>NW_005371728.1:38782-40735 GCF_000412655.1 Myotis brandtii
AACCAATGGACACAAGACACTGGGGGGTAGGGGAGGCCAGGGGAATGTCAAGGGGGGAAAAAAGGAGACATATGTAATACTCTTTGTAATACTTTAAGCAATAAAACAAAAATTAAAACAATAAAATTAGCCAACACACACAAAAAATAAAAGTGATGAAAAATCTAATTTGTGCATAAAAAATATTTTTTTTTCTGAAAGGAAAAAAAAAGTCAAAGTTGACTGCCTTCCAGATGTAGCATGAAGTCAGGACAACATCTTTATTTTATTTTAAGATATTGAAGTAGAAATATCAATTATGAAGTGTTTGCAAGTTCCCTTAATCTCCTTTCACACTGTCAGAGACAGCAGCTACTATTGTTGTCCTTAACTCTTTCAGTACATTTAGAAATGGGGGACTTTTACAGCTATACCCCCTGCTGCTTTCACAGATCCCGGGACCACTTAAAATGTAAAAAAATATTCCTAAGTGTAAACTATACAGCAACATACTGGGGGCTAGAATTGGCCCATGGATGACATCTGGACTTGAGAAATGCACTATGCTGACTGTCCAATGGTAACACAAGCTTATATTAGGAGGATTTTTCAAAAGTCTAAATGATTTTTCAAAAGCATGAGAACATCATTCATACCTACACCAGACCTCAGCCTCTTTGGGAAAAGAAAACCCAATTCTCTAATGAGATCATTAGGTACTTAAGCAAGTTTCTTTGCAACACCAGGATAAACATGTATTTAGGGGTTTATTTGTGTAGGTAAAGCTAGGAAAGGTTTGGTGCTGTAAACACTCTGACAGTTCTTGATCTAAAAGGCCTATAGGAGAAGTGTACAGGTCCAGTTCTTCAGGCTACATACAAATAACTATTAGACATACTTCTTAGCATAGGCACAAATATACCTTTAAATAATAAAGGTATACTAAGATACATTGGAAACTATATCCAGCAACTGGAGCTTCCTCACCTTATTTGCAACCACAAAGGCTCTGAGTCTATAGATCACATCAGCTTCAGAAAACCTTTCCAGGTGTCAGCAGCTGCTCTATATGTAACTGAACAGTAAATGGAGGTTTGTGTACCTGTCACAGTGAAAGCCAAACTCATGAGGCAGGTGCTTGTGGAAAAGAAAAGAGGATTTATTCAGGAACCATATGACCTGGGAGAATGGCAGGCTCCTGTTTCAAAGAGCAATCCCTTCACCCTCTGTCTCAAAGACCATCTCCTCTTCCTGCTCAAGCCTGCTGTTCTTATCTGGATAAGGAGGGCTTTTTCCCCCTATCCGATTATCTTGCTGGCTCTTGGTGTACCCATGGCCCTATCCATTCATATTTCCAGCTTTTGGCAGCTCACTGTAAGAACCTCCCCCTAACGCCATCTTGGCCAATGGGAGACACTCTCCTGGGCCCCAGATGACTGTCTGCACCCATGTAACAACTCCCCCTTTCCAAATTCTGGATCCTTGCAATCTCACAGGGTAAATGAATGAAGGTCTCATCTTTTGTGGTTTCTTCCTGCTGTCAAATGCAAACTCTCACCTATGCCTGGGTCCAGGGATTCTTACTGTTTAATAAAAGAAGGTGGGGGGGGGGGAAAGAGTCAAGAATGGAGGGAAACCTTTACAGGAGGAAGATTGTTGTCTTCTGAAGATGGCATACGCAGTGTGTAGAGGATGGGCCTACTGAACTAGCGGAGCTGGTTAAGTACTTCATATTGCAAGAGGCGGTGCTTCCAAAGTGAGACCTATTGTGCAGACCAACAATCAAGTGTTTAGTGAGGGCTATGCCCTGTAGTGTGTGTGTGTGTGGGGGGGAAATGTAGTGAAATCAGAAACTGGAGAGACTGAAGGACCCCCATCATCTAATCCTGAGCATGGCTTTGGGTGTCACCCTCAATAGCAGGATAAGTTTGCCAAGGAAGTCCCTGTCTGGAAAATGCAGAATGAAATGAAAAG
>NW_005371728.1:41853-43204 GCF_000412655.1 Myotis brandtii
GAAAGCCAAACTCATGAGGCAGGTGCTTGTGGAAAAGAAAAGAGGATTTATTCAGGAACCAAATGACCTGGGAGAATGGCAGGCTCCTGTCTCAAAGTGCAATCCCTTTACCCTCTGTCTCAAAGACCATCTCCTCTTCCTGCTCAAGCCTGCTGTTATATGGATAGGGTGGGCTTTCCCCCCATCCGATTATCTTGCTGGCTCTTGGTGAACTCATTGCTCTATCCATTCATATTTCCAGCTTTTGGCAGCTCACTGTAAGAACCTCCCCCTAACGCCATCTTGGCCAATGGGAGACACTCTCCTGGGCCCCAGATGATGACTGTCACCCATGTAACAACTCCCCCTTTCCAAATTCTGGATCCTTGCAATCTCACAGGGTAAATGAATGAAGGTCTCATCTTTTGTGGTTTCTTCCTGCTGTCAAATGCAAACTCTCACCTATGCCTGGGTCCAGGGATTCTTACTGTTTAATAAAAGAAGGTGGGGGGGGGGGAAAGAGTCAAGAATGGAGGGAAACCTTTACAGGAGGAAGATTGTTGTCTTCTGAAGATGGCATACGCAGTGTGTAGAGGATGGGCCTACTGAACTAGCGGAGCTGGTTAAGTACTTCATATTGCAAGAGGCGGTGCTTCCAAAGTGAGACCTATTGTGCAGACCAACAATCAAGTGTTTAGTGAGGGCTATGCCCTGTAGTGTGTGTGGGGAAATGTAGTGAAATCAGAAACTGGAGAGACTGAAGGACCCCCATCATCTAATCCTGAGCATGGCTTTGGGTGTCACCCTCAATAGCAGGATAAGTTTGCCAAGGAAGTCCCTGTCTGGAAAATGCAGAATGAAATGAAAAGGCACGTTGTCACTGAGCTTTGGGAGGCTGTCTCCATCCGAAACAGGAACTTTAGAACTCTTTCAAGAGTGCAGGCCCAGCTTTCCCGTGCAGTATCAGCAGCCGCAGCAAGATCTGAATCCTCCTCAGGTGGCACCCACTTCATCTGTGTGGGGTGGATCCAAGGACTGAGTCCCGTGAGCTTTAGGAAGGAGTGTGTTGTCAGCAGGACATCATAGGGACTGGTCTATTGCTCAGCTAACTGCTGCTCAGGACCTTGAGTCTTCCAGGGCTTTAGTAAGACTCGGTCTCCCAGTTAGAATGCGTGTAAGGGCCTGTCAGATAGGCAGATGGACCTGCAATGGGCAAACTTGTGCAAAATTGTCAGTTTTTGCTCTAGGTGTTGTACATATTGTTTGATTTTCAATTCATGTTCTAAATCCAAAGAGGGTGTCCCTAAAACAGGAACTGGGAAGGGTCTCCCATAAACTGTCTCAAAGGGTCTGGGTGTGCTTTGGGGCACTC
>NW_005371728.1:47272-50428 GCF_000412655.1 Myotis brandtii
AAGGGGCTTAAATGGTGATGGATGGAGACTTGACTTGGGGTGGTGAACACATAATACAGTGAACAGATGATATGCTGTGGAATTTTGCAAATCAAACCTGTATAATTGTGTTAACCAGTGTCACTCCAATAAATTCAATAAAAATGGGAAATATTTGTATACATGTGAACCCTTAGGCTATATGATCATGGAGATTGGAAGATTGAGCCTCATGTTTACAGTTGACCAAAGAATGACATCAGAATTTACACTTCTCAGGTAGGACAATGGATAGAGAAACTTACTCAGCAAGTTTATTGACTACTCCCATCTCTTAAGGTTTGGGGATGTATCAGTTACATAGAAATAGGCTCTACTACATGAGAGGTATGAGAGAGAGAGTGGGCAGAGGGAGGAACTCTGAGTATTTCAATCTAATGCTGTTTATATCACCACTGCTTAGTGAAAATATAATAAGTCTCTGGAAAAAAAAACACAATAAAACAACAAAAAACAACAACAAGCCAATGCTTATAAGGGAGAAATGAACAATATGGAATGAAAAAAGAAGAAATAGGAAAGAATGAGACATAAATGTAGAGAACTTAATATAGGAGAAATCCATACATAAAAGTTTGTTAAAAAGGAGAAAATTTATTAAATGGAGGAAAAAAAAGCTTAGTAATATTAGTATGATGACTACCTTTAAATTGTTCTTAAACGCTTAATACTCAATATTATTTAGACTTTTATTATTTGACTAGAGGCCCAATGCATGAAATTCATGCAAGAGTAGGCTTTCCTTCCCCAGGGTGCTCGCACCAGCTTCCCTCTGGCACCGAGGACCCAGGCTTCCCTCTAACCCCCAGGGGACCCAGGCTCCCCTCCGGCCACTGGCAGGCACCTGGGACCTCGGCTTCCCTCACAGCCCTGGCTTCATCTGGAAGATCATCCAGAAGGATGTGTGGCCTAATTAGCATATTATGCTTTTATTATTATAGATTAGTCAATTCTTATTATTGCATAGCCATGTGCTATAAAGTTGCTTAAAGCACTGAATTAGATAATACTGAACCACTGGTGTTAAGAAAATGTGCGGTTAGTTTCCAGACACATCTAATCACAATATTTTTGTCCATCTGTGAACAAAACTTACTTGTATTTGCATTTCTATTTTAATTTATGCCTAAATGAGCTAATGTAAACAAAATCACTTGAAAGAAAGAGAATTGAGGTACTGACAGTGGAAGATTTAAAAATCAAATTACCTAAGTCTTTTTTGGAGAAAATTCATACATCAGAAATATTAAAAGTGCAAAACTTATCAGGTAAATTGTTATTAAAATTATATTGAAAGAAGAATGGATCCCACATTGATTGCAACAGTAGGAGAAATCAGAGGTAGTATGGGAGAAACTGAATAACAATTGATGATGGCAACTTCAGCTGAGAATATAACAAAGCAAAATGATAGAAATGTATGTTAGTTAAAAATATGATCATTGAGAATTGAAGGCAAAGATAAAGCAAAAATGAAGAAGGGGAAGCCGACATAGAGAAAAGATGAAACAATTAAATACACAGTCAAATACATTAATTGGACTTGCCTTTTTCTTGTCCATCCTTATCTGAAAAATAAGAGGAAGAAAGAACCAGTTCATTAAGAATGAGAGCACAATGTCAGGAAGGAGAACAAAAATTTGAAACCCCTTTATAGTTTGCTCTATGGTTCAAATTGACCTATACCTCTGCTTCATCAAACAGAGACAAAACTGTTTTACATTCTCCCACCTATTGGTGCAAAAAGGAATCCTATCTAATAAAAGAGTAATATGCAAATTAACCATCACTGCATCACTCCATCACAAAGACGGCGACAGCCACGAAACTGGAGCGAGCAGAAGGCTTGAGTTGCCCCCGGCAATGGAGGAAACCAAGCTTCCCGCCTGTCCTGCCAGTCCTGAGCTCCGCTCAAGGCTCAAAGTTTCAATTATACAAGATAAATAAATACCTGATACCTGCTTCCAGCCAGCAGAGGCCTGCGCTCAGGAGGGGCTGGGATCCTGGGTTGCCAGGGGAAACCCAGGATTCCAGCTGACCTGGGCTCCACTCAAGGCTACAAAGTTTTAATTATAGAAGATAAATTCCAGAAAAAAAGAAAAAGAAAAAAAGGAGAGACTGGGGCTTGGGTCGCCGGGGGCATGGCCAGCCTGAAAACGGCTATCAGCCCCTCACTCTGGCTGGGCAGGCACCCCAGTGGGACCACCCCCACCCTGAAGGGGCTGTGGCCAGCCTGCAAACTGCCATCAGCCCCTTGCCCAGGCTGACCAGGCACCCCTGTGGGGACCCCCACCCTGAAGAGGGTGTGGCCAGCCTGAAAACATCCCTCAGCCCCTCAGCCAGGCTGGCCAGGCACCCCACCAGGGACCCTCACCCCATGGGGCATTGCCGGAAGCCAGTCCATCCTTGCTGCTTGACACAGTCGCTGCAGGGAAGAAACATCTGCACAGCATATGTTTCAAGGGACCTGGCATAGCCATCAGCCCCACACCCAGGCTGGCCGCGCACCCCAGCGGGACCACCCCCACCCTGAAGGGGCTGTGGCCAACTTGGAAACAGCCATCAGCCCCTCACCCAGGCTGGCCAGGCACATTTTCTAGAAATATATGAATAGTAACCATGTGCCTATTTTCCTAATCTTCCACTCACAATATTCATCATGAAACTATGGCAAGTCCCTGGAAGACAGATGAAGTCAATGTTGTAGGGAAAGAAAGGTATGGAACCAAGTAGGATGCAATAGTAATGATGGAAGATAGCAAAACAGAAAATGGAGATAAGTTAATAAGAAACATGTTCATATCCAAAAATGGGGGGGGTAAAAAATTGTACATCCAGGAGAAGAAGAAATCAACATATAGAGAAAAAGACAGGGAATGGCAAAGACACCAAGAAGTAAGTCAAAGAGTTTTTGGATATAGAGTTGTCAGAAAAATATACGAAATAATTTCTTAAGAACATCCAGCAAATAAAATAATAATATCTGTGTAGCTCAGCTGGTGTTGCTCAGTGGTTGAGCATCAATCTATGAACCAGGAGGTCATAGTTTGATTCTCCGTAAGAGCATATGCTGTGGTTGTAGGCTCAATCCCCAGTAGGGAGCATGCAGGAGGCAGC
>NW_005371728.1:50758-57216 GCF_000412655.1 Myotis brandtii
AGTGAATTTACTAAATTGAGAAAAAAAATTTAGGAATAATAATCTTGGTAGTTACCTTTTCAAAATGTACATGACTGATTTAAATTTTATTTAGACTTTTATTACTCAGTGTGCTTGCTTTAATATGGTTTTTGGCTGCTACTAAATTTATGTAGTCAGTTCTCATTTTTGTTATAGCTATGTTGTATAACATAGCCCAAACAGCAAAACTGAGAAGCTTGAACCCTTGTTCTTAGAGAAAATACAGAGTTCAATGCCTGAGTGTTCTGATTCAGAACATTTTTTGTCAACCTATGAATACAGAATTTTGTTTTATGTGGGTTTCTATTTCAATTCATCCCCCAAATGCAGCTCATCTTCATTAAATCTCATGAAAGGAAAGGAATGAAGTAATAAATATAAATAAAGCAAGTTCTAAATCCAATGACCTGGGCATTTGTTGGACTAAATGTTCACACCAGTCACTTAAAATGCCAATGACTCAGACATATCTATCTATAATAATAAAAGTGTAATATGCTAATTAGACTGAATGTCCTTCCAGACATTCTTAGGACAAAGCCGGGGCTGTGAGGGAAGCCTGGCTCCTGGGTGCCTGCCAGTGGCCAGAGGAGGGAAGCCCTGGTTCCAGGTCCCTGACAGCAGCAGAAGGAAAGCACAGGTCCTGGGTGCCAGAGGGAAGCTGGTGCCGACAGCTGGGAGAAGGAAGGCCTACTCTTGCATGAATTTCATGCATCAGGCCTCTAGTCCTATCTAATAAAGAGGGAATATGCTAATTGACCCTCACACCATTTGCAAAGATGGTGACACCCACAGCCAATAAGGAGGGAATATGCTAATTGTCTGCCCAGCCCTCAAAGATGGTGGCATCCACAGCCACAAGATGGCGGTGTCCATTCCCCTCAGCCCTGCCTGGGCAGCAGGCACCCGGCAAGTCCAGTGCCCCCCACCCCCCGGAGGTGGGCCCGGCCTTGCCGAGCACCTGCCTCTGGATTCCCCCAGTCCCCTCAGCCCCCCAGCCACCCAGGGCTGGCCCAAGGTGCAGCCAAGCCTCAGATG
This sequence comes from Myotis brandtii, assembly GCF_000412655.1. NCBI lineage: Eukaryota > Metazoa > Chordata > Mammalia > Chiroptera > Vespertilionidae > Myotis > Myotis brandtii. The sequence continues at coordinate 51,818 of NW_005371728.1, forward strand.
GTGGCTGCCCAGACACCCAGGGCCACCTGAGGCCCAGGTAACCAGGGACAGCTGAGGCTTGCGCTGCCGGCAGTGGCAGCAGCAGAGGGGTGATGGGGAGTCGCCTTCCCCTGATCACTGGGTCACCTCCCACACTTGAGGGCTCCCAGACTGTGAGAGGGGGCAGGCTGGGCTGAGGAACCCCCCTCAAGTGCATGAATTTTCATGCACCGGGCCTCTAGTTAAACATATAAAGCCCTAATATGCAAATAGACCAAACAGCAGAACAATTGAACAACCAAACAACTGAACAACCATTCACTATGATGTGCGCTAACCACCAGGTGACATGCACAAAACATGGTGGGCATCGGCTGCAGCTGATGGTGGAGTAGGTGAGTGGGGGCGCCAGACTAAGGTGGGGTGTCAGGAGTGAATCTCTGGTGGTTATTGAAAATTCTTTACTCCCTCCAGCCGCAGTCCTGCCGGGCTCTCGCACCTGCTGCTGGCACCCACACCGCTGCACCCACTGCAGACATCAGAGCCACCGTTCGCACCCATTGCCAGCACCTGGTGCTGGCCCTGATCACTCAGCACCCTCAGTGGGTGCGAGTGCCAGCTGCCAGCCTTAATTGTCCCTGAGGGCTGCTCCACCTCCCCCTGATCCTGAGGGGCAATCGGGGCAGCCGGTGCCGCTCGCACACACTAATGGTGCTGGCCTTGCTTGCACCCGCTGTTGCCGCTGGCCCCAATCGCTCCAAGCAATCAGCGGGTGCGAGGGGGGTCAGCGCCCTCAGCACGTGAGAGTGGGGCCAGCGGGAGCAGGGCTGCCTGCAGACAGGAGACTGGGGGCCTTGGCAGGAGGGGCCGGGCGGGGGTGCGGAGGATGGGCCGAGACCTGCCCCTTTGCCCACTACAGCCTCAGGGCCCACAGTTCCTTGCAAGGTGCACAAATAGGTGGACTGGGCCCCTAGTTTTGTATATTACAGTTGCAATAATATTCGACAATATTGAAACAGATTTTCTGGAAGAAATCTGGGTTAGGTTAGTAGGCATCTAGGAGAAGTGCAAAGCAATTAATTGGCCAAACAATAAAAAGGCAGGAAATGTTAGACACATCAGAAAGCAGTCATTTTAAAGTGTTTGGGAGTAAAGAGATATGAGAGAAAATTTACCCAATATCTTCACAAGTTTGGCTGGAAAAAAAGAAAAATTAATGTAAATTTTATTAGAAACACAAAAAAATTCAAAAATATTGAATACTATGTATTTAAATTTAGGATGCAGATATAAAACAAATACGCACACATACATATACAAATGCACACACATGTCCCTACACACAAATATGGCTTAAAGCTCCCCTTTGAGGTAATTAAACAGGGAAAAATAAATGAATTATCTGAAATGAGGAAATTATGCAAACATTAGTTCTGGTAATGACCTTACATATTTTTGTGATCTCTTTTGAGATTATTTAGTGTTTTATTATTAATACTATATCTCTACTGTTCTTTAAATATTTTTTGTAGATTAAATTTATTGGGATGATGTTGGTTAATAAGATTATGTGGTACTAATAGTGCAGTTCTATGATATATCATCTGTGTATGCCATTGTAGGCAGACCACCCATAGTCAAATCTTGTTCCCTTGCCATATATTTCAACATCCTTTATCCTGTACTACTCCCCCTCCTTCTAGTAACCACCATAGAGTTGTCTGTGTCTATGAGGTTTTTCTCTCTTTAAACTTTATTATGGAGAATATTACAGAAGTCCCTCCTACCTCCTGCCCCTCCCCTCCGCCCATTAACCCTCTCAACCTTTCTTCTACAGCCTCACACCCAGGTCTTCAAGACACTATTATAATTGTACATGGGCTCTGCATATATGCATTTAAGTTCTTTGGTTAATATTTCCAGCCCACCTGTCCCCCCCCCCCCGCCACACACACACACACCCAATGCCTCTAAGAATTCTCAGTCAGTTCCATGCTTTCCTGTCTCTGTGAGGTTTTGTTTCATTGTCTTGTGTGCTCATTTTGTGCTTTCAGTTTTATATGCCATGTGTGAGTGAAATCATATGGTTCTTGACTTTTTCTGCTCAGCATGATATTCTCAAGATCCATCTGACTTTTTCTCAGCATGATATTCTCAAGATCCATCCCTGTTGTCGCTAATGGCAGTATTTCATCTTCCAAGGAGACATACAGATGCTCATCAGGTATTTGAAAAGATCCTGTAGTGCTCCTATTGGTTCTGCAGATTAGGTTAATGGGTACCTCCATCCTCAATGTTTTGTCAAATGGTTCATACATAACTTTATTGTATGTGAGCCTGATTTTAACTCATGCCTGAATAAACTTTATCATATGCAATTCAGAGGGAAGGGAGGTGAAGTACTAAATGGCAGTAATGGCTGGCTGGGGATGGGGAAGGGGAGAAGTCTACATTGTATGGCAGGAGAAGGGTAGGAAGGGAGGTCTACATTATATGTCCTGGAATATATTGGACAAAACTTTCAGATCAGACACTTTAAAAATAGCAAAATTTTGCAGAAAAGTAATTACTAAAATTTTCTTGTCAGAAAGGAAATGTTTGCATACATTACAAGGACAGAACCATCAAAGAAATAATCATGGGGGAAACCAAATAACAAATGAAAATAGTAAACTTACGTTGAAATCATAACAATACATGAAAAACTGATGTACGTGTGTGGTGGAGTAAGGATGCTGATCCTTGAGAGTTGAAAACAAATGCAAAATAAACACATGACAATGAGTAAGTGCAAAGTGAAATACCTTCATGGGACTTGGCTTTATCCTGGTCACCCTTATCTGAAATAGTGAAAGAAAGAAAAAAAATGTTCAAACATAATGAAGGCTTAATGTCAGGAAGAGAAAACACGCTAATTTGAAACCCTTCTGTTGTTTATTCTTTAATGTAAACTGACCCACACTTCTAACAAGTGGAGAAAAAGGATCCTAAGTCCATGTAACCAATGAGAACCAGTTTCACCCTCCATCTCCATACCTATGCGTTCAAAAGCAATGAGATTGGAAATGGAAATATGACAGACCTAAAGGAGAACTGCCTCTGGGGTGAACAATAACAATCATTGGTCTTGCTTTAGACTTTCCACCTTTTCAGACCTGAATGGCAAAAGTGCACATACCTGAGAGAGGTACTTTAAGTCTGATGCAGAAGCCTGTTTATAGTAAAAGTATCTGGCTATCAACACCTGTATCTGGATCAGTAATCATATGAAGCCTGCTTACAAACATAAGGAGCTCTCTTTCCAAAATTCCATTGTATCTCTAAACTAAAACATAATTGAAATGTAACATCAGAAAAGGAGCAAATAAGGCATTTAATGATTCTAATATGGCTCCATGAAAAAAATCTTTGGGGATCATGCTATGACAAATAGCTTCTCATGTCATCAACATACAGAGTACTGAGCTGAAGATACATCAAACATGAACTTTCCTTCAGATGTAACATCCTTTTGCAAACATAAAAAATCTTTTGCAATGTTGTGAATTAATACCTGAGTGAATAAAAATGCAAAAGAATAAAGAGCATTTAATGGAGTTGGAAGGAAAAAGGCCAGAAAATATTATATGAATTGTCTGTGCGACCTGGAATATGGTCACCAGGGAGGTGAAAGAGTGGGCCTATGGGTCACACTCAGTCAATGAATGACATCGGAACTTAGAAAATTTTGGCAGGACAGTGGAGGGGTCAAATGCACTCATTGCATATGGAATCTTCTCTCATCACCCAGTTTGCTTAAGCTGGGCCCCTCAACTTGGAAAAAATGGCAGAGGTCCTACTTTAATGGGTATTTTACAGACAAAATATATAGAGTGGAAATCCTGTGCCTGTTAGCACAACCCTCTTCACCTCACAAGATTCACAGTAAATATGGCAAGTTTCTGGGAAGCAGAAAATGCCAAAGTTTATAGGGAAACACAGGTATGAGATGGAAAAGGGAAGGAACTGGGAAGGATGGAAGTTGTGAAAATAAATAGATGGAACTTCATATGTGAGAAGTATACAGACCAAAATAATTGAGGAAAAAGGAGTAGACTTCCAAAATAAAGGTGAGCCAAATAATGTCAAGAGGGAAAAAGTCAGATAATGCTAAAGACATCACATTGTTATTAAAGGTATGGCAATAAAGAATTGTCAGGAATACTTTACCAAACTTTTCCTGAAGTTTTTCTGAAAAATAAAAGTGAAATTGTAAATATCATGAGAAACAAATATGAATAAAATTCAATTTCTTCTACAACATGCACGCAACATCAAACTTTCATGTTGCAGAGGAACACACAACACACACATGTAGCAACAGTGGCTGAAAGCTCTCATTTTCTCAGAGACAATTGTTCCAAAATTCCAAGGGTGGAAACATCTGAATATAGTGAATTATGCAAAAAAAAAATTAGGAATACAGTTCTGTTAGTTACCTTATAAAAATATAATTAATTTAATTTGAAGATATTATAATTTTGGGTAGTTGCTTGCTTTTGCAAGTGCTTTGGGACTAAATATAATATATAGTGGAGCAAAAGAAAATGTATACATTTTTGCTAAATAATATAATAATCCTATCTAATAATAGAAAAACATGGTAATTGACCGTACATTCACTACGCCTCCCATTGGCTAATCAGTGCGATATGCAAATTTTCCCAACCAAGATGGGGGCCGGCAGCCACGCAGCTGAAGCAAGCAGGAGGCTTGCTTGCTCCAGTGATGGAGGAAGCCAAGGTTCCCCGACTGCCGCGGCCCGACTCTGGGCTCCGAAAGCAACAAAGTTTCAATTATAGAAGCTAAACAAACCCCAGATACCTTCTTTCAGCAGGCTGTGGCCACAGAGCTGGAGCGAGCAGGAGCCCGGTTCTTAGCTCCAGTGATGGCAACAAAGTTTCAATTATAGAAGGTAAATAAATTCCAGAATTAAAAAAAGAAAAAAAGGAGAGGCTGGGAGCTTCAGTCGCCAGCCAGCTTGAAAACAGCCCTCAACCACTCACCCAGACTGGCCAGGCACCACAGTGGGGACCCCCACCCTAAAGGGGGTGTGGCCAGCCTGAAAACAGCCATCAGCTTCTCATCCAGGCTGGCCAGGCACCCCAGTGGGAATCCCCACCCTGAAGGGGGTGTGACCAGCTGCAAACAGCCATCAGTCCCTCACCAAGGCTGGCCAGGCATGCAAGCGGGACCCCCAACCTGATCTGGGACACCCTTCAGGGCAAACCAGCAGGCCCCCACCTGTGCACCAGGCCTCTATCCTATATAGTAAAAGGGCAATATGCAAACTAACCATAACAGCAGAAAGACTGGGAATGACTGGTCACTATGACACACACTGACCACCAGGGGGCAGACGCTCAATGCAGGAACTGCCC
>NW_005371728.1:59314-68533 GCF_000412655.1 Myotis brandtii
AATGACACATCAGAAAGCAGTCATTTTAAGGTGTATGGTTATAAAGGGATATGAGGAAAATTTACCCAATATCTTCAGAATTTTATCTGAAAAATGAAAAGGAAAAATTAATGGTGGGTTAGTGGGCAAAGTGGCGATAAGGGTGTATATGTAATACCTTAATGAATAAAGAAAAAATATGAAAAGAAATAAATAAAAGAAAAAAATTAATGCAAATTTTATGAAAAAAAATTCAATAACATTAAAAACTACGTATGTAAACTTAAACTTTGGTGCAAATACAAAACAAATATGCACACATACATACACAGATGCACGCACAAGTGTTTACATGTAGATAGTGGCTGAAAGCTCACTTTTGAGGTAATTAAACAGGGAAAAATGAATGAATTCTCTGAATTGAGGAAATTATGTGAATGTTAATTCAGATAATTACCTTAAATTTTTTTATGATCCCTTTTGAGATTATTTATTGTTTTATTATTAATATTGTATCTCTATTGTTCTTTTAAAATTTTTGTAAATTAAATTTATTGGGATGACGTTGGTTAATAAAATTATGTGGAATTAACAGTGCAGTGCTATGATACATCACCTGCATATGACATTGTGGGCTTAGCACCCAAAGTTAACTCTAGTTCCTTCAACATATACCTCACCTCCTTTATCTTGTGCTACCCTCCCCGTCCCTGTCAGTGCCTATGAGTTCTGTTTTGCTTTAGTCTTCATTGTTGAGAGTATTACAGATGTCCCTTTTTTCTCTTATTGCCCCCCTCAACCCTTCTTCCACCACCTCACACCCAGGTCTTCAAGACACTGTTGTCTGTGTCCATGGGCTATGCATGTATGCATTTAAGTTCTTTGGTTAATCTTTCCATCCCACCTGTTCCCCCCCACCCACCATCATGCCTCTGAGAATCCTCAGTCTGTTCCATGCTTTCCTGTCTCTGTGAGGTTGTGTTTGATTGTCTTGTGTGCTCATTTTGTGTTTTCAGTTTCATATGCCACATGTGAGTGAAATCATATGGTTCTTGGCTATGTCTGCTCAGCATGATATTCTCAAGATCGATCGCCGTTGTTGCAAATGGAAGCATTTCATCTCCCAAGATACATACCAATGGCCAATAGGTATTTGAAAAGACCATATACTGCACTAGCTATTAGGGAAATGCAAATGAAAACTGCAATGAGATACCACCTGACACCTGTTAGAGTGGCTGTTATTACCAAGACTAGTAATAACAAGTGTTGGAGAGGTTGCGGAGGAAAGGGAAGCCTCATTTAGCGCTGATGGTAATGTCAAATGGTACAGCTACTGTGGGAAATAGTATGGAGGTTCATCAAACAGGAAGAATAGAGATCCCATATGACCCAGCAACACCTTCTATGGATACCTATGCCGCACAATCTGAAAAATATTTCTTCCCAAAGATATATGCACTTCTATGTTCACTGTAGCATTAGTCACAGTGGACAGGACATGGAAGCAAGCCAAGTGTCCTTCTATACATGCTTGGATAAAGAAGTGGTACCTATATACAATGGAATACTACTCAGCCATAAGAATAAGGTTTTTATTTTAATCAGATATCTGCTTGTGGCTAAATATACATAGTCAGTTATATTGTGTTAGTTGGCTATATAAAACTGCTACAAACAACGATTCAAAGAATCCTGAACTACTGCTCCTATTGGTTATGCAAATTAGGTTAATGGGTACCTCTATCCTCAATGTTTTGTCAAATGGTCCATACATAACTTTATTGTATGTGAGTCTGATTTTAACACATGCCTGAATAAACTTTATCATAAGCAATTCAGAGGGAAGGGAGGTGAAGTATTAAATGGCAGTAATGGCTGGCTGGGGATGGGGAAGGGGAGAGGTCTACATTGTATGGCCTGGAGCTACATTGGACAAAACTTTCAGATCAGACACTTTAAAAATAGCAAAATTTTGCAGAAAAGTAATTACTAAAATTTTCTTGTCAGAAAGGAAATGTTTGCATACATTACAAGGACAAGACCATTAAAGAAATAATCATGAGGGAAACTAAATAACAAATGAAAATGGTAAACATATGTTGAAATCATAACAGTACATGAAAAAAATGATGTATGTGAGTGTGCTGGAGAAAGGAAGATGATCCTTGAGACTTGAAAACAAATGCAAAATAAACACATGAAACTGAGTAAGTGCAAAGTGAAATACCTTCATTGGACTTGGCTTTATCCTGGTCACCCTTATCTGAAAGAGTGAAAGAAAGAAAAAAACTGTTCAAACATACTGAAGGCACAATGTCAGGAAGAGAAGAGGACGCTAATTTGAAACCCTTCTGCTGTTTATTCTTTAATGGAAACTGACCCACATTTCTAAGAAGTGGAGCCAAAGGATCCTAAGTCCATGCAACCAATGAGAGCCAGTGTCACGCTCCATCCCCATACCTATTCGTGCAAAAGCAATGAGATGGGAAATTAAAGTATGACAGACCTAAAGCAGGACTTCCTCTGGGATAAACACATACAATTATTGGTCTTGTTTTAGACTTTTCACCTTTTCATACGTAAATGGCAAAAGTGCACATACCTGAGGGAAGTACTTTAAGTCTGATGGAGAAGCCTGTATATATTAAAAGTACCCTGCAATCAACACCTGTATCCGTATTCATATGAAGCCTGCTTATGGACATAAGGGGCTCTCTTCCCAAATTCTATTGTATCTCTAAAGTAAAACATAACTGAAATATAACATCAGAAAATGTCTTCCATAAGACATTTAATGATTCTAATATGGCTCCGTGAAAAAACCTTTGGGGATCATGCTATGACAAATAGCTTTTCATGGCATCCACATAGACAATTCTGAGCTAAAGATACATCACAATTAAACTTTCCTTCAGATGTAACATCCTTTTGCAAACATAAAAAATCTTTTTCAATGTTGTGAATTAACACCTGAGTGAATAAAAATGCAAAAGAATAAAGAGCATTTAATGGAGTTGGAAGGCAAAAGGCCAGAAAATATGATATGAATTGTCTGTGCGACCTGGAATATGGTCACCAGGGAGGTGAAAGAGTGGGCCTATGGGTCACACTCAGTCAATGAATGACATCGGAACTTAGAAAATTTTGGCAGGACAGTGGAGGGGTCAAATGCACTCATCACACATGGAATCTTCTCTCATCACCCAGTTTGCTTAACCTGGGCCCCTCAACTTGGACAAAATGGCAGAGTTCCTACTTTAATGGGTATGTTAAAGACAGAATATATAGAGTGGAAATCCTGTTCCTGTTAGCATAACCCTGTTCACCTCACAAGATTCACAGTAAATATGGCAAGTTTCTGGGAAGCAGAAAATGCCAAAGTTATAGGGAAGCACAAGTATGACATGGAAAAGGGAAGAAACTGGGAAGAATGGAAGTTATGAAAATAAATAGATGGAACTTCATATGTGAGAATTATACAGACCAACATAATTGAAGAAAAAGGAGTAGACTTTCAAAAGAAAGTGAGCCAATGAATATCAAGAGGGAAAAAGGCAGATAATGCTAAAGACGTCACGTTGTTTTTAAAGGTTTGGCAATAGAGTTGGCCTGGTGGTCAAATCCCTCTAGTTTTAACTACAACAATCAAGGCTTAACTAGAACAAGACTGTGCACAAAGACCACTAGGGGGTGCACCAAGAAAGCATAAAAAATGCGGAGACAAAAAAACATGACAGAAATGGAGGATATAGAGCTAAAAAACGCAATTTTGAGGGCTTGCAAAAATGTGCTAGAAGCTGTCAATAAACTTGAGGAGAGAGTCACGAAAACTAATGAGACCCTCGATGCTATGATAAAGAAACAACTAGAAATTAAGCATACACGGTCGGAAATAAAGAATATTACACCCAATAGCAGACCAGAGGAGCCCAAGAATCAAGCCAAAGATTTGAAATGCGAAGAAGCAAAAAACACCCAACCGGAAAAGCAAAATGAAAAAAGAATCCGAAAATACGAAGATAGTGTAAGGAGCCTCTGGGACAGCTTCAAGCGTACAAACATCAGAATAATAGGGGTGCCAGAAGATGAGAGACAGCAAGATATTGAAAACCTATTTGAAGAAATAATGGCAGAAAACTTCCCCCACCTGGTGAAAGAAATGGACTTACAGGTCCAAGAAGCGCAGAGAACCCCAAACAAAAGGAATCCAAAGAGGACCACACCAAGACACATCATAATTAAAATGCCAAGAGCAAAAGACAAAGAGAGAATCTTAAAAGCAGCAAGAGAAAGAGACTCAATTACCTACAAGGGAATACCCATACGACTGTCAGCTGATTTCTCAACAGAAACTTTGCAGGCCAGAAGGGAATGGCAAGAAATATTCAAAGTGCTGAATACCAAGAACCTACAACCAAGAATACTTTATCCAGCAAAGCTATCATTCAGAATTGAAGGTCAGATAAAGAGCTTCACAGATAAGGAAAAGCTAAAGGAGTTCATCACCACTAAACCAGTATTATACGAAATGCTGAAAGGTATCCTTTAAGAAGAGGAAGAAGAAAAAGGTAAAGATACAAATTGTGAACAACAAACATGCATCTATCAACAAGTGAATCTAAGAACCAAGTGAATAAATAATCTGATGTACAGAATGAACTGGTGATTATAATGAATCAGGGACATAGAAAGGGAATGGACTGACTATTCTTGGGGGGGAAAGGGGAATGGGAGATGCGGGAAGAAACTGGACAAAAATCGTGCACCTATGGATGAAGACAGTGGGTGGGGAGTGAGGGCGGAGGGTGGGGTGGGAACTGGGAGGAGGGGAGTTATGGAGGGGATTGCCCCCCTCAACCCTTCTTCCACCGCCTCACACCCAGGTCTGCAAGACACTATTGTCTGTGTCCATGGGCTATGCATATATGCATTTAAGTGCTTTGGTGAATCATTCCATCCTACCAGTCCTCCCGCACCCACCGCCATGGCTCTGAGAAATGTCAGTCTGTTCCATGCTTTCCTGTCTCTGTGAGGTTTTGTTTGCCTTGTGTGCTCTTTTGTGCTTTCAGTTTCGTTTCATATGTGTGAGTGAAATCATATGGTTCTTGGCTATGTCTGCTCAGCATGATATTCTCAAGATCCATCCCTGTTGCCCCAAATGGCAGTATTTCATCTCCCAAGATACATATTAATGGCTAACAGGTATTTGAAAAGGTCCTGTACTGCACTAGCTTTTAGGGAAATGCTAATCAAAACTAAAAGGAGACACCACCTCACACCTGTTAGAATGGCTGTTATCAACAAGACTAGTAATAACAAGTGTTGGAGAGGTTGTGGAGGAAACGGAAGCCTCATTTACTGCTGTTGGGAATGTAAACTGGTACAACCACTGTGGGAAACAGTATGGAGGTTCCTCAAACATGAAGGTTAGAGATCCCATATGACCAATAACACCTTCTATGGATACCTATGCCCCACAATCTGAAAAATATTTATTCCTAATGATATCTGCACTACTATGTTCACTGTAGCATTAGTCACAGTGGACAAGACATAGAAGCAAGCCAAGTGTCCTTCTATACATGCTTGGATAAAGAAAAAGGGGTACCTATATACAATGGAATACTACTCCCCCATAAGAATAAGGTCTTTATTTTAAGAAGATCTCTGGTTGCATCCAAATATATATATAGTCAAATCTTCTATTGTGGGAGCTGGCCATATAAAACTGCCAAAAACAGTGATTCATAGACCCTTGAACTACTGCTCCTATTGGTTATGAAGATTAGGTTAATGGATACCTCTATCCCCAATGTTTTGTCAACTGGTTCATATATAACATTATTGTATGTGAGCCTGATTTTAACTCATGCCTGAATAAAGGTTATCCTAAGAAATTCAGAAGGAAGGGAGATGAAGTATTAAATGGCATTAATGGCTGGTCAGGGAATGAGTATGGTGAGTGGTCTACATTGTTTGGCCTGGAGTGGGCTATGGTGTTGGCCGTCTTCATTGTATGGTCTGATGCTCTATTGCACAAAACTTTAACATCAGACATTATAAAATTGCAAAATTTTACAGTAAAGTAATTACTAAAATTTTCTTGTCCAAAAGGAAATATTTCCATACACTGCAAGGACAGAACTGTCAGAGAAATAATAATGGGGAAACTGAGTAACAAATGAAGATGGTAAACTTATGTTGAAATCTTAACAATACATGAAAAAATGATGTACATGAGTATGGTGTAGTAAGGAAGATGATCCCTGAGAGTTGAAAACAAATGCAAAATAAACACATGAAACCGAGTAAGTGCAAAGTGAAATACATTCATGGGACTTGCCTTTATCCTGGTCACCCTTATCTGAAAAATGAAAGAAAGAAAAAACAGTTCAAACATAATGTAGGGTCAATGTCAGGAAGAGAAGAGGACGCTAATGTGAAACCCTTCTGCTGTTTATTCTTTAATGGAAACTGACCCACATTTCTAAGAAGTGGAATCAAAGGATCCTAAGTCCATGTAACAAATGAGAGCCAGTGTCACCCTCCATCTCCATACCCATTTGTTCAAAAGGAATGAGATGGGAAATGAAAGTATGACAGACCTAAAGGAGAACTTCCTCTGGGATAAACAATATCAATCTTTGGTCTTGCTTTGGAACTTCCACTTTTTAAGATTAAAATGGATAAAGTGCACATACCTGGGACAGGTACTTAATGTGTGATGCAGAAGCCTGTATATAGTAAGTACCCTGCTCTCAACACCTGTATCTATAACAGTAATAACATGAATCCTGCTTATGAACATAAGGAGCTCTCTTCCCAAATTCCATTGTGTCTCTAAACTAAAACATACTTGAAATATAACATTAGAAAAAAAGGACATAAAACGTTTAATGATTCTATCAGGGCTCCATGCAAAAACCTTTGGGGATCATGCTCTGACAAACAGCTTCTCATGTCTTCCACACAGACAATTCTGAGCTAAAGATACATCACACATCAACTTTCCTTCAGATGTAACATACTTTTTCAAATATACAATAATATCTTTTGCAATGTTGTGAATTAATACCTGAGTGAATAAAAATGCAAAAAATAAAGAACATTTAATGTAATTGAAAAGAAAAAGGCCAGAAAATATTGCATAAATTATCTGTGCAATGGGTAATATGGTCAGTGAGGAGGTGAAATAGTGGGCCTTAAAGTCACACTTTGTCAATGAATGACATCAGAACCTAGAAAATGTTCCCAGGACAGTGGAGGGGTCAAATGCATTCATCGCATATGGAATCTTCTCTCATCGCTCAGTTTGCTTAAGATGGACCCCTCAACTTGTAAAAAATGGCAGAGGTCCTACTCTAATGGGTATTTTACATACAGAATATATAGAGTGGAAATCCTGTGCCTGTTAGCACAATCCTCTTCACCTCACAAGATTCAGAGTAAATATGGCAAGTTTCTGGGAAGCAGAAAATGCCAAAGTTTATAGGGAAGGACAGGTATGACATGGAAAAGGAAAGAAACTGGGAAAGATTGAAGTTATGAAAATAAATAGATGGAACTTCATATGTGAGAAGTATACAGACCAAACTAATTTAGGAAAAAGGAGTAGACTTCCAAAAGAAAGGTGAGCCAATGAATGTCAAGAGGGGAAAAGGCAGATAATGCTAAAGACATCAGATTGTTTTTAAAGATTTGGCAATAAAGGATTGTCAGAAATAACTTACCAATTTTTTCCTGAAGATTTTCTGAAAAATAAAAGTAAAATTGTAAATATCATGGGAAACAAATATGAATAAAATTCAATTTCTTCTACAACATGCACGCAACATCAAACCTGTTGTGTTTCAGAGGAACACACAACACACACAATAAGAAACAGTGGCTGAAAGCTCTCATTTGCTCAGAGGCAATTGTTCCAAAATCAAAGGGAGGATAGGTCTAAATATAGTGAATTAAGCAGAAAAATTTAGAAATACAGTTCTGTTAGTAACCTTATAAAAATATTCCTAATTCAATTTGAAGATTTTTTAATTTGGGGTGGGTGGTTTCTGGCTTTACTAGTTCTTCGCTACTAAGTATAATTTAGGGTGGGGCAAAAGTAAAGTTATAGTTGTTTGCTAAATAATATAATAATTAATAAATAAAAATAATAACAGATTAAATTCTGTGTTTCATGTACTCACAACTTTAACCTACTTTGGAACCTGCCTGCAGTCACATCTCATGATTTCAAAAGCCATGTTTATATTATAGTTGAACAATAGATTGACTTGGACAATATAGAAACAGGTTTTCTGGAGGAAATCTGTGTTAGGTTAGTAGGCATCTAGCAGAAGTGCAAAGCAATGAATTGGCCAATCAGTATCAAGGCAGGAAATGCTAGACACATCATGAAAGCAGTCATTTTAAAGTGTTTGGGAGTAAAGGGATATGAGAGAAAATTTACCCAATATCTTCAGAAGTTTGTCTGAAAAACGCAAAGCAAAAATTAATGTGAATTTTATGAAAAACACAAAACATTCAAAAATATTGAAAACTATGTATTTAAACTTAGGATGCAGATACAAAACCAATAATGTGCCCGTGCACACACACACACACACACAGACACACACATACACACACACACACACACACAAATATGGCTGAGAGTTCCCTTTAGAGGTCATTAAACTTGGAAAAATGAATGAATTCTATGAATTGAAGAAATTATCCAAAAATTAGTTCTGGCAATTACCTTAAAATTTTGTGTGATCCCTTTTGAGATTATTTAGTGTTTTATTATTAATATTGTACCAAAAATTGTTCTTTAAACTTTTTGTAAATTAAATTTATTGGGATGATGTTGCTTACTAAAATCATGTGGTACTAATAGTGCAGTGCTTTGATACATCACCTGGGTATCACAGTGTGGGCAGACCACAAAGTGAAATCTTATTCCTTCGCCATATATTTCACCTCCTTTATCCTGCAGTACCCACCCCTTCCCTCTGGTAACACCATACAGTTGTCTGTGTCTATGAGTTCTGTTTTGTTTTAGTCTTTATTGTGGAGAGCATTACAGATGTCCCTTTTTAACCTTATGGCCCCCCTCGACCCTTTTCCCACAGCCTCACTCCCAGGTCTTAAAGACACTGCTGTCTGTGTCCATGGGCTATGCATATGTGCATTTAAGTTCTTTGGTTAATCATTGCAGCCCACCTGCCTCCCCCAACGCCCCCCCCCCCACAA
>NW_005371728.1:68594-80856 GCF_000412655.1 Myotis brandtii
ACACTCACACACTCACACACACACACACCTACCGTCATGCCTCTGAGAATCCTGAGTCTGTTCCATGCTTTCCTGTCTCGGTGAGGTTTTGTTTGATTGTCTTGTGTGCTCATTTTGGAGATACCACCTCACACCTGTTAGAGTGGCTGTTATCAACAAGACTAGTAATAATAAGTGTTGGAGAGGTTGTGGAGAAAGGAAAGCCTCATGTGCTGCTGGTGGGAATGTAAACTGGTACAGCTACTATGGGAATCAGTATGGAGGTTCCTCAAACATGAAGGTTAGAGATCCCATATGACCAATAACACCTTCTATGGATACCTATGCCCCACAATCTGAAAAATATTTCTTCCCAATGATATATGCACTCCTATGTTCACCGTAGCATTAGTCACAGTGGGCAAGATATGGAAACAAGCCAAGCGTCCTTTCATTTTGCTTGCGTAAAGATAAACTGTCACCTATATACAATGGGATAGTGCTCATCCAAAAGAATAAGGTTTTATCTTCACAAGACCCCTTGCTGCAGCCTAAGATATATAGTCAGGTCTTCTATTGTGGTAGCTAGTCATATGCTAGTAAAACTGCCACAATCAGTGATTCATAGAATCCTGAACTACTGCTCTTATTGGTTATGCAGATTAGGTTAATGGGTACCTCTATCCTCAATCTTTTGTCAAATGGTTCATACATAACTTTATTGTATGTGAGCCTGATTTTAATTCATGCCCGAATAAAGTTTATCATAAGAAATTCTTGGGAAAGGGAGATGAAGTATGAAATGGCAGTAATGGCTGTGCAGGAATTTGGAAGTGGTCTGGAGCGGGTGGTCTACATTGTATGGCCTGGAGCTATATTGCACAAAACTTTCAGATCAGACACTTTAAAAACAGCAAAATTTTGTAGGAAAGTAATTACTAAAATTTTCTAGTCAGAGAGGAATTGTTTGCATACATTACAAGGACAGGACCATGGAAGAAATAATCATTGGGGAAACTGAATTAGAAATGAAGATGGTAAACTTATGTTGAAATCATAGCAATACATGAAAAAGTGGTGTACGTGTGTGTGGTGGAGTAAGGAAGATGATCCTTGAGAGTTGAAAACAAATGCAAAATAAACACATGAAACTGAGTAAGTGCAAAGTGAAATACCTTCATGGGACTTGCCTTTATCCTGGTCATCCTTATCTGAAAGAGTGAAAGAAAGAAAAAAACTGTTCAAACATAATGAAGGCACAATGTCAGGAAGAGAAGAGGACGCTAATTTGAAACCCTTCTGCTGTTTATTCTTTAATGGAAACTGACCCACATTTCTAAGAAGTGGAGCCAAAGGATCCTAAGTCCATGACAAATGAGAGCCAGTGTCACCCTCCATCTCCATACCCATTTGTTCAAAAGGAATGAGATGGGAAATGAAAGTATGACAGACCTAAAGGAGAACTTCCTCTGGGATGAACAATAGCAATCTTTGGTCTTGCTTTGGGCCTTCCACTTTTTCAGATTAATATGGATAAAGTGCACATACCTGAGGCAGGTACTTAAAGTGTGATGCAGAAGCCTTTATACAGTAAAAGGACCCTGCTATCAACACCTCTATCCAGATCAATAATCACATGAATCCTGCTTATGAACATAAGGAGCTCTCTTCCTAAATTTCATTGTGTCTCTAATCTAAAACATACTTGAAATATAACATTAGAAAAGGAGGGCATAAAGCATTTAATGATTCTATCAGGGCTCCATGCAAAATCCTTTGTGGATCATGCTCTGACAAACAGCTTCTCATGTCATCCACATAGAGGTCTGAGTGAAAGATTCATTATACATAACTTTCCTTAAGATGGAGCATCCTTCTGCAACATGTAAAGGTATTGCAGTTTTTGGAATGAAGAACATTTAATGTAGTTGAGAGGAAATTGACCAAAATATATTATATAAAATATGCATATAAATGGTAAAACTTGGCTAAGTTTTACCAATTCTGATCTTCGGAGAGTTGAAAGAATGAGGCTCAAGGTCACACGTCATCAAAAAAAGACATCAGGGTTTATATAGTGTTTGACAGGGCAATGGAGAAAGGTACTATGCTCATCACATTTGGAATCTTCTCTCATTACTCAAAGTTTGCATAAAATGATCTCCTTGAACAACAACAATAAAAAGGCAGAGTCCTAATTTCATTGATATTTTATGGAACCTGTATATAGAGTAGAAATCAATCATGTGCCTAATCGTCACCTCACAAGATTTGTTCTGAACATATGGCAAGTCTCTGGAAGCAGAAAATACCAAAATTTATATGGAACTACAGGTATGAGTTGGAAAACAGAATAAATGGAAAAGTAAGAAAGTTGAAAAATAAATAGGTGGAACTGAATTTGGAGAATTCTTTATGTCAAAAGTGAGCCTATGGATGTCATATAAGGAAAAAGGCAGACAATGCTAAAGACACTAAGTAAACAGTTATTTTGCTGGGGTATGGGAATTAAGGCTTCTCAGAAATAATTCACCAAGTTCTTCATGAAGTATTTATGAAAAATAAATGGAATGATATTGTGAATATTACTGGGAAAAAATGTGAATAAAATTCAATTTATTGTAAAACACTCAAGCAAAACTAAACCTATTAAAGTGCAGATTTAAACACAACATGCACATAGGAACATTGGCTCAACACTCTGATTTGCTCAGAAACAATTGTCTTAATATTAAAATTGAGAAAATGTATGGATGTAGCAAATTAACAAAAAAGGAATAAAGTTTTGTCAGTTATCTTATAAAAATATCTTTAATTTATTTTACCTTTTTTAGAATTTTTTTTGTCTTGTTAGCTTCGAAAAGTTCTTTGTTACTAATTATAAATACAGGGTGTGGCAAAAGTAAATTTACATTTATTTTTTAAATAACGTAATACTTTATAAATAAATAGTAATACAAATATCAGCTCTGTGTTTCATGTACTCACAACTGTAAGCCAACTTTTGCCTCTCCATGTACACATGTCTTATATTTGCAATAGCCATGTTATATATTAGAGTCACAACAAAATTTAATTTGGATAATATTGAGCCATTGTTTCTGGAGGAAATATGCATTAGGCTCCAGAATTCTATACACAACAATATTTGTGATATCATTAATAAGTAATCTTTTCTATTTTTATCTTCATCAATATATTGGGGAGACATTGGACAATAAAATATATAGGCTTCAAGTGTATATTTCTATGATCCATCATGTGAATATTGACACTGTGGTCACCACCCAAAGAAAACTTTTCTTTCACCACCATATAATAGTCCCTTTTTACCCTTTATTTTATCCCCAACTCTCCTCCCCGCTGGTAACCACCAAACTATTGACTGTGTCTATGAGTTTTTGTTTGTTTTTTCTGTTTGTTCAGTTGTTGCTTTCAGTTTTATATCCCTTGTATGAGTGAAATCCTGTGGTTCTTGACTTTTTCTCTCTAACTTATTTCATTTTAGATAAATGAACTAAATGGAGAGAACTTAATATGAGGGAGTCTGTAGCCAAAATTGGGAAGGTAAGCATAGACATGTAAGAGGAAAGCTAATGTGTTCCAGAAAGAGCTGTGCAATAGAAACCATATGTATATCAACTTAACACCCCGTGTCTCACAAATTTCTAATGGAAGGAAAAACTGAGAAAGGCAATGTTGTTTGAGAAAGAAATGGTATGAAGTGGGAAAAAAGGATTGGGAAAATATGGAAGGTTGTAAAATTTAAATGCAGTGATCTAATGTGAGAGAAACCCATTACCAATTTATTGAGAGGGGAAGGGTAGAAATCTAGAAGAGTGAGGCAATAGATGGCAGATAGTGTAAAAGGCACAGAATATTAAGGAAACAAAATGCAACTCATTTAAAGAGGATTGGGAATAAATGTGTTTCAGAAAATTTACCATTGTATTGCTTTGGACTTTCTGAAAAACAAAATGGCCGAAACTGGTTTGGCTCAGTGGATAGAGCGTCGGCCTGCGGACTGAAAGGTCCCAGGTTTGATTCCGGTCAAGGGCATGTACCCGGGTTGCGGGCACATCCTCAGTGGGACATGTGCAGGAGGCAGCTGATCGATGTTTCTCTCTCATCGATGTTTCTAACTCTCTGTCTCTCTCCCTTCCTCTCTGTGGAAAATCAATAAAATATATTTTTTAAAAAATGAAGAGATCAAGGTAAATATCACAATGAAGAAGTACATAAGAAAGAAAAGAGTAAAAGCAAAGATCTGTTCAAAATGCTGCATGTAGCAGCAACCATAACAAGCCTGCCATACATTTTACCTTGGTATGTTACTGAAATGTACTCCCTTTCAAATCAAAATGATCATGAAAATAATGGCATTGCAAGGAGGGTGTGTAAGCCCTAAAGATTACATTTGTGTTGTAGAAAAAATCTTTTGGAACATTCCCAGGTAATAATTTTAAAGTATTTCAGTTGAAATTTTGAGACTTGAGAAATTTATAATGATCAGTGACAATTCTGATGGATATAAAATGCTCCCATTAAATATTAGCAGACACTGCAGTTTAGCAATGTTAAAATTGTGTTAATTAAAAGCCAAAGAGAAAAACAGGTGTATGGTTGCACATAAAATGATTTCCAGGATCACCGTGGTAAATATTTCCATGCCTGTGAACACACTGGAAATATGTACAAGGGCAATGGAAAAATAGGACTCAGGTTCACACTTAACCAATGAATCATACATATGTGTCAGTATATTAGGTTTATTTCACATCTCTTAAGATCAGGAAAGTATCACATGATCACTCATATATGGAATTAATGATGTTGACCTGTATTTGAATGTGTTCCAGGAAAGTGAACAGATTGAGAACCTGTCCCTGTTCCTGTAAGACTAATGTCCTTCATTTCACCAGCGTAGTGAAACTATAGCTTTTTTTTTTTTTTTTTTTGAAAAAAAACAATTTTGGTACGATAACAATGGTTTGGAATGCATAAAATGGAATGGAAATATGTGGAAGATTGTAATACCAAATTAGAGAGATTTAATATTACAGAAGACCTTAGTTAATTAATTAAATGTAATGATCCGGGAAAACAGAAAGCCTATTGATGCCATATAAATTAATAGAAGGGAACTAAAGGCAATAGAGAGCAGTCAATTTATTGGAGTTATGAGGATTTTATAAACATTTACCAAATTTTTTCACGCGATTTTCTGAAAAACAAAATAGAGAACAATGTAAATCTTGTGTAGAAGAAATAGGAATAAAACTCAAATTTCACACATATTTATATTTAAAATTTAACCTATCAGGCTACAAATAAACACACATGCACACCATAGCCTACAGATGCACACTGTTTCAGACACACACAGGAGAACGAAATAGTGTTTGAGAACTCAATATTTTCCAGGGAATACTCTTTTCAAAATGTAAGTGATCATTAAGTGAGTAGATTAACTGAAATAAATAATAGTTCTCAAGATTGCCTATTACAGTATTTCTTATCCATTCTTATTTTAGTTAGGATTTATTTTTCAATGTGTAAGATTTATAAGTGTTTTGGCTTAATTAATGTGTATATTCAGATGTAGTGTTTGCAGCAGCTACGTTGTATACAGTAGCCACAAACAGTATATTAGAGGATCTTGAACTAAGGCCTCTAGAAGTACAACAGGGTTATATTCCTAGACCACTCTATTTACAACATTTATACCAACTTTTCATTAGGTGAGTTTCTATTTTAACTGCCAGCTAAATAGAACACTTTTAAGTTAAAGTCCATAAAGGGAAAAAGAGGAATGAAGTATTACATGATAATCAGTTGGGTTAATGCAGTCCCATCAGTAAATCCTGGACAAATTTTGACACATCAGCCTCACTCAGTATAAATCCATGGTAAAGATGTAGGAAAAATTGAATTTAGGTGACTCAAAAGGAATGTCTGCATAGGTAACATAACAAACAATTCAAACAAGCAATAATGGGTTATAATTGAGTAGCAAGGGAACATGGAAACCTTCAGTGTGAAAGATAAGTATTAAGGGGAAATTATGTAAAAATGTGTGTGTGTTGGGTTTGGAATGATGATCATTGGTAGTTGAAGAAGAAGTTACAAGTAACAGACTAGATATACAAACATTTATATTAAATTGACTTCATTGGGGGCACATTTGTGATAGTGTCAACAGTAAAGAAAAAATCACATTAGAGATAAAAATAGTTATATTATTATTAAAATTTTCTCCCTCACATAGAAGGAAGAAATCAAGGATTATTTTCAAATAAAGGCAAATGTCAAAATGGGGCATAGAAATTTCAAACCTTCCATATGTGTCTCTTCCTCTGAACTCACATGAATATCTTTTTAAATGTCTTTCTCTCTTAAAATGCTTAAAATATCTTTTTAAATCTCTTAATAATTGATGTACAATATCATATTAGTTTTAGGGGTACAATCCAATTATTAGACATTGATATAACTTGCGAAGTGATAAATCTAAACCCATCTGGCACCACACATAATTGTTACAATATTATTTTCAGTATCCCCTATGCTGTAATTTTCATCCCTAATACTACTGTGTAAATACCAATTTCTGTTTCTTAATGTCTTCAACTTTTTGACCCACTTCTCAATACCCCCCTGCCTTCAGAAAGCCATCAAAATGTTCTCTGTATCTGTGAATCTGCCTCAGTTTTGTTGTTTTGTTTATTTTGTTCTTTAGATTCCATATATAAGTGAAATCATATGGTGTTTGTCTTTCTCTGTCTGACTTCTTCCACTCAGTACAATAGCCTCTATATCCATCGATGCTGACATGTATTTCTGAGAACTGAACCCACAGTGTTCAAAGACCATCCCACAAATTTGAGGAAATGTTATTTAACTTCCATACAACCCTGTTGCCAAAGGGGCTATGATGGGAAATAACAACATGAAAGGAGCTAGAATACCACTCTGTGCAATATGAAATTCTTCTACAAATATTAATCAGAAATGAATTTTCCAAAATGAGAATTGTGTCATTGAAAATGCAAAACCATAAAACAGTTACTCTCTTTGGAAAAAATCTTCCAAGCATAATCATGGGCAATATTTGTACATTGAAATCACTTGGGCAATGTATACAAGGGCAGGGAAAATAGTATACCTCAAGTTCATCCCTGATCAATTAATGATAAGATAATTTACACAGGCTTTGAAAAGCAATGTATGATCAAAATTTCCTCAGAATTTTAGGGATTTTTGTTTCCTTTAAGGTTAGGAAACTTTCAGTGGCCTAGAAATGAGCACTCCAATATGGATGATGACACTGGCACAATCTTTGAATGTGTTCCACAAAGATTTTTAAAAAATCAAACCATGGGCCTATCAACCTAATGCCCATCATTTTACCAACTTATTAAAGAAACTATAGCAAATTTGGAAAACAGTGTAATCCCGTGTTGGTAGGGGAAAATTTTATGGGATAAAAAATAAGGGAAGAAATAGAAAAAACGGAAGGTTGGGAAATTGAAGTGGAGAGATCTAATGTGGGAGAAGTCCAAAACCAATTTATTGGGAATGGAAGGGTAGAAATCTAGAAAAAAAAAAAAAAAAACTTATGTCAATGGCTGACAGACAGTGTAAAAGGCAGCAAACATAAAGGAAACAAGATACCCATCATTTAAACAGTATTGGGTATAATGGGTACCTGAAAGTTTAATATTCTTGTTCTGTGGGCTTTCTGAAAAACAAAATGAAGAGATCAAGGTAAATATATTAGAAAACAAACACCAATAAAAGTAAAATTTCTTGCAAAATTTCTATTTTAATTTTGCCTATTTGAATGAAAATAAACACACACACACACAAGGTTGATGAGAACTCCCTTTTGTTCAGAGTATTGTTCTACACCTACAAAAGGCTTTAAATATACTTTCTCAATTAAAATAAAATATTGGAATATGTGTTGTGATAATTATCTATTGATAATGTTCTTGCTCTCTTTGACATAACTTGGGCTATTATCATTTAGTTTGCTAGTTATAATAAGTTGTTTGTGTGTTACAACATATATATAATCAACTTTCATTTATGCCTTAATGTTGAACTTCTTAATTAAATCACATGAAAATAAAATATTTAATTATCAAATGAGGGTGAAATGGTTATAAATTAAATGAATAAGCATACATTGATGCATATGCACCCGGTAGAAACTTTAGAATGCCAATACTTTAAAGATAAAAGATTAATAAAAGTTAGTTGACACAAATATTTGCTTAGAGTGTATGGAGAAATCACAGAAGTAAAATCAAGGAAATCGAATAACAAATGAAGATGGTGACTTCAGTGGGAAGATTAACAGGACAAATCATGTACATTAAATGCACAGTGTACTGAGGAAGATGTTGCGAGTGGAAGACAAAGATACAGGAAACAATGTGACCATGACTGGTACACAGTGAAGTGGTTAAAGGCAAGCTTTTCCTTTTCCCACTAACGGAAAAATAAATGGGAGAACATTCCTATTCATTGAAAATGAGGGCACAAGATTAATAAGGGGTGAGTACAAAAACCTGAAACAATGCTTAGTTTTCTTTGGGATTCCAATGACAGGTATTTATGAGAATTGAAACCACATGGTTGAAAGTCTACCTCCCAAATTAGAGCTTGTAGTTTTGCTTCCATACACTGCTTGGTGCCAAAGGAGCTAAGATTCAAAATGTTGCCGTGAGAGGAGGTGGACTAGGAATTCCTCTGGGTTAAACAACAGCACTCATTGAGTTGCATGGACCTTTAAAGTTTTTCAGAGTAAAATTAAAACATGTACCGATATCTGAGATAAGTAGTTAAAAAGTGACGAGGAAACAGGAAAGGTCCTATCTATGCAAATGTGTTATTGCAGCAGTAGCCTTCTGTAGCTTACTACAAAGTGTAAGGATATATTGATAAATTCTATTTCTCCTGAAAACAAAAATATAATTATAAAGTATCATTAGAATGGGTATGTAAAACCTTTAATTTTTTTAATTAGTGTTTTACTAAAAGTTCCTTTAGGATTATGCAAGGATAACATCTTCTTATATCACTAACATAAAATTTCATACTGGAGAGATACATTATCAATGATCTTCACTGAAGTTATGGAGTACTTCTAAAAACATTAAAAAGAATTACAATGTGCATAGCTAATAACTGTGTCCATGAAAGTGCAAAAAAAGAAATAAAATTACTGTAATGGAAAGAAAACGTCCACAAAATATTGTGTAAAATATTTCTATATCTGGGAATATTTGAATAATATGATCAAGGCAAATCAGAGAATTTACCTGAAAACTCATATTAGATGAAGACATTACATCTGAATTTATATAGAATGTGAAAGAACAGTAGTTGAAGTCCCTCTGAGTGACAAAGAACAGAAGTCTATGTCACAGATTGTATTCAGTAACTATTCATAGGATGAAAGAGATTTGGCTTTCAGTCTCATCCCCTTCATCACTACAACATTCATAATGAAACTATAGCAAATCAATGGAGACATAAGAAGCTAATGTTTATGGAAAAGGAATGGTATGGAATGAAAATGAAGGAATGGGAAAGGATGCAATGTCAGGAAAAGGATATGGAGAGAAGTTCACATGGGTCAAGGCCACCTCCAAAATATTGGAGCGAGAAGGAAAAAGGGTAAGCCAAAGGGTAGATAAAAAAGCAGGAATGTCAGCAGTAATTTAAAGAGTTATGAGCATAAAGAGTTGTCAAAAATTTACCAAATTTATTCCGAAGACTATCTGAAAAATAAAATGGAAAGACCCATGTAAAATCAAGGTAACAAAAACACAGACAATTAAACGTTATTCATAAATTTACTTTTAAAATTCAAATTATAAGAATGAAGATAAATGTACACACACATGTTACTGGAAGGCGCATGAACACACACAGTGACTGAATGCTCACTTTTGTCCAAGAATATGATTCAAAAAATGAAGACGGGCATAAAGTGAGTATTTTGCTGAATGGAAACATAAATTTAAAAATATTAGGTCTTAATCATTTTTGAGGCTTTTATTATTTAGTTTGTACAATTTAGTAAGTTCTGTGGTTGCTACCAAAGATATATGTTAAGTCAATTCAGGTAACAGCATAGCATTGTTGTATAAATTAGACAAAGTCACTGAATTAAAGGATATAAAACCATTTATTTTCTGGAAGTTAAACATGCTTATACACTCTCCATTGACATCTACATCAAGCACTGAACATAACCTTCTTTGATGTTGGTTTCCACTTTAACCTATGCCATAATTAACTTTATATTAATCAAATCCCATGGAAAGAATAAAAATAAAATATTAAATGTCTATGAAGTGAGTTCTAAGTCACAGGACTTGAGCAGGTCTTGGACAAACCTGACATACCAGTCACACAGGAAATGCCATACCGTATGCGGTTCTCAACCTGTGGGTCGCGAACAATGAAAATACATCCTGCATATCAGATATTTACATTACGATTCATAACAGTAGCAAAATTACAGTTATGAAGTAGCAACAAAATAATTTTATGGGTTGGGGGTCACCACAACATGAGGAACTGTATTAAAGGGTCATGGCATTAGGAAGGTTGAGAACCACTGCTCCAGGCTCTTGGTCACGAGGTCTTATCAATGCTACCCCACTGCTCCCTGCTGCTCTATCCTTCCTTGATGGACTGGTTCAACATTCTCTTCCCTCTTTGCCCCCCACCACTTCCCATCCTGACTGGGTTCTCTGCTGGACTGCCTCCCCATGGGGCTTTCTCATGAAAAAATTAATAACAAATAAAAATGGAGAGCATCAATTAGAGACAAGAAAATGAGGAAAATATTTTCCAAAATTACTCAGCTCTTAGAGTTGAGGATGATGGTCATTGAGCCATCAAGTTACCATTAAATTCCACGGTATAAGTAACAAGATCCAATACTAGGTACACAGGAAAATACAGGAGCAAGACTTGCCTTTTTCTTCCTCATTTTATTGACTAAATAAAATAAAGAAGGAAACAATTCCTCCAAAGTGAGGGAATAATTTCAGAAAGTGAGTAAGACAGAAATGTTAATAATACTTCAATATCTTTTTTCCGGGGTCATACCTGACACGTTTTTGAGATTGGAACCACAAGTTTCAAAGGCCCATCACCAATCAGAAGAAATGTTCTACTTCCATGCAACCTTTGTTGCCAAAAGATCAGAGATTCAAAATGTACCCTGAGAGCAGTTGCGAGCACTTCCTCTGTCAAATATTGGTCTTTTATTATGCCCTTACCTCTTATAGAAAAAAATAATAAAATCACACACATAAACACAGTAGAGGTATTCAGAGAGTCAACAATAAAAATAAAGTTAAAAAAGAGTGAGGAGATGAGTAAAGGCAACCATCTTCCAAAAACATATCTGTGCCAGATGGACCTAGAGATTATTGTGTAAAATAAAATAAGCCTGTTGGAAAAAGAAAGATATCATATGCTCTTACTTATATGTGGCATGTAATGAACAAAAAACGCTGAAGAACAAAATAGAAACTGTAGTTTGCATACATGGAACAAACAGCTGTCAGAGGACAGGAAGGAGGGAAAGACTGGATAAATTAAGGTGAAAGGATTAACCAAATATATATGTTTTACACATAGACACAGATAACACTGTGGTGATAGCCAGAGGGAAAGGCAGGTGGGGGATAGGTAGAAGTTGGCAAAGTTGGGAAATGGGGACATATGTAATAGTGTCAACAATAAAAATAAAGTTTTAAAAATGTAGTAGTCATATAAAACTCTCACATGCATTAGACATACTACTCAACTACATTTCAAGAATATAGTTATAGTATGCCATAGACCAATTCTAGCATGTCATAATTGTGAGGTGGCCCAGAAAAGCAGCGAGGAAAACAAAGAGAACCAAGTGAATCAGAAAGAAAAAGGAGAAGTTTATTTGCTTTCTCGGGGGAGACCCACTGGCCCAAAAGGTGGGGCCAATTAATTTCACGCTTCCAGGGAGGGAGGGACATCTCTTTATTCAGGTGTTTGGTGAGGGCGGGGGCCTGAACTGAGGAAGTCTCCGCAGCAGGGATCATCACACATTCAACTGAGGAAGTCTCAGCTGCAGGGGGTGGGCGGGACATTCAGGAATGAGTCAGTATCTGTGTGGGGGTCGCTGTGGATTCAGGGAGAAGAAGCAGGTATCTGTGTCTGGCACGTTGATCTGTGAGAAATTCCAGAGGAAGTCCATTGTCTCATCACATGT
>NW_005371728.1:80971-88337 GCF_000412655.1 Myotis brandtii
GGCTGCCAGACAGTTAAAGGGCATCTTAATCTACATGTTATTGCCTCCTACTGGCCAAACACCTGAACAGCCGTAGGCTATTCCCCAAACTGACAATGCTTCTGTACCCTTTGAAACCTTACTCTTTGAAGTGTATTATCTCCACCTTGCCTTCGGACAAATTGTGTTAACAAAAGCAAGGGTCCTAGACAAGGAGGGACTCTTCAGTTCCTTTAGCTGAAGGTCCTCCGACCCCCAATGCCTTTCAAAATTATATCTCGTCTCCGGACTCTTTATTAGTCTCTGGATTTCTATGTCATCTACACGCAGCCCCTTTTCCAGATTCCTGAACCCTTCTTGATGCCGGGACAGGAACCCCGGCATAAATGGACGCCCGAAGTGGGACAAGAGCACCAGCAATAATAGTATGGTCTTTACAAGGAGTATGTAATGTTTTAAGATTTATATTGTTGTTGTATGAAAAAAAATATGTCCAATAGCCTGGGATAATTGTATCCTATGTCATTTACATGAAAATCTGAGAATTTAGAGATTTTATTTTAACAGGCTAATTCCTGAGATATAAAACCTTATACAAATATTTATCTCAAATACAGTTGGTCATAATAAAAATTGTATCATTGAAAATAAAAAAGGGGAGAGAACCAATATGGCAGTGTAGGTAAACATCAGTATTCACAGATTCCCACACCACATCAAAATTACAATTAAAATACAGAACAACCATCATTCAGAACCACCTGAAATCTGGATGAATGGAAGTTGTACAACTAGAGAAGTAGAGAGCACACTGAGACTGGTATGGAGGGCGCAGGCATGGAATGGGCTGGTCCTACACCCATGTGTGGCATGTTTTAACAGAAGGGATATATAGGCTGTGGACACCTCCCGTGAGGAGCAAGGGTTCTAAGTCGCACACCAGACCCCTCAGCTATGGTTCCAGTGCTGGGAGAAGTCCCCATAACTTCGGGGAGGAGCAGGAGGAAGAGAAGTAAAGGAGAAGAAGGAGGAGGATGAGGAGGAGGAAGAGAGGGAGAAGAAAAGATAAAAAATATGAACAATAAAATGGCAATAAATATGTACCTATCAATAATTGATACTAAAAATTAAAATAAAGAAACAAGGAATCAAATGAAAAAATAGACTGATGAATAAAATAGAACTAGAGACATGGAAACATGTAACAGACTGACGAATCTCAGAGGGTAGAGTTTGAGGAGGAAGGCCAAAAGAGATTGACCTAAGAAATTCTATGCAGACAATAAGGTTGTGAAGGCCTGGGTAGGGTGGGAACCGGGTGGAAGAGGGCAATGGGGGGAAAAAGTGGGACATCTGTAATACTATCAACAATATTTTTTAAAAAGAAAAGAAAAAAGGAAGTATTTATTACGGTTTTATAGTAAATTTTTCCAGGATAATCATGGGTAATGTTTGGATACCTTGATAATTTGGGTAATATTGTCAAAGGCAATAGAAAAAATGAATCTGAACTTCACACTTGACCAATGAATATTATCAAAATTTGCACAGGCTTTAAAAGACAAACTTCATTCCATATGTTATACATCTCTCATCTCTGGAGGTTAGAGGAAGTATCAAAGACTTAAAAGTGGGCCTTTTAATTTGGTGTAGATGACAGAGGTCTATCTTTGTATGTGTTCTATAAGACTTTCAGAATGAGAACCTTGGGCCTATCAATCTAAAGCCCTTCATCTCACCAACTTATTAGTTAAACTGTACAAGTCTCTGGAAAGTAAAAAGGCCAATGTTGATAATGACAAATGATATTGAAGTGGAAAAGGAAAGACTATCAATGTTGGGAGATTGGCAAATTAATACGGAGAGACTTAATGAGGGATAAGTCTGTATAGCGATATTTGGAGGAGAAAAGCATAGACTTATAGGAGAACAGTGAGCCAATGGATGGTATATAGATTAACAAGCAAGACAGATTAAAACAATGAGAAGCCAGTAATTTTAACAGGATTGAGAGTAATGGGTTGACAAAAAATTTACCAAAATCTATCTTGCTTTCTTCTGGAAAATAAAATAAAGAAATCAGTATAAATATCATGAAAAATGTAGAAAGAAGATGCAAATTTAATGCAAAATTCATGTTTCAAACAAGCAGGGAGCACATAATACATACACACATGTACACACAATTGCCTGTAGACACACACACAATCATAAACACACCTGCAAAATATAGTGGTTGAAATCAATTTTGATTTAGGAAAATACACTAATGGAACTTACCTTTTTCTTCCCAAAATGAATATGAGCATGATGAGTAAATTTATTAAATTATAGAAAATTTTAGGAATAGTAGTTCTTATGGTTACCTCTTAAATTATTTATTTTGTCTTTTGACATTAGTTAGAATATTATTGTTCAGTGTGTAAGATTTAATCAGTTCTTTGGCTTTCAATTGACGGGAATATCCAATTTTATTTCTTGAAGTAGCTATGTAGTAGAAAGTAGCCACAAACATCAAATCAGAGAAGCTTCTCTGGTCCTACTCGTACTACTACTACTACAAGAGAAACTTCTAGAGGTACTGCAGGGTGATCTGCAGGGTGATCCCCCCAGGCTCCTTTATTCACAACATTATTATCAACCAATGAATACAAACCTTGCCTTGTGTTAATTTATATTTAATGTCTAAATGAAGTTCTTCTTAATTATATTTTATGAAAGTAAGGAAATGAATTATTAAAGGACAGTTATTTGGTCCAAATAAAATGATCCAGGCATATCTTAAACAAATGCTCACCTTAGCCACATTGAAAATGCCAGTATCTCAAATATGCATAATTAATAAAATGTACCTGACTCAAAAGGAGTATCTGTGTAGATGCAACAACCAGACAAATTAAAAAAAAAGAAACATTAAGGGATGTTTTAATAGCAAATAAAAAATGGCAACTTTCAGTTGGAAAGACTAGATTCAAGAGAAAATAATGTAAAAATGTGTATTTAAGGTTGAGAATGATGATCATTGGGGGTCAAAGGAAAAGGTACATTTAATGGGTGGACCATGACTAGTTATCTAAGAAAATACATTAATAGAACTTACCTTTTTCTTCTTCATCTTTATTAATAAGATAGAAAGAAAAAAAATAAACATTTAATTCAAAATGAGAGTCCAATGACACTAAGAAAGAAAGACACAACTTTCAAATATTACCATAGTTTTCCTCTGGGGTCCTA
Organism: Myotis brandtii; assembly: GCF_000412655.1. Taxonomy (NCBI): domain Eukaryota; kingdom Metazoa; phylum Chordata; class Mammalia; order Chiroptera; family Vespertilionidae; genus Myotis; species Myotis brandtii. The sequence continues at coordinate 84,185 of NW_005371728.1, forward strand.
AATGACACATATCTAAGAGAATTGGAACCACAAGGTCCAAAGGACAGCTCACCATTGAATGGAAAACTTTTTTAACTTCCTTCCACTCCCTGGAGCCAAACAGGCTAAAATGGAAATGACACCATGCAAGAAGCTCCAACACACTGCCTCTGGGGTGGATAGAGAATGGATGCATCACTGGTTCTACAATGGGCCTTCCACTTTCATTAGAAAATGAGAACACACACTCACATACAAAACAGGTGCTAAATGTAAGGTGAGGAAGAAACAAGTAAAGAGTAAAGGTAAAACTTGTCCAAAACTCTACCTATAGAGGTAGCCATCTGGAGCCTAGATTGGCCTGGCCCTCTAGTATGTATATAATTATACACAGACATTGAAAGAAATTTCAAAGGAAAGGCAAGGGTGGGTGTTAGGAGAAGAGAATAACCAGGGAACTTATATGCGTATATGCATAGCCCATGGCCACAGACAATAGTGTGCTGAAGGCTTGGAAGGGGTAGGTGTAGGGTGGAGGGGATCAATGGAGAAAAAAGCACACAATAAAACAAACCAAAAAAAACTAAAGAGACATCTGTAATACATTCAACAATAATGATAAATTCAAAAACCTTTGGGTCTGCCAATTGTGCATCTCAGTGGGAACTATAGCAGCATGAAATGGAAATAGAAAACAATAACCACAACCAGACAGAAATGAAGAATAATATATCTGAAGCCAAGAAGACACTGGAAGGAATTTAAAGTAGATTGGATGAATCAGAGAATGGAAACAGCAATTTAGAAGACAAGGTAGAAATAAATACCCAATTAGAGCAGCAAATAGAAAAAAGAATTACAAAGCAGGAAGATAGCTTAAGGGAGCTCTGGAGCAACATGAAACATGACAACATCCACATTATAGGAATACCAGAAGGGGAAGAGGGGAAGCAAGGAACAGAGAACCTGTTTTAAAAAATAATGACAGAAAACTTTCCCAACCTGGTGAAGGAAAATGTCACACAATTTCAGGAGGCACAGAGAGTCCCAGTCAAGATGAACCCAAAGAGACCCACACCTAGACACATCATAATTAAAATGGCAAACATTAAAGACAAAGAAAGAATCTTAAAAGCAGTAAGAGAGAGAGAAAATTACCTACAAAGGAGTTCCCATTAGAATGACAGCTGACTTCTCAATAAAAACATTTTAGGCCAGAGGTTGTGACATGGAGTACTCAAGGTAATGAAAAGCAAGGGCCTAAGTCCAACCTACTGTATCCAAAGAAGCTATCATTTAACATTTAAGGTGAAATAAAACATTTTCTGGACAAAAAGAGGTTAGAGGAGTACATTACTACTGAACCAACAATGCAAAAAGTGTTAAAGAGACTGCTTTAAAAAGAAAAGGAGAGAGAGATGATCCTAGGCATAAAGACAAGAAAAATGGCAATAAATAAATACCTACCAATAATAGCCTTAAATTTAATTGATTAAATACTCTAGTCAAAAGACATAGGGTTAATGAATGCATAATAAACATGACCCATATACATGCTATTAGAGACCCACCTCAGAACAAAAGATACACACAGACTAAGAGTGAAGGAATAGAAAAATATATTCCATTCAAAAGGAAAGGGAAAAAAAGTTGGGCAGCAGTATTCATGTGAGACAAAATAGACTTCAAAACAAAGGCCAAAACAAGAGACAAAGAAGGCCATTACATAATACTAAAGGGAATTATTCAACAAGAAAGTATAAGCCTTGTAAACATATATGCAATGAATATAAGAGCACCCAATTATATAAAAACGTACTTGATGAACTTTAAGGGAGAGATTGACAGAAATACAATCATAGTAGGGGATTTTAACACCCCACTTTCATTACTGGGTAGACCTTCCAGACAAAAAATGAACAAGAAAGCAGAGGCCTTAAATGACATACTAGATCAGGTGGATCTAACCAATATTTACAGTACATTTCACTCCAAAGCAACAGAATATACATTCAGGAGAAAAGAACACTTTCAAGCTCTTTTAACAAAGCAAGCATGATCTTAATTCCAAAACCAGAAAAAAAACCACAAAGATAGAAAATTACAGAATAATATACCTGAAGAACACAGGTGTTAAAAATTTCAACAAAATATTAGCAAATCAGATCTAGCAATATATTAAAAATATCATGCACCATGATTATTCTGGGGATGCAGGCCTGGTACAATATTCACAGATCAATAAATGTGATACCTCAAAGAAACAAATTGAAAGATAAAAATCACATGATCATATCAATAGATGACAAAAAATGATTCTACTAAATCCAGCACCCTCTTTTAATAAACTCTCAGTGAAGTGGGAATAGATGAATCATATCTCAACGTAATAAAGGCTATACTTAACAAACCTACAGTGAACTTCATACTCGTGAGCAAAAACTAAAACCACTTCCCCTAAGAATGGGAATAAGACATGGATGTCCACTTTTACCACTCTTATTTAACATAGCACTGGAAGACTTTCTCTTCAACAAATGGTATTCGTAAAATTGGACAGACATGTGCAAAAAGATGAAACTAGACCACCATTTACACCATACATAAGAATAAATTAAAGATGGATAAAAGACTGAAATGTAAGGTATGAAACCATAAAAATCTTAGAGGAGAACATAGGCAATAAAATCTCAGACATCTCAAGTAGCAATATGTTTACAGATACATCTCCTAGGGCAGTGGTCGGCAAACTGTGGCTCGAGAGCCACATGCGGTTCTTTGGCCCCTTGAGTGTGGCTCTTCCACAAAATACCATGTGCGGGCGTGCATGTACAGTGCGATTGAAACTTTGTGGCCCATGCGCAGAAGTCGGTATTTTGTTTGCTGACCACTGTGACCTAGGGCAAAGGAAATGAAGGAGAAAATAAACAAATGGGACTGCATCAAAATAGAAAAGCTTCTGCACACCAAAAGGAAACCCATCAAAATGAAAAGGGAACTTACTGTATGGGAGAACATATTTGTCAATGATACATCTAAAAAAGGGTTAATATTCAAAATATATAAGGTACTCATACAACTCAATAAAGAAAGAGAAATTATCCAATAAAAAATGGATAGAAGACCTCAATAGACATTTCTCTTTAATGGCCAAGAGATAAGAAAAAATGCTCAATGTCACTAATCACCAGAGAATTTCAAATTAAAACCACAAGGAGATATCAGCCCACACCTGTCAGAATGGCTATCATCAATAAGCCAATAAACAACAAGTGCTATTGAGGATGTGGAGAAAGGGAACACTAGTTCACTGCTGATGGGAATGCAGACTGGTGCAGCCACTATGGGAAACAATATAGAGTTTCCTCAAAAAATTAAAAATGAATCTTTTGTTTGACTCAGCGATCCCACTTCTGGAAATATGTCCTAAAAAAAAACCAAAACACCAGTCAGAAAGAATATATGTATCCATATATCCATAACAACATTATTTACAATAGCTAAGATTTGGAAACACCACAAGTACCCATCAGTAGATGAATGAGTAAAAAAGCTGTGTGGTATTTACACTATGGAATACTATGCAGCTGTAAAAAAGAGAGCTCTCTTTCCCTTTAGGGCAGCATGGACGGACCTGGAAAATACTATACTAAGTGAAACAAGCCAATCTGAGAAAGGCAAATATCACATGATCTCACTTATTTGTGGAATCTAATGAACAAATTGAATTAACCAACAAAATAAGCCTCAAAGAATGGAGGCAGCAAACAGACTGTCATACCTCAATGTGGGGATGTGGGGATGAGAAGAGATAAAGCAAAGAAGCTATATATTTATATACATAGCTCATAGAAAGGGGTAATAGAATGGTGAAGACCTGAAGGGGGTAGTAGGGGTTGGGAGGAGGGGGGTAAAGTGGGGCAATGACAACAATTATATATATATATTAGTGGCCCGGTGCACGAAATTCGTGCATGGGGGAGGGTGTGTTCCTCAGCCTGGCCTTCACCCTCTCCAATTTGGGACACCTCAAAGGATGTCCTACTGCCAGTTTACAGGGACCGGGTCTAAACCAGCAGTTGGACATCCCTCTTGCAATCCGGGACTTCTGGCTCCTAACCACTCACCGGCCTGACTACCTGCCTGATTGCCTCTAACCACTCTTCCTGCCAGC
>NW_005371728.1:88616-89188 GCF_000412655.1 Myotis brandtii
ACCATGACTTTGTCCAGAAGAACATCTGGAAGGTTTCCTGGAAGGTCTCTCAGTCTAATTAGCATATTACTCTTTTATTAGTATAGATATATTTGTCTGTAAATATGATTATGTTTGCAGATATGAGTAGGACCAGGTAAAATGTTATAGAATGGGCCTTTTATTACAGATGGTTTTCCATGTATGCATTTTTTCTAAAAAGGTAAAAATTACTTTAAAAATATTTCAGGAATACTTTGAGAAATTTACAGTATCTGCTTTTCTTCCAAGAAAGTTGTCACTTTTATGCCAGAGTGAGAATTATGTGTATGCTTTGTATGTCAGCATTGGGCCACTGTGACTGGGGGGCACTTAGCTTGACTTGAGAGTAATTATCTTGCTCACTGGCTGGGAGGGAGGGTGTGTGGCAGAGGAGATAAATACTCGGTTCTGGATTATTCATAGATTGCTGACTTTCTGGATTGATTGTGCAAGCCCCTCCCTTTATTGATGTCCACCTTCTATTGACAGACATCTACCCTGGGAGAGAAATGAGATGAAACTCTCTTTCTTTTCATTGTAAAAAGCATTTG
>NW_005371728.1:89779-90029 GCF_000412655.1 Myotis brandtii
AAATCAAAAACTGAAATATTTTCTATTCAGAAAATATATTTGGATCTAAATATCTTCTATAATTTTAACCCTAAAATATCAATTTAAATATTTTAAAAATGGTTGGGATATTTGTTTTTTTAGAAATGAGATGTTACTGGAGTTCTACATGTTACTGGAGAAATCACCTGGGGTAATTTTCTGATTGGAAAATTAAGAATTATAGTCAGAGGGGAGGACATGAGAATTTTTAAAGAACATATTCAATTTA
>NW_005371728.1:90057-92747 GCF_000412655.1 Myotis brandtii
TGTTTTGTATGTCTGTTAAACTATATTATCACATAAGCATTGCTGCTATTGGGACAAACAGTGACAGTTGATTCAGGTCATTTGAATGTCCACTGTCTGTTTTAATTTGTATGTTCTTTTTGACTCTGTCATATGCTCAAATTTCAGTGGAAATCATGAGAACCTATTATTTTTGCCTGCTCCCTCCTTTACATTGGAAATATTCTTTTTTACTCAGAGGGACCTTAACTTTGATGTAAGGGATTGTTTCCCTTGCCAACTGTTTTCTTCCTTGCCAAGTAAGAGAGTTGTTGTGAACTCTTCAGTGATGCCTTCCCCAGGATATTTGCAGATGTGGTTGGGAAAAGTCATTTCATCCCTGACCTTTGCATGTCAGGTGCTGGTGTGCCGGGGTGCACCGATCGCGATGGCGATGACGGGCAGCAGGCACGGTGGCTGAACCCAGCCCTCAGGGTGACGTCGCCGTGCCTGCAGCCCCGTGATCTCCGATGAGATGGCGATGGGTGGCTGCACCCGGCCCCCGGGGTGCCGCCACTGTTGATCTCCGATGAGATGGTGATGACTGGGCCACAGGCACGGCGGCTGCACCGGGCCCCCAGGGTGATGCCGCCATGCCTGCAGCCCCGTGATCTCCGATGAGATGGTGATGATGGGGCAGCAGGCAGGGCAGCTGAACCCGGCCCAAAGGGTGACGCCGCTGTGCCTGCAGCCCCATGATCTCCAATTGCGAGGGCTATGACTGGGCTGCAGGCACAACGGCTGCACCCGCCCTGGGGTGCCGCTGGTGATCTCCGATGGCAATCACCGGCTGGGGGGCGGGCAAAGGTGGCCCGGTTCTCTGATCCAGGGCCGGGGGCAGGGCAAAGGCGGCCCCAGGGCCGCCTTTGCCTTGCCACCTGGCTCTTGCCTGCCACCTGGGTTTCCGATCACCATTCTTCCATCCTTCCCCTTTCACCTCCCAGCATTGTGCCTATGTATGCAAATTAAAAGCCATCTTTGTTGGCAGTTAACCGCCATCTTTCTTGGCAGTAATTTGCATATTGCCCTAATTAGCCAATGGGAAGCATAGTGGAGGTATGGTTAATTACCCTTTTTGTCTTTTATTAGATAGGATATATATATTTGCAGATTGAGAAGAGATAAACCAAAGAAGCTAATCTCCCGGAAATTTCTTAGAAGGTGGCCAGCGGGGTGGGACTGGGTGAGTTGGTTGGGCCGGACACACCCTAGAGCCAACCTCCCATGGTCCTTCACTGGCCGGCCACAACTGGGGCAGCGCCGTGGCTGGAAGGGTGACGGCAGTCACAGCAGCTTGGCAGTAAACCAGACTCTGGGCCGACAGTGCCCCAGCAAGAACATAACCCATGCCAAAAAATGGAGTCACATGGTCTTGCAAGGAATAGGGCTTCCTCCTCTATGGTTCTGTGGTGCATAACCTGAGAACCTCCACTGTCAAGTCACCGCAGCTCAGCAGCTTCTGCATTGAGCATCTTTCGCCTGGTGGTCAGTGTGCATCATACCTACTGCCAGTCAGCAGGTAAGCCGGTTGCTTAGCCTTTTATATGTATAGATACCAATATAAATAATTTTTTAAAAAGGAAATGGGCAAAGGTTACTCAGCATGTTAAATAGTTCTTTTCCCATCTCTTACATCACATGATCACCCAAACATGGAAGTAATTACATTCCCCCAAAAAGATAAGGCAGTTAAAAGTCAATCAAATGCTCTTCATTTCACCAACTCAGTGAAACTATAGATTGTTAATGAAAAACAGAAAAAGCCAATGTTGTTAGCAAAAACAATGGCGTGAGATGCATAAAAAGAAATGGAAACATATGGCATTTGGAAAATCAAATTAGAGAGACTTAACATGACAGAAGATTTTGCAGAGGAGGAGAAAAAATGGCGGAGGTATAGATGGACGTGTCCCGTGCCTGGTCCCGGAGCTGTTAGGGTGAGCAGCTGAAGCAGGTAACACACAGCCCGAATAAGCAGAGGATATTCAGCTGAGAGACAGTTTGCAGCTGGGAACGGCGGAGGAATCCTTGAGAAAGTGGATTGAAAGTTGGAGACTGCAGCTGAAATCTCTCCCGGATCGCCGGCTCAGCTGCGGAGACCATGCCATCTTGAGTGGCTGTTTCTTGGAAACGTATACTGTACACCCAATACTGTTAGCATCCAGAGATCGGCTGCTAACCCGGAGACACCAGATCTGGGACAGAGCGACTACGTGGAGTCCTGCTTCTCACAGAAAGATCCAAGCAACAGCAGCCTCCTGATCAGCACACCCTCTGTCTGAGGAACAGCAGCTGTACGTGAAGTCTCCCCCCACCAGCCAGAAGAGCCACCACAGCTGTGAACAGCACCCACCAGAGGAGCTGCTGCCAACTGAGGAGCAGCTGCTATCGCAACCACCCAGAGAGCAACCACAGCCCAAGGAACCACTGCCACCCAGGGAGAAGCGACTGAACAACTCAACATCTAGATATGTCGGTGAGATCAAACATGGGTAGACAGAGAAACCGCCAAAGGAAAGAAAAGGAGGGCTCGCCAGAAAAGCAGCAAAACGAAAAGAGGCATGCAACATGACAGAAAAAGAATTCAAAATAAGGGTCCTACAGTGCATAAACCGGATGGAGGAAAAAATCAACAATTTATGCAAGAAGCAAGAAGAAACAGATGAAAAAAT
>NW_005371728.1:96820-108239 GCF_000412655.1 Myotis brandtii
GGGTAAGAGATCAACCGAAGGACTTGTATGCATGCCTATAAGCATAACCAATGGACATAAGACACTGGGGGTTGGGGAGGCCAGGGGATTGTCAAGGGCGGGGAAAAAAAAGGAGACATATGTAATACTTTTTGGAATACTTTAAGCAATAAAACAATAAAAAAAGATATTGCAAATTAATTGAAGAGGGAAAGGTAAGGCATGTAGATTAATAGAAGAGAACATAAAGACAGTATAAAACCAGCCATTTAATTGGGGTTCAGAGTAAGAATTTTATAAAGCATTTACCAAATGTTTTCCCAGTATTTTCTGGAAAAAAAAAATAGAGAGATTAATGTAAAAATTGTGTAAAGGAAATGATAATAAAACTCAAATTTTATGCAAATATCAATTTAAAAGTAATCCCATTGGGTTGCAAATAAACAAACATGCCCAACATTGCATATGGGCACATACAAAATCACACAGACACACACAGCTGCACAAAACAGTGGTTGAGAACTCAGTAAAAGTGATCACAATATGAGTACATTAACTAAAATAAGGGAAACATGGAAATAATATTTCTCAAGGTTGCTTAGTAAAGTATTTCTTATCCGTTTTGACAGTAATTAGCTTTTAATTTCTCAATGTGGAAAATTTATAAGTTCATTGGTTTAATTAATGTGTCTAGTCAAATCTAGTGTTTGCAGTAGCTGTGTTGTATACAGTAGCCACAAACAGTAAAGTAGAGGATCTTGAACCAAGGCATATAGAAGTGTAACAGGATTATATTCTTAGACCACTCTATTTGCAACATTTTAACAATCTTGTGTTATGTGAATTTATATTTTAACTTCTAGCTAAATGAAGCACTTCTTAAGTAAATTCCATGAAAAAAAAGAGAAAGGAAGTATTACTTAACAATCAGTTGGATAAATGAACTGACATAGGCATATATTAGACAAATTTTGACATCGGCCTTATTGAGTACTAGAGGCCTGGTGCACAAATTTGTGCACCAGTGGGGTCCCTTGGCCTGGCCTAGGGGATTGAGCTGAAACCAGCTCTCTCACATCCCCTGAGAAGTCCTGAATTTTGAGAGAGCACAGGCCAGGCCGAGAGACCCCACCGGAGCAAGATCAAAAACGGGGAGACCATGGGGGGAGTCCCCTCAGCCCAGCCTGAACCCTCTCCAATCCAGGACCCCTCGAGGGATTTCCAACTGCTGGTTTAGGCCCAATCCCGGGGATCAGGTCTAAACTGGAAGTCAGACATCCCTCTCACAGACATTAGGAGCAGTGCTAGCTCCTAATCGCTTGCCTGCATGCCTGCCTGGTCACCCCTAACTGCCCCCCTGCTAGCCTGGTCACCCCCAACTGTACCCTGCTGCCCACCAGGTCACCCCCAACTGCCTCCTCCCTGCCAGCCTGGTCGCTCCTAACTGCCCCCCCTGTCAGCCTGGTCACACCTTATTGCCTGCCATGCCAGCCTGGCTGCCCCAAACTTCCCCCCCACCAGCCTGTTCACCCCCAACTGCAATACCCCCACTGGCCTGGTCACCCCTAAATGCCCTCCTGCCAGCCTAATCACCTTTTACTGCCGCCCCCCTGCTGGCCTGGTTGCTCCCAACTGTCCCCCGCTGGTCTGGTCACCACTCACAGGCCCCTACCCCTGCCTGCCTGGTCGCTCCACGCAGCCTGCTGTTCAGTCATTTGGTCATCCCTCACTAACCCCCCTGCCAGCCTGGTGGTAGGCCGCCATCTTGTGAGGGTTAATTTGCATATCACATATTTATTATATAGGATTACACTTTGATTGGTTGAACGGATGACTGGACAACCAGACACTTAGCATATTAGGCTTTTATTATAAGGGATTATAATATGGTAGAGGTGTATGAAAAATAAAATTTACCTCACTCAGAGGAATATCTCTATAGATAAAAAACAAATAATTCAAACAAGTAATATTGGGGTACAATTGAATAATGAATGAAAATGGCTACCAATAGGTTGAAAGATAAGTATTGAGGAAAATTTATGTAAAAATATGAGTATGTTTGATTTGGGATAATGATCACTTGTAGTTGAAGAGTAAGTTACAAGTAAGAGATAAGAACATGACTAGGTACAAAAAATACATTAAATTTACTTTTCTTTGGGGACATCTTTAATAGTGTCAACAATAATAAAAAAACATTCAAGAAAAAAATTAGTTATATTACTATTAAAATTTTGACTTGCCTTTTTCTTCTTCACAAAGTAGAAGGAAGAAAGCAATGATTATTTCCAAATGAAAGCAAATGTCAAAATCAGGTACAAAAATGTAAAAACCTCTCTTTTTTCCCCCAATTTGGATGCCTTTTTTTTTTTTACTTTTTGTTTAATTCTTTATTGTTGAAACTATTACATATGTTTCCCTTACCCCCATTGACCTCTCCCTTATGTGTCTCTTCCTCATATTACATGTGCATATCTTTTTCTTTTTTCTTATTTTAAAAAATGTTAAAAATATTGGATCACATTTTTATAGTTGATGTACAATAATACATTACTTTCATGTGGACAGCCCAGTTACTAGACATAGATATCAATTGTAAAATGATATGTCTGATAAATCCAGTACTCATCTTGCACCATATCTAGTTATTACAATATTATTGACTACATTTCCTATATTGTACTTTACCTCCTTGAGAACATTGTGTAAATACCAATTTTTACTACTTAATGCCTTCATATTTTTTACCTATTTCTCACCCCACCTTTCTGGAAACCATCTAAATGTTTTCTGTATTTATGAATCTGCCTCAACTTTGTAGGTTTGTTTATTTTCCCCTTTAGATTCCACATATAAGTGAAATCATATGTGACTTTCTCTGTCTGGCTTATTTCACTCAGCTCAACACAGTACTTTCTAGATCCATCACGCTGACATGTGTTTCTGACCATTGGAACCACTGTGTTAAAACAGACAAAAAAAATCTCACCAATTTGAGAAAATTTTATTTAACTTTCATACATGCCTATTGCCAAAAGGACTATGTTTGGAAATAACAACCTACAAAGAGCTAGAATACCACTCTCTAAACCAGCCGTGGGCAAACTACGGCCCGCGGGCCGGATTCGGCCCGTTTGAAATGAATAAAACTAAAAAAAAAAAAGACCGTACCCTTTTATGTAATGATGTTTACTTTGAATTTATATTAGTTCACACAAACACTCCATCCATGCTTTTGTTCCAGCCCTCCGGTCCAGTTTAAGAACCCATTGTGGCCCTCGAGTCAAAAAGTTTGCACACCCCTGCCTAAACAATTGAGTGGAAATACGAGGTAGCATTCATTGTTCTTATATTGAGCCTTTTACCAATTTCAGAATAAAATGAAAATCACCAAAGAGAATTATTTAAAAAGAGAGGAGAAATGAAATGGTAAAAGTACCATCATTTCAAAACACTATCTGTAGCCGCCCTGCTGGTGTTGCTCAGTGGTTGAGTGTTGACCTGTGAACCAGGTCACGGATGAATTCCTGGTCAGGGCACATGCCCGGGATGCAAGGTCGATCTCCAGTAGGGGTTTTGCAGGAGGCAGCCGATCAATGATTCTCTCTCATCATTGATGTTTCTATCTCTCTCTCCCTCTCTGAAATCAATAAAATAATATAAAAAAACACTATCTGTAGCAGCAGTCACATAAAACCTGATACTTATACAGTTAAATCAATATACTCTTGAAATAAAATCCTTTTGAAAATCACTATCATTAAAAAATTGTCACTACAAAGACATGTTAAAGCTCTTAGTTTTATATTTTTTGTTGTAAATTAATCCTGTGGCAGCATTCTTGATTATTGCCTCCCATGTTTTTCACATAAAATTGAGAATAGAGACATATATTCTAGATAGATAATTGTGTCATTAAAAATGCAAATCCATAATAAAAATTACTATGGTTAGAAGAAAATCTTGTAAGAATTATCATGGGAAATCTCTGAACATTGCAATCATTTGGACAAAGTGTCCATGGATAGGGTAAATAAGGTTCAAGTTAATTCTTTTTAAAATTTTTTTATTGTTGAAATTATTATGTAGGTTCTCCTTTTTCTCCCATTATCCACTTCCAGCCCACTCCCTTCCTCTTCACCCCCCAGGTCAAGTTCATTCTTGATCAAGGAATGATAACAGAATTTACACAGATTTACAAAAACAATGTATGGTCAAACTTTACTCAGAATTTTTGGAATTTTTTGCATCTCTTAAGGTTAGTACAATACCAGTGGTAGAGTAATGGGAACTCCAGGGTGTATATATGGTAGTGGTACAAACTTTAAATATTTTACAGATAGATTTTAAACAATGAAAATCATCTGCATATTAAGCTAATACCCTTAATCTTACCTAACTTTTAGGGAAACTATAACTAATTAGGATATGACAATGTCTATAAGGAAAAAATGGTATGGGATAAAAAAAAATAAGAAGAAATAGAAAGACTGGAAGGCTGGGAAATTGAAATGGAGAAAACTAAAATGGGAGAACTTCATGAAATGTATTGGGAAGTGTAAGTCAATGGAGGGTAGACAGTGTAAAAGGCAGAGAATTTTAAGGAAAGAAGATTCTAATAATTTAAAGAGGATTGGGAATAATGGTTTCAGAATATTTACTATTACCTATCTGTGGTCTTTCTGGAAAAGAAAATGAGGAGATCAATGTAAATATCAGGATGAAGAAAGATATAGGAAAGAAAAGAGTAAAAGAATCCATCTGTTCAAAATTGTGCATGTAGCAGCAATCATAAAAAGCTGCCTATACATATTAAATTGATATATTCCTAAAATGTATTCCCTTTAAAATTAAAATGATCATGCAAATAATGGCATTGCCAAGAGGGTGTTAGAGCTCTAAAATGTATGCTTGTGTTGTAGAAAAAATATTTTGGATCAGTCCAAGCTAATTGATTTTCAAGACTTTCAGTGGGAATTTTGAATCTTGAGAACTATATAATCATTGAACATTACCATTGATATAAAATGCTCAATTACATATTAACTGACATTGCAGTTTAATGGCATTAACATTGTGTTAATCAAAAAAAAAAAGAGAAAATACAAGTAAGGTTGTTTATAAAATTATTTCCTGGAAAAAAATTTTATACCTGTAAACTCATTGGAAATATTCACAAGGTCAGTTGAAGAATAAATCTAATATTCACACTGGACACTGAATGATTCTTATATATACCTATATATCCTATATAATAAAGAGGTAATATTCAAATTGACCATCATGCCTTTGCACAAGATGGCTGCCCCCATGTGGTCACAAGAAGGCCGCCACAAGATGGCTGACAGGGGAGGGCAGTAGGGGGCGACTGGGCCTGCAGGGGAGGGCAACTGGGGTGACCAGGCCTGCAGAGGATGGCAGGGAGGGAGGGAAGTTGTGGGGGGACCAGGCTTGCAAGGGAGGGAGGGCAGTTTGTGACCATCATGCCTTTGCACAAGATGGCTGCCCCCATGTGGTCACAAGAAGGCCGCCACAAGATGGCTGACAGGGGAGGGCAGTAGGGGGCGACTGGGCCTGCAGGGGAGGGCAACTGGGGTGACCAGGCCTGCAGAGGATGGCAGGGAGGGAGGGAAGTTGTGGGGGGACCAGGCTTGCAAGGGAGGGAGGGCAGTTTGGGGGGGGTGACCAGGCCTGCAGAGGAGAGCAGTTAAGGCTGACCGGGCTGGCAGGGGAGGGCAGTTGGGGGCGACCAGGCCAGCAGGGGAGGGCAGTTGGGGGAAATCGGGCCAGCAGGGGAGCAGTTAGGCATTGATCAGGCTGGCAGGGGAGTGGTTTGGGGTGATCAGGCTGGCAGGCAGAAGAGGTTAGGGGCAATCAGACAGACAGGCAGATGAGCAGTTGGGAGCCAGCAGTCCCAGATTATCTGCTGGTTTAGGTCCGATCCCACAGGGCAGTTGGGGACAACAGTCGGACATCCCCTGAGGGATCCCACATTGGAGAGGGTACAGGCTGGGCTGAGGGACACCCCGTTCCCCCCCCCCCACACACACACACCAGTGCACAAATTTCCTACAATCAGGAAAGTATCACTTACTCAACCAAACAAGGAATTACTGATGTTATCCTATATTTCAATGTGTTCTAGAAAGACAGACAGAACGAACCTGCCCATGTGCTTGTCAATTTAATGCTCTTTAACTCACCAAGTTAGTGAAACTATAGCTTTTTTTCCCTGAAAAACATAATAAGCTGAAGTTGAAATGATGGTATAGAATGCATAAAAGTAATGGAAATCTATGGAAATTTGGGAAAAAGTTGGAGAGACTTAATCTAACAGAAGATTTTTGCAAATTAATTGAAGAGGGAAAGGTCATCCAGGAGAAGGAGAAGACTATTGACAGCATGTAGATGGAGAGAAAGGAATATAAAAGGCATTACAAAACCAGGCATTTTGTTACAGTCAGGAGTACAAAGTTTATAGAATATTTACCATGTATATCCACAGGTTTTTCTGAAAAACAAATAGGCAGATAATGTAAAAATTGTAAAACTAAATAGGAATAAAAGTCAAATTCTATGCAAATTTCTATTTAAAAGTAATCCCTTTAGGCTGCAAATAAACATATATGCACATCATTGCCACATGCACAATCACACACAACACACACACATGTACAAAATGGTGGTTGAGAACATAGTATTTTCCAGGGAGTATTCTTTTCAACATGAAAATGATGATAAATGAGTATATTAAATGAAATATAGAAACATGGAAATAATAATTCTCAATGTTGCCTATTAAAGTATTTCTTATCAATTTTAACATTAGGATTTTATTGTTCAATCTGTACAATTTGTAAGTTTTTGGTTTAATTAATTTGTATAGTCAATTATTGTTTGCAGCAGCTATGTTGTATGCAGTAGCCACAAACTGTAAATTAGAGGATCTTGAACCAATACCTGTAGATGTACAACAGCATTATATTATAGACCACTCTATTTACAACATTTATACTAACCATGTGTTACGTGAATTTATATTTTAAGTACGAACTAAATAAAATGCTTTTTAATAAAATTATATGAAAGGAAAAAGAGAAATAAAATATTACATGACAATCAGTTGGGTAAATAAATTGACATACCCATATCTTGGACAAATTTTGACATCAGCCTCATGGAGTATAACAATATGGTAGAGGTATATGAAAAGTAAAATTTACTTGACTCAAAAATATCTATATAGATAATAAAACAAATAATTAAACAAGCAATAATGGTTATTATTGAATACCAAAGGAAAATGGCAACCTTCCATTTGAAAGATAAGTATGGAGGAATAATTATGCAAAAACATGGGTATGTTGGATTGGGATGATGTTCATTGGAAATTGAAGAGGAAGTTACAAGTAATAGATAAGTCCATCACTAGGTACACAAAAATTTAGATTATATTGACTTCCCTTTGGGGATATCTGTAATAGTATTAAAATAAAGAAAAAAATAATATTAGAGGAGAAAATGTTAGTTATATTATTATTTAAAAAAATAACTTGCCTTTTTCTTCCTCAAAAGTAGAAAGAAGAAAGCAACATTAATTCCAAATGAATGCAAGTGTCAAAAAGAGGTACAAAAATTTAAAAACTTCTATATATGTCTCTTCTTCCTAATATACATGCATATCTTTTAAATATATTTTTCTTTTTAAAAATGTTAAAATATTTTACCAATTTTTATAGTTGATGTATAATATTACATTATTTTCAAGTGTACAACCCAGTTATTAGACATATATATAACTTGCAAAGTGACATGCCTGATAAATCTAGTACTCACCTGGAACCATATGTAGTTATTAAAAATTATTTTTTTAAATAATTTGTCAATAGTGATTCATCATCTTATTTATTTATTTTTTAATATACTTTTATTGATTTCAAAGAGGAAGGGAGAGAGATAGAAACATCAATGATGAGAGAGTATCATTGATCGGCTGCCTCCTGCACGCCCCCTACTGGGGATCAAGCCTGCAACCCAAGCAAGTTCCCTTGACTGGAATCAAATGGAATTTTCCAGTCCACTGTCCAATGCTCTATCCACTGAGCCAAACCATCTAGGGCTTAAAATATTATTGATTAAACAGACTAAGTGCCCATCAGCAGATGAGTGAATAAAAAACTGTGGCACATTTACACAGTGGAATACTATGCAGCAATAAAAAGGAAAGAACTCTTACCATTTATGACAGCATGGATGGACCTGGGGCGTATTATGTTCAGTGAAATAAGTCAGTCAGAGAAAGATAAGTATCACATGATCTCAGTCATATGTGGAATCTAATGAACTAATAAACTGAACAAAAATAGACCCAGAGACATAGAAGCATGAACAGACTGTTGAATCTC
This sequence comes from Myotis brandtii, assembly GCF_000412655.1. Taxonomy (NCBI): domain Eukaryota; kingdom Metazoa; phylum Chordata; class Mammalia; order Chiroptera; family Vespertilionidae; genus Myotis; species Myotis brandtii. Next base: position 105,208 of record NW_005371728.1, read on the forward strand.
AGAGGGAAGGCAAGGGAGAGTGGGTGGGAAGAGAACAACCAATGAACTTGTATGCACAGGTGTCTAACCCGAGAACATAGACAATGGGGTGGTGAAGGTCTGGGGGAGGCCGAACCAGAGCAGGCTGGAATCGGTTAATGGGGGGGAAAGGAGGACCTATGTAATGCTTTCAACAATAAAAATGGAAAATATATATTATCCCATCTTTTTGCTTCTTTCATTTGAATTCATAAAATTTATGACCACATTTTTAAAAATGGACTGAATTCCGTATACTCTACTTTGCATCCCTGAGACTATTGTGTAAGTAGCAATTTTACTACATAATGCCATCATATTTTTCACCCAATGCTCACTTCCCCCTTCTGGAAACAATGAAAATTTTCTTTGTATTTATGAATCTGCCTCAATTTTGTTGGTGTGTTTATTTTCTCCTTTAGATTCCCCATATAAGGGAAATCACATGGTGTGTGTCTTTTTCTGTCTTATTTCACTCAACACAATATTCTCTGCGTCCATCCACCTTGACATGCATTTCGGAGAATTCGAAGTGTTCAAAGATCATCCCCCAAATGCCAGGAAACTTTACTTCCATACATTCCTGTTGCCAAGGAGACTATGATTGGAAATGATAACATACAATACCACTGCCTCCAAACAGTGAGGTGGACATGCCATACATCAATCATATATCTACTCCAATGTATCATATTGCATTGGGCCTTCCACCAACTTAAAAATAAAATAAAATATCAAACTCATGTACAAGAGAATTATGTAAAAGGAGAGTGAAATAAAAAAGCAAAAGTACACAACATTCTGAAACACTACCTGTAGCAGCAGACTTCTGAAGTCTAATTCATGTATAATTATATCAATATACTCTTGAAATGAAATCATATGAAAATCTTTATCATTAAAAATTGTCATTACAAAGAGATGCTAAAGTTCTCAGTTTTATTTCCATTGTAAGTTAATGCTTTGGCAGCATTCTAGGTTATTACTGGCCAAATCTTTCAAATAAAAAATTGAGAATTGAGGGCATATATAATAATTTAACATTTCTGACTTATGAAATCTTCTGTAAATATTATTCAGAAATTAATTTCCTAAAATGGAAATTATGTCATTAAAAATTCAAAACTACAAGAACAGTTACTATGGTTGTAAAGAAATTTTCCATAATCATGGGCAATGTTTATACATTGCAATCACTTGGACAATGTGTCCAAGGGCAGGGAAAATAATAGGCCTGAAGTCCATCCTTGACCAAGGAATTATAACAGAATGTACACAGGCTTTGGAAAACAATATATGGTCAAACTTTACTCAGAAATTTTGAAATTATTTGCATCCCTTAAGGTGAGGACAATACCAGTGGTATAGAAAAGGGCACTTTAGGATGGATGGCTGACAGGAGTACAATCTTTGAATGTGTTCAGGAAAACTAAATAAAATGCAAATGATGTTCCTATAAACCTAATGACCTTCATCTTGCCAACATCTCAGGGAAACTGTAGCAAATTGTGTAAACAGAAATATCCAATGGTGATAAGAAAAACATTGTATGGAATAAAAAAAGTAAATAGAAAAAAATGGAAGACTAGAAAATTGATATGGAGAGACCTAATTGTGGGAGAAACCCATAGCCAATTTATTGTGAAAGGAAGGTATAAATCTAGAAGTGTAAGTCAAAGAATGGCCAACAGTGCAAAAGGCAGGGGATTTTAAAGAAACAAGGTACTGGTCATATAAAGAAGATTGGGAATAATGGTTTTAAATATTTACCAATATATTCCTTTGGTTTTTCTGAAAAACAAAATGAGATCAATGTAAATATCAGGGTGAAGAAAGAGACAAGAAAGAAAAGAGTAAAGGAACCCATCTGTTCAAAATTGTGCATGTATCAGCAATCATACAAAGCCTTTTATACATATTAAATTGATAAATTCCTGAAATGTATTCTCTTTAAAATTAAAATGATCATTAAAATAATGGCATTCCCAAGAGGGTGTTAAAGCTCTAACATTTATAGTTGTGTTGTAGAAAAAAATCTTGTAGATCATTCCAAGGTAATTGATTTCCCAGACTTTCAGGGGGAATTTTGAATCTTGAGAAATATATAATCAGTGAACATTCCAATTGATATAAAATGCTCCATGACATATTAACAAAGATTGCAGTTTAGTAGTATTAAAATTGGGTTAATCAAAAAGCAAAAGGAAAAACACAGGTGATGTGGTTATATGTAAAATTATTTCCTTGTAAATATTTGTATACTTGTGAGCATATAGGTATTGTGTACAAAGGCAATGGAAGAATAAGCTTCATGTTCACAATTGACCAAATAATTATATATATATTAGATTCCCAGTGCACAAAATTCATGCACTGGGGAGAGGGGGAGGTGTCCCTCAGCCCAGACTGCACCCTCTCCAATCTGGGACCCCTTGGGGGATGTCCTGCTGCCTGTTTAGGCCCAATCCCACAGTCGGACATCCCTCTCACAATCTGGGACTGCTGGCTCCAAACCTCTCACCAGCCTGCCTGCCTGATTGCCCCTAACTGCTTCTGCTTGAGAGTCTGATTACCGCCTAACCACTCTTCTACTAGCCTGATTGATGCCTAACTGCTCCACTGCCGGCCCAATTGCCTTCAACTGCCCTATCCTACCGGCCCAGTCACCCCTAACTACCCTAACCTGCCAGCCTGGTCGCCCCTAACTGCACTCCCTGCCAGCCTGGTCACCCACAACTGCCCTCCTCTACAGGCCTGGTCACCCCAACTGCCCTAGCCTGCAGGCCTGGTCCCCCCCCCCCAACTTCCTTCCCCTACAGGCCCGGTCACCCCCAAATGCCCTCTCCTGTTGGCCTGGTTGCCCCTAACTGCCCTCTCCTGCTGGCCTGATTGCCCACAACTACCATCCCCTGCCAGTCATCTTGTGGTAGCCATCTTTGACCACATGGGGGCTGCCATCTTGTGAAGGGTGTGGCAGTCAATTTGCATATTACCTCTTTATTATATAGGATAAA
>NW_005371728.1:108336-115581 GCF_000412655.1 Myotis brandtii
ATATATTAGGACTATTTTTGCATCTCCTACAATCAGTAAAGTATCACTTGATCCCCAAACAGCAATTAGTTATGCTGTCCTATATTTGAATGTGTTCCAAGAAGACAGACAGGTTGAGAACCTGTACATGTGCCTGACAAACTGCTGCCCTTCCAGGCACCAAATTAGTGACATTATAGTTTTTTTCTGAAAAATAGAAAAGGACAAAATTGAGAGCAAAACAATGGCATGAAACGCATAAAGAGTAAATGGAAATATATGAAGTTTAGAAAATCAAACTTGAGAGACGTAACATGACAGAAAAACTTAGCAAATTAATTGTAGAGGGAAAGGAGGGCAAACAGAAAGACAATTGGTAGCATGTGAATTAATAGAAGGGAATGTAAAGGCATCACAAACCACTCATTTTATTGGGGTTCAGAGTAAGAATTTCATAAAACATTTACCAATTTTTTTCACAGGTTTTTCTGAAAAACAAAATAGAAAGATCAATGTAAAAATTGGGTAAAGGAGATGGGAATAAAACTCAAATTTCATGCAAATTTCTATTTAAAATTAATCTCACCAGGCTGCTAGTAAACACACATGTACAATGTTGCCCATAGGCACACACAAAATCACACACATATTTGCACAAATAGCGGTTGAGAGCTCAGTATTTTCCAAGGAATACTCTTTTCAAAATGACAATGATCATAAAATGAGTAATTAACTGAAATAAAGGAAACATGCAAATAATAACTTTCAAGGTTGCCTTTTAAAGCATTTCTTATTCCTTTTAACATTAGTTAGGATTTTATTGTTCAATATGTACAATTTATAAGCTTTTGGTTAATTAATGTGTGCAGTCAATTGTACTTTTTACAGCAACTCTGTTGTATACAGTAGCCACAAGCTATAAACTAGGGGATCTTGAACCAATTCCTGTAGATGTACAATAGGGTTATATTCCTGAACGTCTCTAATGGCATCATTTTCATCAACAATGTGTTATGTGATTTTCTATTTTAATTACCAGCTAAATAAAGTACTTTTTAAATTAAACTCCATGAAAGGAAAGAGAGAGAGGAAGTATTACATGACCATCAGTTGTGCAAATGAGTTGACATAGGCATATCTTGGACAATTTGACATCAGCCTCATTGAGTATATAGGAAAGGTGTTTGAAAATTAAAATTTTCTTGTGGCAAAAGGAATGTCTGCATAGGTAAAAAAACAAACCATTCAAACAAACAATACTAAGTTGTTATTGAATATAAATGTTTAAACTACGTAGTGATCTGTCCTTTAACTTGGATTATGTGACAAAGCTCTAAAGTTAATATATGTTTTACAGATAATATATAGAGAATGAAAACCACATGACTAATAGTCCAACCCCCTTTATCTCACAAAATTTATAATGAAACTATGGCAAGTCTCTGGAAGATAGAAGAAGCTAATGTTCATGGGGAAAGAAAGGTATAAAATTAAAAAAGAAAGAAAAATGGAGGGTTGGTAACAGAAATGGAGAGAACTTAGAATGGGAAAAGTTTGTAACCAATAGATTGGGAAAAGATAGAACCAACATCCTGGAGAAGTGCAAGCCAATGTGCAGTTTGTATAAAACAGGGAATGATAGAGGCACCAAGAAAGCAGTCATTGAAAGAGACAATGGAGTAAAGGATTGTCAGAGAAATTTTACTAAACTGTTTCTGAAGATTTTTTTTAATTTATTTTTTTTACCTGAGTCTCGGCGCTTGGGGATAGAACCAATGGACTGGAAACCGCCGGCATGGAAAGAATAACGCCATGGGGGCCGGGGATCTCTGCCTCCGTTCATTACGGGAACTGGGACCACACGCCTGGACCTCGCCAAGAAGAGGAGGGTTGAAGATCTTTTGAGAAATAAAATGGAAAGCTCAATGTAAGTACCATAAAAAAATACACTAAAGAAAAAATTAAATTATTGAAAAATTCTAGTGTGAAGTTAAACCTGTCATAATTCAGATAAAGAAGCACACACACAAGAGTACATGTACAACCAAACAACTGGTTGCTATGACATGTGCTGACCTCCAGGGCCATGTGCAGAACATGGCTGGCGATGGCCATGGAGGGATGGTAAAGCAGGTGAGCAGGAGTCCCAGACCAAGGCGGGGTGACAGTCGCTGCCATCAGGGCGAGCCTCTGGTGGTTACTGAAAATTCTTTGCTCCCATGTGCCATGGTCCCGCTTGGTGCTCACACCTGCTGCCGGTGCCGGCCCCACTCAGACTCATTGCTGGCACTGGAACAGCTGCTCACATCCACTGCCAGGAACAGCCCTGCTCACACCCACTGCTGGTGCCTGGCGCCGGTCCCCATCACTCAGTGCCATCAGCATGTGTGAGCAGCGGCTGCTGGCCCAATTGCCCCTGGGAGCTTCTCCATGTCCCCCTACTCCTGAGGGGCAATAGAAGCAGCAGCCACTTGCACCCACTGCTGGCACTGGCCCCAATTGCCTTGCCCAAATCGCTCCATGCCATCAATGGGTGTGAGTGGCAGCGGTGAGAGTGGGGTTGCCGGCAGATGGGGCCAGGGCTGTGGCAGGAAGGGCCAGGCCAGGGCATGGAGGATGGGTCGAGATCCGTCCCTGTGCCCAAGACAGTGTTGCAGCCACAGTTCCCTTCAAGGTGCACGAATTCGTGCACTGGACCCATAGTGTAAAAATAAATATGTTGAAGTTGAGGAAGATGATCATTGAAAATTAAAAACAAAGATATAAGTACCAAATGAAACAATAGCCAAGTACAAAGTGAAATACTGCACATTAATGGACTTGCTCTTTTCCTATTCACACATATCTGAAAAATGAAAGGAAGAAATAACCAATTCAATCTAAACAAAGATGCAATGTCAGGAAGGGAGAACAAAAATGTGAAGCACGTCCAGTTTTCTCTCTGGTTCAAATGATATTTATTTGTCAGTATAGTGAATATAATGTTCAAAAAGTCAAAAATCACCAACCAGAGGTATGCTGCTTGATATCCTTTCCCCCTTAGTCCAAAAGGTACTGACATTGAAAGAGAAACCATAAGAGGACTTAGAACATGGTTTTCTCCTTAGTAAACAATGACACTCATTGGTCTTTCATTGGGCCTTCTATATGTTTCAAGACAAAATGCAAACACACACATATAGGAGATACTCTAAAAGTGATGAGGAAACATACAGTAAAGGCACCCATTGTCAAGAACTGTATGTGAAGTAATAGTCACATGACACCTGCTACATAAATTCAAAAGATATATTCCTAAATTTCACTCTGTTTAAATACAAAAATATATTTGAAACATGTCATTAAGTAAGATGGATTTTAAACTATTAATCTTTATTTAGTATTTTATGAAAATGTCTTTTGGAAAATTCTACACTAATAGCTTCTGGTGCCATTCACATTAAAAAAAATGAAAATAAGATACTATCAGTAAAGGGGATCCCAGATGTCTGCAGAGTAGATGGAAGCTACACTTACCTCCTCCAAGCACCAAACCAGATTTACAACTAATTTATAGATCAACCAATTGAAAAGTAGCAAAAAAAGAAGTCTTTTAAACAAAGATTTATAGAAGTAGCCAGATGTATCTATTGGTCATCTGTCTGTCCTCTTTGGAGAAGTATCTATTCAGATCCTTTGCCATGACCCAGAAATTTCTCTTCCAGGACCATTTCCAAAGAAATCCAAAACACTAGCTTGGAAGATTATATGCTCCCCTATGTTCATTAGAGTATTATTTGCAATAGCCAAGAGTTGGAGGCAGCCCTAATGCCCATCATTAAATGAGTGGAAAAAAACCTGTTGTACATTTACACAATGGAATACTACTTGTGTAAACTGTAAAAAGTGAGAAATTGTAAATTTTGTGACAGCATGACTTGGACCTTGGAGAGTATTATGCTGAATGAAATAAGACTGTCAGAGAAAGAAAAATACCATACAATTTCACTTATACATGGAATCTAATGAACAAAATAAACAAAAAAAATAGACACAGAAGCCACATAGAGACTAGTAAAAAGGGAAGAGACATGGGAAGGCCTGGCCCTGCGCCGCATATGTGCAGTGAAAATACTCTAGGAGGCAGATTGGCCCCTCGTCTTACAGCCACATCCTGTGGAGACAGAGACAAACAGTGGATTGGTGGATCACTGGGAGCTTCAAGCTGAAATCCAAAGGAGGACCATTCCCAAGAGTGGTTAGCACCTAAGTACCTCAGAGGAATCCCAGAATAGTAGAACAGTCAGCCACAGCCAACAGAAGAGTAGGATACAAAGTGAGCTCCATAGATTACAAAATGGTGGTGCAGTAAGTGGAAGCTACACTGACACTCTCCCAGAACCAAACTGGAATTACAACTAAAATGCCAAAGAACAGCCTGAATAATCAAGTGAAGACCAGATGGTTAGAACCCTGATAACCAAGACAGGACGTGTAGTCACATAGAGACTGGTAGGAAGTGCAGAGGTGTGAAAGGGCTGACTTGACTTTCACATAAAGCTTCTGAGGTTCTAGAGAGATATATCAGTTGTAGTGGGTTCCCACTGAGAACTCTGGGATCAAAACCCCAACCTGGGCTCCCCACCCCAGAGCACCAGAACTGAGAAAGATGCCCACATAACATCTGGCTGTAAAAAGCAGCAGGGTTGCTGGCTGCCAGGAAGAGCTGGCTGGAAATGCAGGCAAATCCTTAAAGGGCCAATGCACAAAATTTTGTGTGCAGCCACTCACCTTGGTCTGTGGCAGAGGGAGGACAATCTGGACTAGAGCTGTGTGAGCAGAATCCAGGGTTGAGGGCTCTGGGGTTAGAGCTTGGAAGGCAGCCACCCTGGGTTCTTGTGCTGAGTCATTCCCTCACACTGCAGAGGACATCTTTCACCCACAGACCTTTAGAACTATCTAGGAAGTTTCCCCTGGGGGAAAAGCAATTGCCTTACCCTATTGGAAAACTTCTCATCCCACTATATGGTTAATAGCCTGAGGCTAATCAAGACAGAATATGAAACAGACTGCAAGCATAGGTGGGTCTCTGGAGGTTCTGAGTCTTTGATTGATATCCTGCTGGGTCTGGGGTTACAAAAAGTGAAGCTTGATGCATATCTTGCTTCTTTCCAACCTCATCAGAGGGTGCCACAAGCTGTGGATTGCTGATAGCTCCAAATGGTACTGAGGGCTAATCACATACAACGTCTGACATTGTCCTGCACCAGAGACTTGGATTCATAGCAGATATGCCTAACACATAGACACAAACCCAAACAGGCAGCCAAAGTGGGGAGACAGAAAAACAAGCCCCAAATGAATAAAAGAGAATTCTCCAGAAGGAGAACTAAATGAAATGGAGTTAAGATATTTATGAGATATAGAGTTCAGAATAATGATGTCAAAGAAGTTCAACAGCATGAGAAAAGACAGTAACTAAGAAAAAAGACCAGATGGAAAAGAAGAATCACATAGCACTAATAAAGAACACATTGGAAGGAATACACAGCAAATTAGGAGAAGCTGAGGATGGGTTCAGTGAATTAGAAGACAAGAATTAGAAGACAAGGTAGAAAAAATCACTCAATCAGAGAACCAAAAAGAAAAAAAAAACAATTTAAAACAGGAGGACAGCTTAAGGGGACCATAAAACAACATGAAACAACAATATTCCCACATAGGAGTGCCAGAGGTAAAGAAAATGAGGAAGAGAGAGAGAACCTAGTTTAAAAAAATTATGGCAGAAAACTTCCCTAAAATGGTGAAGGAAAAAGACATACAACTTCTGGAGGCACAGAGAATCCCAAGCAGGAAGAGCTGAAACAGGCCCACGACTAAACACATTATAATTAAAATGCCAAACATAAAGAAAAGGGGAGAATCTTAAAGGCAGCAAGAGAAAAGGAATTTGTTACTTAAAAAGGAGCTCTCATAAGACTGTCAGCTGATTCTTCATAATAAAAAACACAAAACAAAACAAAAAAACTCTGCAGGACAAAAGGGAATGGAATGAAGTATTCAAGGTATTTAGAAAGCAAGGATCTGAAACAAAGATTACTATATCCAACAAAGCTATCACTCAAAATAGATGGTGAAATAAACAGTTTCTCTGACAAACAAAGGCTAAAGGAGTTCATCACCACCAAGAAATGCTAAAGGGACTGCTGTAATGAGAAGAAATAGAGTGAGAGAAATATAGGCATAAAGAATTTAAATGGCAACAAATAAGGACCTATCAATAATACCCTTAAATGTAAATGGATTAAATGCTCCAATTAAAACAGTGGTCGCCAACCTTTCAGACCTCACGCACCATGGGTTGGTGACCACTGCTCCAAAGGTTTCTTTAAACCAGTGGTTGCCAACCTTTTAGTCCTCTTGGACCACCAGTGGTCCGCAGACCAATGGTTGGCCACCACTGAATTAAAAGACGTAGAATAGCTGAATAGATAGGAAAACATGACACAATTATATTCTGTTCACAAGACACCCACCTCAGAAGAAAATGATCACACAGGATAAGAGGGAAGGGATGGAAAAAAAAATTTACCATGTAAACGGAAAAAAAAATCTGGGCTAGAAATAAAAATATCTGACAAAATAGACTTCAATATGAAGGCCATGCCTAGCCTGGTTTGGCTCAGTAGATAGAACATCAGTCTACAGACTGAAGGGTCCTGGGTTCAATTCCAGCCAAAGATACATGCCCGGGTTGCGGGCAGGGTCCCCAGTAGGTGGCATGCAAGAGGCAGCCAATCAATGATTCTCTCTCATCATTGATGTTTCTACCATTCTCCCTCTCCCTTCTTCTCTGAAATCAATAAAGAAATATATTTATACACACACACACACACACACACACACACACACACACACATACACACATATATATGTATATACTAGCAGCCTGGTGCACAAAAATTTGTGCACTCAGGGGAGGGGATCCCTCAGCCTGGCCTGTGCCCTCTCGCAGTCTGGGACCCCTTGGGGGGATGTCCACCTGCTGGCTTAGACCTGCTCCCCAGGGGATTGGGCCTAAGCTGGAAGTCAGACATCCCTCTGGCAGCCCGGGAGCCCTCGGGGGATGTCCACTTGCCAGCAGGGAGCAGGCCTAAGCTGCAATCAGACATCCTTAGCGCTGCTGAGGAGGTGGGAGAGGTTCCCACCACCACCGATGTACTGGCAGCCATCAGCCTGGCTTGTGGCTCAGCAGAGCTCCCCCTGTGGGAGCGCACTGACCACCAG
>NW_005371728.1:116418-120689 GCF_000412655.1 Myotis brandtii
GCTGACAGTTAATTTGCAGAAGGATATGCTGATTAGCCAATGGGAAGGGTAGCGGTCGTATGCCAATTACCATGTTTCTCTTTTATTAGTGTAGATAGATATATATATATATGAAGGCCATCATAAGAGACAATAAAGTTCACTACATATTACAAAATAGATAGATCCAACATGATGAGATAAAACTTCTGGAGGGCTTTAGGGGAGAGATTGACAGAAATACAGTCATAATAGGAGAATTTAACACCCTGCTGACTTCACTGGAGAGATCTTCCAGAAAAAAAAATTAACAAGGAAATGCTGTCTATAATGACAGTGGATTACATAGGTTTAATTAACATTTATAGAACATTTCACCCCAAAGCTGCAGAATATACATTCTTTCCAAGTGCATATGGGTCATTCTCAAAGGTAGACCACATATTAGGAAACAAAACAAGTCTTTACAAGATCAAGAAGATTAAAATCTTATCAAGCATACTCTCAGATCACAGTGGAATGAAATTAGAAATCAACTACAATAAAAACACTCATAAACACTCAAACACGTGGAGGCTAAATAGCTTGATATTAAACAATGATAGGGTTACCAATGAGGTTAAAAAAGAAATAAAAAATTAATGAAAACAAATAAAAATGAAAACACAACAATCCAAAATCTTTGGGACACAGCTAAAGAGTCCTGACAGGGGAGTTCATAGCATTGCAGGACTACCTCAAATAACAAGAACAATTAATAAGAAACTATTTAACTGTACAATTTAAAGAATTAGGTGGAGAAAAAAAAACAAAACAAGAAAAGCCCACAGTAGGTGGAAGGAAGGAAATAATAAATATTAGAGCGGAAATAAATGACATAGAGACTAAAAAAAAAAATGTAGAAGATGAATGAAACCAAGACCTGGCTTTTTGAAACCATAAAAAGATTGATAAACATTTAGCCAGACTCAGCAAGAAATAAGGAGACAGAACCCAACTAACAAAATCAGAAACAAAAGAGGTGAAGTCACAACTGACACCGCAGAAATACAAAGGAGTGTAAGAAAATACTGTGAGCAACTATATACCAACAAGCTGAACTAGTTGGGCAAAAGGGACAAATTCCTAGAAAAAGACAATCTTCCAAAACTGAATCCGGAAGAATAAGAAAACTTGAATAGGCCAATAACAATTGATGAAATTGAAGCTGTTATCAAAAATCTCCCAGCAAATTAAAGCCTTGGTCTGGTTGGCTTCAGAGGGAAGTCTTACTAAACATTCAAAGAAGAAATAACACCTATCCTCCTCAAACTATTCCAAAAAATCTGAAAGGAAGAACACTCCCAAACTCTTTTACGAAGCCAGCATTGTCATAATGCTAAAACCAGATAAAGACACTCCAAAGAAAAAGAATTATGAGCCAGTATCCTACATGAACTTAGATGTTAAAATCCTCAACAAAATATTAGCAAGTAGGATCCAGCAATATATTAAAAAGATCATACACCATGACCAAGTGGGATTAATTTCAGGGATGTGACACTGGTACAATATTCACCCAAAATAAATGCTTTACATCACATAAACAAATTGAAAGACAAAAATCAAGTAATTGTATCAATAGATGCAGAAAAAGCATTTGACAAAATACAACTATTTTTGATAAAAACTCTCAGCAAAGTGTAAATAGAAGGATCATACCTCAACATAATAAAGGCAGTATATGAAAAACTTACAACAAACATTATATTCAATGGCAAAAACTAAAACCATTTCCCCTAAGAACAGAAGTAAGATATCCGCTGTCACTGAAACAATATCCAAATACATAAGGAGCTCACACAACAGGGATATCCGCTGTCACCACCCTTATTCAACATAGAACTAGAAGTCCCAGCCACAGGGATGAAGTAAGAAGAAATCATAAACAGCATCCAAGTTGGAAAGGAGGCAATAACACTGTTATTATTTGCAGATGAAATGATATTGTATATAGAAAACCATAAAGACTCCACCAAAATAAATTACTAGATTTAATAAATGAATTAGGCGATGCAGCAGGATGCAACAATAACATCCAGAAATATAAGATGCTTCCATATACTAATAAAGAATTCTTAGAAAGACAAATTAAAACAATAATCTAACATACCATTGCACAAAATAATGGAATCAACTTAACTAAGGAGGTAAAAAAGGAGGTAAAAGACTTATACTCAGAAAACTACAGGACGGTGAAAAAGAGATAGAGGAAGACATAAACCAATGGAAGAATAAACCTTGCCATCGATTGGTAGAATTAACATTATTAAAATGGCCATACAATCCAAAGCAATTTATAGATTCAACACAATCCCTATTAAATACCAATGGCATATTTCGCAGATCTAGAACTCATACTCCAAAAATTCATGTGGAATTGAAAAATAACCTAATAGCCACAGCAATCTTGAGAAACAGGAACCAAGTTAGAGGAATCACAGTACCAGATATCAAGTTATACTACAAAGCCACTGTAATCAAACCAGCCTGGTACTGGCTCAAGAACAGACATATAGATCAATGTAACAAAACAGAGAACCCATTAACTGACCCAATCCATTATGCTAAGTTAATATTTGACAAAGGAGGCAAGAGCATACAATGGAGTCAAAACAGTCTCTTCAATAAGTGTTGTTGGAAAAATTGGAGAGATACATGCACAAAGATGAAACTAGACCATCGACTTGCATCATAAATAACAATAAACTCAAAATGGATAAAAGACTTAGATGTAAGACATGAAACCATAAAAATACTACAAGAAACCACAGGCAGCAAAATCTCAGACATTTCTTGTAGAAATATGTTTGCAGATACATCTCCTAAAGCAAAGGAAGCTAAGGAAAAAATAAACAAGTGGGACTATATAAAAATATAATGCTCTGCACAGCAAAACAATCCATCAACAAAATGAAAAGTGAGCCCACTGTATATGAGAACATAACTGGCAATGATACATCTGATAAAGGGTTAATATCCAAAATATATAAGGAACTCATACAACTTAACAAAAGGAAGACAAACAATCCATTGGAAAAATGAGCAGCCCTAGCTGGTTTGGCTTAGTGGATAGTGTGTTGACCTGCAGAGTCAAGGGTCCTGGTTTCGATTCTGGTCCAGGGCACATGTTCAGGTTTCAGGCTTGATACCCAGAAGGAGTCATGCAGGAGGCAGCTGATCAATGATTCTCTCTCATCATTGATGTTTCTATCTATTTTTCCCTCTCCCTTCCTCTCTGAAATCAACAAAAATACATATGTTAAAAAAATTGAAATAGAAAAATGGGCAAAGATCCTAAATAGACACTTCTCCAAAGCAGACATAGAAATGGCCAAGAGACATAGAAAAATTCTCCAAGTCACTGATTATCAGAAAGCTTCATATTAAAATGACAATGAGGTATCACCTCACACATGTCAGAATGACTACCATCAACAAATCAACAAACGACAAGTGCTGGCAAGGTTGTGGAGAAAAGAAAACCGTAGTACACTGCTGGAGGGAATGCGGACTGGTGCAGCTATTATGGAAAACAGTATGGAGTTTCCTCAAAAAATTAAAAATGGAACTGCCATTTTACCCAGTAAGCCCACTTCTGGTAATATATCCCAAAAACTCCAAAACACCAATCAGAAACATATATGCACCTCTATGTTAATAGCAGCATTATTTACAATAACTAAAATTTGGAAACAAATGCCATGTGTCCATCAATAGATGAATAGATAAAAAAGCTGTGGGATATTTATACAGTGGAATACTATGCAGCTGTAAAAAGAGAGGGATCTCTTAACTTTTGGGACAGCATGGATGGACATGGAGGCTATTATGCTAAGTGAAGTAAGCCAATTGGAGAAAGACAAATATGGCATGATCTCACTTATTTGTGGAATCTAATGAACAAAATGATTTGACCAACAAAACAAGACCCAAAGCATGGAGGCATGGAAGAAACTGACATACCTCAATGTGGGTGTGGGAGAACAAGAAGAAATAAACCCAAGAATTTATATACTTATATATATAGCTCAGGGACATGTACTGTAGTGCGGTGAAGAACTGGGGGAGGGGGGGAGGTGTTGGGTAAGGGTTGGGCAGAGGCAGGTAAAAGGGGGGCTAGAGAAATGGAAGACATCTGTAATACCGTCAACAACAAAAAAGAAAGAAAGAAAAAAGGAAGAACTAACTACTATTCTCAAACTATTTCCAAAACATTAAAGAGGGAAATTAAGCTCATTTTATGAGCCCAG
>NW_005371729.1:0-413 GCF_000412655.1 Myotis brandtii
ATCATTTCCATTTTTTTCAACAAAAATGAACAATGCCCAAATTATATTAAGAGAACAGTTCCATTTAAAATAGCATCAGAGAGACTAGAATATTTAGAATTAAGTTAATTAATGAGATGAAGATATATACACTGAAAACTACCAAATGTATCTGAAAGAAAGTAAAGAAGAAACAAAATAACTTGAAAAACATCCATGTTCATGGGTTGGAAGACCCTCAAATATCTTCCTATTTGATATGATCCTTATCTAATTCTCTATGACTTTTTCCAGAAATAGGATAATACACCTTAAAATTCATAACAAATTTCAAAGGACCCCAAAATTATTTCAATAATCTTAGAAAAAAAGAATGAAATTGGAAGTCTTACACTTACTAATTTCAAATTTTACTACAAAGCTGAAGTAACCAA
>NW_005371729.1:492-1311 GCF_000412655.1 Myotis brandtii
AAAGGAGCCAAGACTGTTCAATGGAGAAAGGACAGTCTTTTCAACAAATGGTGTTGAACAGCAACATCCACATGCAAACAAATGAAGTGGACCATCGTTTATATCATAAACAACAGTTAATTCAAAATGGGATTGAATCCTAAATGTGAAACCTAAAACTATAAAATTCATTAAAGAAATTATAGAGGAAAGCATTATGACATTGAATTTGAAATGATTTCTTGAATATGACTCTAAGAATACATGTCAATAAGGAAATATAGGTAAATTGGATATTATAAAAATGAAAAACTTCTTTTCATCAAAGGACACAATCAAGAGAGTGAAAGGTGACCTATGAAATAGTAGAAAATACTTTGCAAGTCATATATAAGATGAGGAGTTAATATCTAGAATATACAAAAAACTCCTGGAACTCAACAACAAAATCAAATAACCTGATTAAAAAAGAGTCAAAATACTTGAACACATATGTCTTCAAAGATAACGTACAAATGGCCAGCATGGTTATCCTATATAATAAAGAGCTAATATGCTAATTAGACCGGACAGTGGAATGACCTTCCAGAATCATCAGTGGGCAGAGGGTGAGGCAGCAAGGCAGCCGGCTGAGGCAGCCCGGGCGGTGAGGGAGGCAGCCAGGGCTGCGAGGGCCAAGCCCCTTGCACAGATTTTGTGCATCGGGCCTCTAGTGAATAGATATCCAACATCACTGATCCTTAGAGAAATCAAATCCAAACAACAATGTGATATCTTTGAATACCCATTAGGATGGTCACTGCTGGAAACATAGAAAATAACCTGTGTTGGCACAAAATG
>NW_005371730.1:0-240 GCF_000412655.1 Myotis brandtii
AATTGAGCATAGTGGTTTGGGTTGATTTCTAGGTTCTGTATTCTATTCCTTTGATCTATATCTGTTCTTGTGCCAACACCAGGCTGTTTTGAGAACAGTGGCTTTGTAATACAGCTTGATAGCTGGTATGGAGATCCCACCTACTTTGTTCTTCTTTCTCAAGATTGCTGCAGCTATTCGGGGTCTTTTTTTATTCCATATTAATTTTTGGAGAGTTTGTTCTAGGTCTGTGAAATATGC
>NW_005371730.1:896-1127 GCF_000412655.1 Myotis brandtii
TTTTTCTGAGGGTTTTTATCAAGAAAGGGTGTTGGATTTTGTCAAAAGCTTTTTCTGCATCAATTGATATGACTATGTGATTTTTATCTCTCAATTTGTTTATGTGATGTATCATGTTTATTGATTTGCAGATATTGTATCATCCTTGCATCCCCGGGATATATCCTACTTGATCAGGGTGTATGATCTTACTGATGTAATGCTGGATCAGATTTGCTAGAATTTTGTTGA
>NW_005371731.1:0-454 GCF_000412655.1 Myotis brandtii
CTTGCCTCCTTTGTCAAATATTAATTTAGCATACTGGCTTGTGTCTGGGTTCTATGTTCTGTTCCACTGGTCTATATATCTGTTCTTGTGTCAGTACCAGGCAGTTTTGAGAACAGCAGCTTTGTAGTATAGCTTGATATCTGGTATTGTGATCTCTCCAACACAATTGTGTTCTTCTTTCTCAAGATTGCTACAGCTATTTGGGGTCTTTTTTTTTTTTATTCCAGATGAATTTTTGGAGAATTTGTTCTAGGTCTTTGAAGTATGCCATTGGTATTTTAATGGGGATTGCATTGAATTTATAGATTGCTTTGGGTAGTATGGACATTTTAATGATGTTGATTCTACCAATCCATGAACACGGTATGTTCTTCCATTTGTTCATGTCTTCCTCTATCTCTTTTTTTATCTAAACTAGAAATTTTCTGAGTACAGGTCCTTTGTCTCCTTGGTT
>NW_005371732.1:0-6184 GCF_000412655.1 Myotis brandtii
TGACACTTCCCAGGTCAAGGGAATTGGGACTTGGACACCTTTGGGGTTATTATTCACATTGTTTCTCCCTGAATCACCTGAGCCACAAAATTTTTTTGGGTCCCATTTATGAAATCTCCCAACACTTGGAAGAAGGAGTGGGCACCCTCACTGGAGGAGCCATGGAGATGGTGTGTCTGTATGAGGAGCCTTCATTTCTGTGAACCAGTGCCCATGTCTCTGTCCATCATCAGCATCATCAGCATCATTTGCTTATTTATAATTGTTCTCATATTTTGTAGACATGGTGGTTATCTGCACAAAATTATTTTTTATCAAATAATAAAAGCAGGAGTCTCCTCTTTAGATGTCATTGGAACTTGAAATCACAAAGGCCTCACGTAAAATTTTATACAAAGCCTTCCTACTAACTGATGGCCTTGGACAGGGGAGAGACCCCACCCAGGACAATGGACAAGCCCCCTGTCCCAGTCTATAGTCATCAGTACCATCACGGTCACTACTACCATCAGTATCATCATCATTCTCTTATTTATCATTATTTTTCACATTTTCTATAGTCGTTGATTTTGTACACATGTAATGACCTCATTTTCACAAGTTTGCTGAATTTTTATAATCTATATATATAAAAGGCCAATATGCAAAGTGTCCACTCTGGAGTTTGAACTGGAGATCAGGAGTTCGATAGCCATCACTGCGCTCACTCACCTTCTGCAGTGCATGCAGCCTCGCAGCCACGTTCTCACAGGGTTTCTGTTCTGCTCTTTCTCCTCCCTGGAGGCCCCACCTCTGAACCCACCAGTGCTGCCCTCTGGAAGCAGTGCGACCCGGGTCATGGGATCCGCAGTTACCATGTCTCCGCAAACCTCAAAGCCTCCAAAGCACTGAGACTCCCGCGGCGCCGCTGCCTCTCCCTCACCGCCAGGCTGTGGTCCAGCAGCAGCGGCCAGAGGCGGAGGGTGCAGGGGTCCAGGCCACCAGATCTCCCTGGTCCAGCAGCACCAGCTGCTGCTGCACCAGCTGGGCCAGCCCCGCGCACACCCACTCGGGACCTGGGCACTGGGGGCTGGAGCTTTCCCAGCAGCTGCGCCTCCTCTTGCTCAGTCTCTTTATCTGCTGCTGCCAACTGGGCCTCACAGTCCCGGGAGGGAGAACTGAGGTCTCTTGAAGCGCTTGGTCCTGCTCTGGCCCATGGCAACATGAGGTTCAAGAGGGGACAGCAGAGGTTAGGTGGTGGTGGCTGCTCAGCTGGTGGCAGGACCTTGAGGAGGAGGTGGTTCCTGGGGCAACTCACCAGGGCCTGGGACTGCAGGGGCCACAGGGAAAGCAGTGCACAGGCGCGGGGGAGGAGGCCATCATTTTATCTGTAGAAGATATTGTGTGATTGAAACCACACAAGTCCCTGAAAGCAGAATTTCTCCCTCTCCACACCACCTTGGAAAAATAAAAGCCCTGCGCCCTCCCCTTTCCATTCTCCATCCAAGTAGGTCTTACCTGTGATCTTTCCTGTGCTTCTCAACAGTTTCAATCAGGAACATAATAACCATCCCAAGTCCCCTTGGTGTGTGTGTGTCATGAACATCTGTACCAGCTGCTGTGCCTCTGCTTCTGCATGGTGTCCACTCCTCTGGGTGCTGTGAGCATGAGGACAAGACCAGGACTGTCACCCTGTGGGTCCTTCTTCTGCAGCTTTGGGTTCACACACATGTGGGGCCCACGGTCCAGCATTCAGGGGAGCTGCACTGTTGAGTCATTGGAGCCTCTTGTTAGATTCAGGTGACATGGGTCAGAAGATTTGATGATAAAACTCTTTATGGCACAAGTGTGTATGAAAGAGACTCCCTACCTTTTGTTCACAGGAGAAAGTTCTCTCTCTTTACAGCAGACTTTCTCAATCAGAGACTCAGACGTCAGCCAAGAATCAGGATCCAGAGGTTCCCTGCGGGAAACTGTGACATGAAGAGGAAACCACACAGGAACCAGCCCAGACCTCCAACTGCACCTGCTGCTGGGATGGTCCTTGTGTTGAAGGACCCTGAGTGCCTCTGGTGGTCAGAGATCTCCCTGCAGGGATGTTAGTGTCTGGGCTCACACTGACTTCCCCTCACTGTGTCTCGCACAGTAATACATGGCCGTGTCCTTGGTGGTCACGGAGCTCAGCTGAAGAGAGAACTGGTTCTTGGATGTATCTCTGGAGATGGTGGTTCGGCTGGCCATTCTGGCCGCCTAGGAGTGTCCGCACAGGGAGCGGGGCTCCGCCGTCTAAGAATGCCCAGTTTAGCAGCCCCTTAGAAGACATGCAGAATCTAACTGTCCCTAGCTCATACACACACACACCACACCGTCCACACCCTCCTCTATCACTTCCTTTGGGCTCTCACACTCTCTCCCTCATTACCTTCCTGCTGGTCGCCATTTTCCAAACCCCATCAGCCTAAAATTTTATTACTACATTCATTTGAGTAAAGATAATCACTGTGATGATAATGAAATTCCTTCATTTTGAAAATATAGACCTTGCTGTTCCCAGCTCCCTCATTCTATGGAAATGAACCTTCTGCTGCTCTGCAGCCCTGTGCTTCTTCCATGGTCCCCTTAAATTCTACAATTCCTAAATGTCCCTAAACTTGTCATTTTCTCCCATAAAAATTCCTCTGTCATATAGGGAACTAATACAACTTAACAAAAGGAAGACAACAACACAATTGAAAAACAGGAAAAGGGCCTAATAGGTAAGTCTCCAAAGTGGACACACAGTTGGCCAGGACGTGCTCTCCTAAGGGTGGTCATGCTGATGTCACGTGTGTTAACCCAGATGCACAGGAACAATGGACGGGGTGCTTAAGGCAAAGATGAGCCTTTCAGTAAAGAAGTCATAGGCCTGGGTGTGCCCACCCCCAGGACTGCCAAGGTAGGAATGTGTGATCAGAGCCTCCTGTGAGGGTCCTGTCAGTCACTGAGTTTTGTCAGATTTACGACAGAGACCCCTTTTGTTCACAAATACAATCCCTAAAACTAGACCTAGGACAGGGTTTTCTGTGAGCTCTGTGGCTGAGTCTTTGGGCAAAACTAATTTAAGAAGGAGCAGGAAATGGTATCTTTGCTCAACTCTCCACCTGCTCCTTGTCAGGGCCCTGTGCTGGTCCTGCTGGCCCCCTGTTGATCATGGATGCTCCCTGCAGCCCAGCCCTGCTGTCTCCTCAGGGAGGTTTGTGTCTGAGCTCACACTGACTTCCCATTACTGTGTCTCGCACAGTAATACACGGCTGTGTCCTTGGTGGTCACGGAGCTCAGTTGCAGGGAGAACTGGTTCTTGGATGTGTCTCTGGAGATGGAGGTTCGGCTCTTGAGGGAGGGGCTGTAGTAGGTGCTCCCACCACTACATATTTCTGCAATCCACTCCAGACCCTTTCCTGGGGGCTGGCGTATCCAGTCCCAGCAGTAACCACTGGTTGTGATGGAGAATCCAGAGACAGAGCAGGTGAGGGAGAGGGTTTGCGAGGGCTTCACCAGTCCTGGGCCCGATTCCTGCAGCTGCACCTGGGACAGGACACCTGGGACAGAGAGAACACAGTGAGTCCTGAGCTCAGATTCAGGATCCCCATCTCCTCACGTCTAAGCCCTGAGTCACTCACATCTGGGAGCTGACAGCAGGAAGAGGAAGAGCCACATGGGAGTCATGTCTTGCAGGTGAAGTGTTCGTCCCCCACAAAGTATTCTCCAGGTGTGGAGGCCTCGAATTTAAGTGGACACCAACTGTGTGTGTGTCGGATGGCCGTGTGGGAATTTGCATATGGGAGGTGTCTGCACATACAAAGGGCAAGAGGTGAGGGAGGTCCCGGTCTCTGGGGCTTCTCCTGGAAGGAGGTGCTGACTGTGCCCTCAGAGAACCAGGCCCTCCTTGGGGTCCTGGTCACCGTGCCCAGGGACCTCTCCTTTATAGATATAGATATAGATATAGATATAGATATAGATATAGATATAGATATAGATATAGATATAGATATAGATATAGATATAGATATAGATATAGATATAGATAATGATATAGATATAGATATAGATATAGATATAGATATAGATATAGATATAGGTATAGATATACAGCTATATAGATGTAGAGATAGACATAGATATACATCATTTAAAATATGATTTTCTTGATTTTTAGAGAGAAAGGACAGGGAGAAACATATCACGAATTATCCGTGAGAGAGAATCATTGATTGGCTGCCTCCTGCATGACCCCCTCTGGGGATGGAGACTGCAACTCAGTCATGTGTCCTCACCAGGAATCAAACCAGTGACTTCTTGGGTCTTGGGTCGATGCTCAACAGCTGAGCTACATGAGCCAGGCAGGCTGGACCTTCTTTTCTTTGTCCTCATCTGAGGATGTGTTCATTGCTTTTTAGAGGGAAAGGAAAGGAGAGAGGGGGAAGGACTGAGAGAAACATTGACATGAGGGAGAAATATTGACTAGTTGCCTCCCATATACACCCATACTGCTAATCACACCCCCCCCAAATTTTTTATTCATTTAAATATATTAAAATATATATTAAGAGGAATGGAGAGTGAGAGAGAGAAACATCAATGACAAAAGAGAATAACTGATTGGCTGCCTCCTGCACGCCCCACACTGTGGATTTGGTGGCAACCTGGGCATGTCCCCTGACCAGGTATGGAACCATGGCCTCCTGGTTCATAGGTCGCCTCTCAACCACTGAGCCATGCTGGCTGGGATGTACCTGCACTTTTAGGATTCACAGAGCTCCCTGTGCACTTGGGCTCTGGTCAGCGGGACATTGGAAACATTATAGGTGACCAGGCCCAAGCCCTTCCCTGACTGCCCTCTGACCCCAGTGGCCACAGGCTTGTCCACCATGATGCTCTGCAGCTCTCAGGCCCCTTGGAGGTTCCCTTAGCACAGGTGTGAGTTGTTGGACGTGCTCTGAGCTCAGTGCTCAGCTGTGTCTCCAGCTGACACAGGAGGGGCTGCCACGGGCAGACATCACACGTGGGCACTGCACCTGGGCTCAGCAGGACGGCAGAGGGAGGGCTTGGCACAGGAGATGGCCATGAGGGGATGACATGGGGCTGCATTTAAGGCAAATCATACAAGGGCGGGAAGGAGAGGGCAGACACATCCACTCAGGACGTCCTGTGCAGGCCCCAAGGGGTGAGAGTATAGGCAGCGGAGACAGAGGGTGAGGATGGGGTGGTGTCTGCGGAGCGAGAGGCACAGCAGAGGTGGGTGGGACCATGTCACCTTTCCGCAGGTTCTCAGTGTTAGGTTTAATGTAAGATTTAATCTGACCAAAGCCAATAAATTGACCAAGACAAGCAAGGTAAGAGCAAAATATCGCATTTATTGGAAGCTCTCGGGTGAGGTCCCAAGGTCTGGGGGGTGCAGGCCGGGGGAGTCACACCGGCCTATGCCTGGCAGAGATTTTTTATGCTGCTGTTGGACCAATCAGGTTTATCGGAGGTAGCTTGTGGCGGGTGATTTATGAGCGGGAAGTTGGTGCAGCTGCACCCTGGCCATCGTGAGAAGTCTCTGGTGGTTATTTATTGGCCATCAGCACAACAGGATGCTCTGGTGGGTCCCAGGATAGCAGCTATTGTCCAGCAGGATGTGGCTCGGCAGTTCTGGGTTGTTTTGTTCCAACTCAGTGGGTGGGATCAGGAAAGACCCTATTTTCCCAGCCCCAGACCTTACACTCAGGATGCAGGTGGTTCCCCACAGGAAGCTGGACAGGTCTTGGGACACGTCCCCAGGGACCAAGTTCTGAGAACCACAGGGAACAGGGCCCAGCAGGGCTGTGACAGGGCCCGTCACTGGGTGTCCTGGCCTGTGTCCCAGGACAGCCTAGGAGCTGAGACCTACTGCCAGGCTCACGAAGGGGCAGCGCCCACAGGGGTCAGACCCTAAACCTCCATGTGCAGCCATGTCAATGAGAGGCAAGTGGCTAACTGCCCCCAAAGGGCTCCTCCTGGGGCAGAGAGAGGGGCTGATCATCACTGGTGAGGTTTGGGGCTGGAATCCGTGTCCCCACTCAGCACTGTGTGGAGGATGGGGAGAATCCCTCTCAGTGAGGGGATGGGAATCCCTACAATGTTTTCATTGTCAATCCAGAGAGCGAACATCAGGGACATGGTGACAGGAAGGACCCAGATGAGA
>NW_005371733.1:0-4131 GCF_000412655.1 Myotis brandtii
TCAAAGGCACACTAGGCTGTCCCTGTGGGCACCACCCGGAAGTCCCTCAGGAGAAACCCTCATGAGAGCGTGGTTGATGTACACTCAGGAAGCCGTCCCTCATGCACCTCAGCTCCACCCAAGCTACTCTCGGCCATTGACCAAGCACAGCATGGGACTGCAGGGCTCACGCCTCCTCTCACAGGCCTCTTTGCCCCAGGAACCCCCACCTGTTGGAGGCCTTCTCAGAGCTATGCTGTGGTCTGAGGTGCTGCTCACCCGGCCTTCTTTCCTCCACATCCGCTCAAAGGAGGCAGGTGAGTCTTGGCCCACTTGGGCTCCCTTTGCCTGCTTGGCTCCTCCCACCTGCTCAGCTCCTCCTTACTCTCTCATGGACATGCCTGCAATAAATCCCTGGCAGAGCTATCCTGTTGGCATCTGCTCCGTAGAGAACCCACACTGACAAGTGAACCATTACTCTTATAAATAAAGAGAGGGCCGAGCCAGTGTGGCTCAGAGGTTGAGCGTCGACCTATGAACCAGGAGGTCATGGTTCAATTCCCAGTCAGGGCACATGACAGGGTTGTAGGGTTGCGGGCTTCATCCCGAGTGGGGGGTGTGCAGGAGGCAGCCAATCTGTGATTCTTTCTCATTACTGATGTTTCTATCTCTCTTCCTTTCCCGTCCTCTCTGAAATCAATAAAAAATATATTTTAAAAAAAAGAAAAGAAAGAGAGGGAGGGAGAAAGAAAACATGACCAGTTTAGCTATGACCCAATAGTAGATCAATATTCTTGTACATGATACGTGAAAAATTCACACCAACTTCTTGTTGCCTGTAAATTACTCCAATCTGTTCTAAGAAGATTCTGGCAAAAATTTCTCCTCCATTTGCATGTAACTCAGTTTAAAAACGTAACGTCTTGCCCAGCTGGCGTGGCTCAGTGGTTGGGTATCGACCTATGAACCAGGAAGTCACGGTTCAATTCTGCCTTTTATTACTCTGTCTCGCCCGATTGCTGTGGCTAGAACTTCCAGGACAATGTTGAATGGAAGTGGTGATAGTGGGTGTCCTTGTCTTGCTCCTGATCTTAGAGGAAAGCCTTTCAGCTTTCCACCACTGCGTGTGATATTAGCTGTGGGTTTGTCATGTGTGGCCTTTATTATGCTGGGATATGTTCCTTTTACACCCACTCTGTTGAGAGTTTTTATCATAAAAGGGTGTTGAATTGTGTCAAATGCTTTTTCTGCATCTATTGAGATGATTATATGGTTTCTGTCCTTTATTTTTGAATGGGATATATTGCAGTAATTGATTTATGGGTGTTGAGCCATTCTTGCATCCCTGGGATGAATCCCACTTGGTCATGGTATATAATTCTTTTAATGTATTGTTGTATCTCACTGGCTAATATTTTGTTGAGAATAGAATAACCATTCTTTTTAAGTGCATGAAAAACAGGGACCAATATAGACCACATTTACTAAGATAGACCACATTGTGGGCTGTAAAACGTGTCTCAACAAATGTAAAAGAATTTAAATTACACAGTGCATGGTCTCTCATCACAATGTAATTAAATTAGAACCTCAGTATTAAAAAGATTATGTGAAGCCCCCAAATATTCAAAAATAAGACCGACTTGTAAAGAGCATGTAGATCAAAGAAGAATGAAAGGGAAAATTAGAAAATATTTGAACTATACAAAAATTAAACACATGTCAAAATGTGTGGCATGCTGCTAAAGCAATACTAAGGGGGGAATTTAGAGTACTGAATGTCCTTTTCAGAAAACAAGGAAGTTCAGTCCTAGCCAGTTTGGCTCTGTGGTTAGAGTGTCAGCTCATGGACTGAAGGGTCACAGGTTTGATTCTGGTCAAGGGTACTCACCTCGGTCGCAGGCTTCTCCAGGCCCCAGGAGGGGTGCTTGCAGGAGACAACAAATTGATGTTTCTCTCTCACATCGATGTTTCTCTCTGTGTGTCTTTCCCCATCCTTACACTCTCTCTAAAAATCAATGGGGCAAAAATATCCTCAGGTGAGGATTAACAAAACAAAACAAAAATAAAACTACTTAAAATAATTAAAATAATAATAATAATAAAGAAAACAAAAAAGTTCTTAAATAAATGACCTTACCTCCTACTTTAAGAAGCTAGGATGCAAATAAAGCTCAGAGCAGAACAACAATGCCAAAGATCAGTGAGGAAAGCAATGAAATGGGAAAAAAGAAATGGGGTGGCGGGAGACACACCCAATGCTGTTTCCTTGAAAAGATAAAAAACATTGATAAATCTTTATCCATACTGACCAGCAAAACAAAGAGAGAAGACACTAGTCCCCAATATCATGTGACATTGTTAGAGATCCTACAGACACTGAAAGTACAATAAGGACATTATGAACAACTTCATGTCCACAAATTTGACAACCTAAATAAAATGGACAAATGCCTTGACAGAAACAAACTGCCAAACCCACTCAAGAAGAAATATATAACCAGAGTAGCTCTATATCTATTGAAGATATTGAATGTGTAGTTAAAGACCTTCGCACAACCCAGCTGTCCTTCGACAGATAAATGGTTAAGCAACCTGGACGTCCACACCATAGAGCGTCATCCTCAATAGAAAGGACCAAATCAGTGACATCCCAGCAGCTTGCTTGGATTGCAAGGGAATTACGCCGTCTGAGAAAGTCCCTCTGGAGAAGTGACACAGTGTGTGACTCCATTTGTATACGTTCTCGGCATAGCTGAGAATAGAGATGGAGAAGTGAGAGGTGGTTGTCAGGGATTAGGGGTGAGAGCACGGGTGAGTGTGGTCTAAAGGGGTGGATGTGGGAGCCTTGCAGTGATGGTACAACACTGTGTCTGATGGTGGGGGTGATTATATGATCTTCAAATGTGAAAATACTGCATAGAAACACACACACACACACACACACACTGCATGTAAATCTGATGAAATCTGTATAAGACCGGTGGATTTTCAATCTCCTGGTTGTGATTTGTGCTAAGGTTAGGTAGGATGCTGTCAGAGGGAAAGAGGGTAAGGGTGAGGTTAGGGTCCCCCTCCGCCAGTGCACACCAGACAGATATGCAAGCAGGGCTGAGAAAGATGCTGTCCTGGCTCCCTTCCGAATTCCCAGGACTGCAATCTGATGAAATCTGTATAAAACCGGTGGATTTTCAATCTCCTGGTTGTGATTTGTGCTAAGGTTAGGTAGGATGCTGTCAGAGGGAAAGAGGGTAAGGGTGAGGTTAGGGTCCCCCTCCGCCAGTGCACACCAGACAGATATGCAAGCAGGGCTGAGAAAGATGCTGTCCTGGCTCCCTTCCGAATTCCCAGGACTGCCTGTCGGCCCGGGGACCACTCCAGCGCAACGTCCACACCACCCCACTCCTCACCTACGTGTGGGTGTGAAACGGCAAACCAAGCAGAACCTGGCCCAGTCAGGGTCCAGAGGAGACCAGCCATCCCCGAGGTCCTCTCCAGGAGCATGAGGAGCAGGCCTCTAACAATCCGCGGGACCCAACACAACCACAAGCAGCCCTACCGGCGACCACCTCCACCATCTGCCTGAGAGAATCGCGGCCACACATTGCCCTGACCCATCAGGACCTGCAGGAGGAACCATTTGACCAAGCAGGGCCCTAGCGCCAGCTTCCCCGAGGGCCAAACAGGGGTCAGGCTCCCATCACGTTCCCCACGATATCTGACTCACCTAATGAGGCTTCTGGGCTCTGCACTGACCCAACAAGGAAAGGGGGCATGTGAGGCTTTTGTAGGGACAACAAAGGCCAAGGACCAGATATAAAAGCGCTGGAGTCCTGGGACAATTCACACACACTCATAGGCACTCACATACCCGCTCAGTCCTCCCAGCTCACCACCACCCTCTGCCCCACCATGGCCGCATCCACACTGTCCGTCTGCTCCAGCAACCGGAGCTATGGCAGCCGGGCCTGCCTGCCCGGGTCCTATGACTCTTGCACAGACTCCTCCTGGCAGGTGGACGACTGTCCAGAGAGCTGCTGTGAGCCCTCCTGCTGTGCCCCCACTTGCTGTGTCTCCAGCTGCTGCCAGCCTTCCTGCTGCACCTCCAGCTGCTGTGTCCCCAGCTGCTGCCAGCCCTCCTGCTGCACCTCC
>NW_005371733.1:4964-6037 GCF_000412655.1 Myotis brandtii
CCACTCAGGACGGGGAACCTCAGTCTCCACTAACCTGACCTGACCTCTGCCCTCAGGACCCCTGGACCTCACTGCTCCCTGGGCTTCTGCCTCCTACACGATGCCTCCACCTGCCCAGGGCCACCTGTCCTTCCCTCCTAGTTTCTCTGTTGAGTCACTTGACCTCTACTCTCAGCTGGTCAGCACCTCCTGGGGCACCCAATAAACTCACCTCAGCACCTGATCGCTTCCTTCCTCTGATTTCATGGGGGAGGGGTGGAGACATGTGGTTTTCACCAGACATTGTCTTCCTCAGCCACGGATATTTCTAGAAATGAGTGGCTGTGAGATCCCAAAGGGCAGTGGCCTAACTCCTCCTGGTGGGGCACCAGGGCCCGAGGTCAGTGCCTGCTGGGATGTGACTGGGCTTCCTCAGGCTGGTCTCCTGCAGAAAGTCATGGTCTAGGAGTGTCAGGCCCAGGGGCCATTCACCCACTGTCCCATCTGAAACGCCTGGGGCTCCTTGCAGCACAGACTGTGGGCCTGGGGCCTCCCCTGTGGTCCGCCCATAGGTCTGCACTGTGAGCAGAGACCTGATGGAGGGAAGCAGGGAGGGGCTGCTCCAAGCCTGATAGAGTCAGAGGGACTGGATGACCTTCCCGCCAGGGCCACACCAAACAATTAGCCAAATCGTGGAGCCATGGTATTCAGATGCTGGACTTGAAGATCACAGAACAGGAATCCCTGAGGGAGGGGAACAAAGACAGTGAGTCTCACAGTCGGCCCGACTCACCGCCATGAGAGCATGTCCAGGCCCTGGTGCAAAAATGGAAAACCCAAGCGCTCCATGCACCCCTGAGTCAGAAGTGGCCTTGGGCGTTGAGGGAGCCTCAGGGCAGCTAGTGTTTATGGCCTGAATGCCTGAGAGGGAAGACCTGCCCTGAGTAACTTTGTCCTCAAAGGGTCTCCCTCAAGTGTCAGCTAAGTAATGATCAGCAACCCCATGTGAGTCTGGGATTAGGGAAACCCACAAAATTATAGGGCTCATCCCAGACATCAAACATGCCTACAGCAGCGCCTATTCCCACCTGCCA
>NW_005371734.1:0-6331 GCF_000412655.1 Myotis brandtii
GGGCCAGTGCTAAGAAGCGAGGGCCGAGGGCCGGCAGCCACTATGGCTGGCAGTGGCAGCAGCAGCAGGGTGATGGGGGAGGCGCCTTCCCCTGATCGGCCTGGTCGCCTCCCACAGAGGGAGGCCAGACTGCGGGGAGTGGGCCTAGGCCGTCAGTAGGACACCCCTGAGGGCTCCCGGACTGTGAGAGGGGGCAGGCAGGGCTGAGGGGACCCCCCCACCACCGCCGCCAGTGCACAATTTTCATGCACCAGGCCTCTAGTAACGTAATAAAATCACAGGAGTAACAGCAGGGGGCAAGGATCATAGGGCCATTCTAGAATTCTGCACACTACACCTAAGGAAGTCTCTTTTAGAGCACTAAATACACAATGAACCCTTAGTACACAATGGCACACTAAAGTTTAGGCCACATTGGGAAGGATTCTGGGAAAGTCCAGTATGGTAGTATCACAATAGGCAGTGGATATCCATCTGGGATTCTTATGGGGAAACACTATGCTATTTCATAGACTTTAAATTCTATGTAGCGAAGTACCATAGGGCACTTGACATCTGGGGCTGGATAATTCTCTGCTACAGGGAGCTGTCCATGCATTGGAAGATATTTTGCAGCCAGCCCTGAGATCTACCCTCTGGAGTCCAGCAGCACTCATCCCCTCACCCCCTGCAAGTTGTGACAACCAGAATGTCTCTGAACATTGCCAAATGCCTTCAAAACACTGCCCTAGAAGGTGTTCATTTTAATTAAGCAATCACTAAAGATAACTCCAATTAGAAGTGGATATACCTGAATAATGAGAGAGCCAATGGAGGAAAGAGAAGCTGTTTCTTGATGGCATCACTGGGAATAGAAACATTTGAAGATGGATGAAAATAACCTAGAAAAAGATGGATAGTAATATTGTTCACAGGTTTTGGAGGAAAAGTAAGAGAGGCCTCTAGCCAGTGATATCATAACTTATGGTATTCTTTTTTAAAAATATCTTTTTATTGATTTCAGAGAGGAAGGGAGAGGGGGAGAGAGAGAGAGAGAGAGGGAGAGAGAGAGATAGAGATAGAGAGAGAGAGAGAGAGAGAGAAACATAAATAATGAGAGAGAATTATATTGATCGGTCGCCTCCTGCATGCCCCGGGCTAGTGCCCTGACTAGGAATGGAACCGTTATCTCCTGGTTTGAAGGTTGACGCTCAACCATTGAGCAACACCAGCTGGGCAGCCTATGTTATTCTTGTCATTGGAGGTTAGAACATGAAACTGGTTGTTCTAGGAGGTAGAAACAGCCCACTCCTAGCTGAAGGCAACCCTTCTGCTTGTGTCCTAGATTCTAGCCATTCTCACCTTCTCAGGATCATTTCTCCAGTAAAGCTCCATTTACTCTCTCTCTCTCTGCATCAAATGGTCCCTCTATATAGCTTATTCCTCTAGTAAAATTATTCAAAAGTCTGTAAACAGTGCTTGAGTCCATAGACAATAAGAATATGTACTTAGTTTTCTATTGCTGCTGTAACAAATTACCTCAATCTTAAAACAACACAATTTTACTTTCTTACAGTTCCAGAGGCCAGAAGTCTAAAATGTGTCTTAAAGGTGATAAAAGGAAGATGCCTAGCCATCTTTCTTTTATCCCCTTTCTTCTGGAAGTTCTAGGAGTGAATTCGGTCTCATGTCTTTTCCAGCTTCTAGAATCTGCCTACTTCCCCTTATGGTCCCTTGTCCATCTTTTCATTATTCCAACCTCTGCCTCCCATGATCCCATCTGCTCTCATGACTTGCACTCCCTCTTAGAAAGATCTTTGTGATTTCAACGGGCCCACGGGAATAATTTAGGGTAATCTCCCCAGCTCAAGATCTTTAACTTTGTCACATCTACAAACTCCCTTTTTCCATGTAAGATAACACATTAAGATGGTCCAAAGATGAGGACATGCACATCTTTGGGGAAGTGTTATTAAGTATCAATGTATAATAAATGAAAAAGTATGACAATATGATGAGCATGCTGTAAGCTAGATACTTGGGGTTGAGGAGGAAGAATTACATCTGGTAGACATTTTGAGCACGACTACGTCAAACGTTGGTCGTGATATGTGGAATAAACATGATCGGCCTACCTGTCAGTTCTTTTATTCTCAAGACTGAACAAGAATGGGATCAGTGACCCTGCTAGTTGCCGTTCACTCCATCTTATTCTCATTTTTAGGAATCTCCTAGAAAATCTAGCAGCTTAATTTCGGGTGCACTTGGAGGCCATCGGGTATTCTTTAAATGCAGCCTCTCAAGAAAATAAAGTTTCATCAGAACCATCTGGCAAGTCTGCATTCTCAGGGGAGCACAGTGGCAGGCCCAAGCTGCTTAGGATACACATTTCACGCAAATGTGTGAGACACAAATGCTGCTGCTCTCCTGGGTGAAGATGGCCAACGAAGGTCACTTTATGGCTGTGCGTTCTATTATCAGCCGCATGAAACGGGCAGTCTGTTTACTTCTTTTTCTCACCTGAGATCAGTTGTATAATAAGCCATGCACAACACATTCTACTAAGCACCGGCTCAGTAAAGAAAATGATTGTAACCAGAAGTGGGTGTTGATGCCTAATACATGTAAATGTAGCTAGAAACCATTAGACATAAAAGTTAGCTCCCAGATGGTAGCACCATCTGGAACATAAATTTGTAAAGGTACTTCTGTAGTATTTTTGCAATGAAAAATCAGGCCTTCCTGAGAATTTTCAATGGCCACTTATGAAGTTCACCATTAACATCAGTGTTGATAAATGACATTTATGCACATATATACAAACTTGTATTCATCAAGGTAGGCTCTTGAAGACTTCAGGCTGCTATTAAAGAAAACGTGTGCTGTCATCTAATTGGTCTCTGGGAGAATGCATACAGCTGGTTTAGTAACTGGGATTTGAATAATGTTAATTTCATGTAAGTACAGAAAACAGCATTTGTCTATTAGGACTTTTCTCTTTTTTCCCCCATTTAAATCCTTTGTAAATATTAACAAAATACTTTACTTAATTCTCTCTTAATTCTCATTTCACAGACAGATGAATAAGAGAAAGAGAATTAGTATGTTATTTACAGCTTTAAAGTAAATAATCAATGGGCCCCCCTCCCCCGCTGTAATCTAATATTCTGTAAAGCAGGTAGGGAAATGAGAATGGCTTTATCTGAAAACTGTTGGAAGGAGTGTCCTTTTATTTTATTTTAAAATATATTTTTGATTGATTTCAGAGAGGAAGGGAGAGGGAGAGAGAGATAGAAACATCAATGATGAGAGAGAATCATCCATCGGCTGCCTCCTGCACACCCACACTGGGATCAAATCTGCAACCTAGGCATGTACCTTGATTGGGAATCGAACCCTTATTTCCTGGTTCATAGGTCAAAGCTCAACCACTGAGCCACCGTGGCCGGGCAGGAGTGTCCTTTTAAATGGCATTACCTTGTCCATGATGCAGATCTGTGGCGTCCCCCAGACAGAACTGTAGTGATGTTTTTTTCTACTGATAATTTGCATGATAACTCCCAAATTAATACTTATAATATGCCTTTTTTCGGGGAAAAAGCAACTGAATTCTATTTAGAAACTTAATCTTCTTAGGATACTTTTAGAAAATTGTGTATTTAAAAGGCCAAACAACAACAAGCCTATCTATATTCTGTGATTTGATTTACATACCTATGTATTGCTTAGCATTGACTCGGTTCCACTGTTTCCGTTTCCTATGGAATGAGAGTTGAACTTTTGGGCTGAATTTCAATGCGATCCATCTGAGAAATGTGCAATAAACAGCAGACAGATTGATTTCCTAGAAATCTGTCATAAGGAGATTGCACAGGACATAGGCTGAGCGTCCAGTTCTTCCTCCATTTATCCCTGACTGAAAACAGGGATACTGCTGACCATGAACTCCCACTTCCCACTCGTTTCAATATAGAGCTTACTTAGGGAACATGACCCCCAGATGTTGAGAGCAGATTTTGAAGAGATCTTTATGCATATGTTGCGTATAAACATAAACACATACACACAGTGCCTCTCAGGCCCCCTATATGAAAATTAAATTGAAAGCTTCCTAACTTTTGATTCATTATGCATTTATTGGTATACATTCCTCAAATGTCAAGCATGAGTAATTCACAAAACATAGATGAATTGAGTCCTCTCATTTGTGGAGCTCAGCACTTCATCTCTGTCATACCTCTGTAATGGAATAGGTTTAGTTATTAGCCAAGTATAATTTTATAGAGACGTGTACTTGAAAGTAAAATAGAATTCATGATTTCACTCATGGATGGCATATTTAAATTCTGTTCACA
Organism: Myotis brandtii; assembly: GCF_000412655.1. Taxonomy (NCBI): domain Eukaryota; kingdom Metazoa; phylum Chordata; class Mammalia; order Chiroptera; family Vespertilionidae; genus Myotis; species Myotis brandtii. The sequence goes on from NW_005371734.1 coordinate 4,335, forward strand.
GCGAATGCTACATGTAATCTCGTTTTGGAATGTTAAATGCCTTTAGTGGATACACAGCTTTTTAGCAATAAATATATCTTGCGTGTTCATTCTTAGTTCCCCAGTGCCAGCTAACTTCAACAAGAGGATGTGGGAGAGTCTGACAACACTGATATTGTTAGAGGAATCATCATTAGTCAGTGCTCTAGTTCAATAGTAGAGGATCGAGAGCTCAAGTTCCAGCTCCGTTTCTGTCTTTCGTATCTGCCAGATGCATAGGATGTTTCCCTAGGAAGGTCCAGCAAAATATGACAGAGGCAAAGACCAAATGAGCAGCGCTGAAATGTGGCCATGAACTTGAGTGAAATGTAGATCTGCACAAATTTCTCCCATCTTCTCTGTTAGACCAATTGTGAGTGTTTTTCTGATTGAAATAATTATAAATCTGATATACATCTGCATGACCCAACATTAGTATTACTCAAAGCAGAGGATAAAAATCTATTTTCTGTTTTATAAAGTAAAGAAAAATAAGAACATAAAACTTTTAAGTCCTATTAGTAGCGTAAAGATGTCACACTCGGCATGTTGGTTAAGAATAGAGGTTAAAAGACTGGAGATTATGGCTACTAATTTATCTCCAATGGTGGGGGATGTAGAAAAATTTTATTTTACTTTCTAACTTAGCATTGAACATAGGTTCCTAGAGTGACATGATATCTAAAATTATTTTCTTCTAATAATAACAAGATTAATATTTCTTCTATATTTGTGTATAAAGATAGTACACATAGACCTCTCTTTCTAAGAAACACTTATGCTATAACAAATTAATAAAGCTTAAACCTTGCATAGTGCTACATCACTACTGCCACTACAAACTATATCTACTCAAAAAAAAGGAGTAACATTTGTTTACTTGGGAAATGAGTTGTGCCCTGTCGAATATTTTCCAGCAAGTAATGTTGGGACATTTAGCCCTGAAGGCTCCTACTTTATTTTCCTCTGCACTATTGAGCACTTTAACATAAGTGCTTGCCTATTTGTCTCTTCTCCAAGTGAGCCAATGTCAACCTCTTTTCTATTCAGATTAAAATATGTTATGTCATAGATCTAAAACCATAATAACATGTTTTCAAACTTTATTATGCGAGGGCTATTCTTCCCTTTGTAGACTTCTCTTCACACATTTCCTCATCTAATTTCCATAAACATTTAAACTAGAGGATTTTTTGTTGTTTTCGTTTGTTTTTGCTTTTAGAGAAAATGGTGACTATAAATGGGAAGGAACTTGGTGACTTTTACTTTCTATCCAAAACTTAGTTTATTACTCTATAGGAATTAATAACTAGTCCAGGAAAGGTACAGAATGGAAACTGTTATAGTAGACAATGGGGGAATAAAGAGAAAGAGAAGTCATGGTAACTCAATATATTTGTTATATTATACACGTAATGTTACATGACATTATGTATGTCATATATAATATAAGTAAAATGCATTCAGTTTAGCTACTACATGAATTGGTAAATTGGTCATAGAACTTAATAATTCCCCATATGCATTCAATTAACTTAAATAAGAAAAAATATATGTTTCTGTGTGTGTAATATTGAAATAATTAGAATTTATAAATGAACCATCAATTAATAGATTCTGAGGACACTGGTCTTGGTTAACATGCTGATGGAAATTCCATGTAATCAGCTTTGACAACAAATTATAGCCAAACCATATTTAGCTACTATATAACAATAAGGAAATTTTTGAGTGAGCCACTATGTTTTAATATGGTAAGAAACACTATATTTCTTCTTCATTAATAGTACTTTTTGAAAAATAATGAGGTTATCTTTATTGCCTATGTGTACCAAACTGAAGATAGTAACTTTTTCACATTATATATTGTCAAAACAGTAATTTATTGTGGCAGTTGTACAAATAATAGTAATTTATGTTTATCTTGCCTGGAATTATATGCTCCTTCAAATGTGTGAAGGAAAAGATTCTTCACAAAA
>NW_005371734.1:9610-57341 GCF_000412655.1 Myotis brandtii
GGGGGGGGGGGGCGGCATGTCTCTCATCCCAGCCTGCATGCTCTCACAATCTGGGACCCCTCAGGTAGGGTCAAGTTGCAACAAGACTCTGGTTCCCTGGGCCTGCAAGCTTTGGGGGAGGGACCAAGAGGCCAGTTCAATCGCAGCATGGCTCTGGTTCCCCAGAGCCTGTGGGCAGGGGGAGGTACCCAGAGGCCAGTCCGATGGCAGCATGGCTCCATTCCCATAGCTCCCTCTTGCCACCGCACCACGGGTGGCTGGAGCCCACAGCTCCCTCCTGCTGCAGTGCCACGGGCGGCCGGGTCCCAGGACTGACTTCCGCCGTGGGTGGCTGGGACCCAGGACTGACTTCCACCGCGCCGGCCAGGACCCTGGCCTGGTGTTTGGTTGTCCGTCTGGTCATTTAGGTCGTGACGGACCCTGGCTCTTTATATATTAGGATATAGATAGATGGATGGATGGATAGATAGATAGATAGATAGATAGATAGATAGATAGATAGATAGATATTCTGTATAATAAAAGCCTAATATGCAAATAGACCAAATGGCGGAACGACCAGTGGAACGACCGGTCGCTATGATGCGCACTGACCACCAGGAGGCAGATACTCAACACAGAAGCTGTCCCTAGCCTGCAGGCCCCAGGCCAGCCACTGTGGGTGCCTGTGAGAGCCCCCCCCATTGCCTCACTGGTCGTCCTGCAGAGGGAGGCAATCAGTGGCGGCAGCGGGGTCGGGGCCGGTGAGCGGGTGGTGCTGGGCCAGCCAAAGCGGGTGCCAGCAGGGGCCCCCTACCGATTTCCTTGCCGGTCACCCCCCAGATCGGCCCTGATCATAGGCCAGGCCTAGGGACCCTACCCGTGCACGAATTTCGCGCACCGGGCCTCTAGTATATATAATTATCTCACTATGTACTAAGTAGGTTATAGAGGCATTTCAAACAGTGAAGTACTAAATTTTAATTTTAAGGGACACAGGAGAGAGACAGTTGCACAGACCATCTACAGGCAGTTGGTCTTGGTATGCTACTATGTCAAGCATGCTGAACAAATTGATGAGGCATTGAGTAAACTCGAGGAATATAGGGCAGAACTGACTAATTCAGCAACAGTGAGATGTTCCCTCTACACTCCATACTTGTAAGGTGAGAGCAGCATGAGTGTCTATAATTATTACAAGACACACAAATTGGGGTCAAAACTGAGTTGTTGTTTTTTTTATTGTTTTTTTCAAAACTCTGGTCTCAGACCTCTCAATTTATCTATCATCACTAGCCTTTCATTATGACATGCTCAGAGTAGATCTTATCCCTTTTATATGAATGCTAACAAAATAATAATTATTATTACTATTCATTAATTTTTTATTACACATTAATCCATCAATAATTTTGAGCAAAAATAAATAAGAAAAAGACTTTCTAAAATCAATTATATTTATCATCTCTGTGCTAAACCTTAGAATTGCTCCTAAAAGTAGTCAAAATGAGAAATACGTCCTAAAACATTTGCACTAATTATCATATACTACAAATATAGAAGACATGATATTGTCATAACATATATGATACTTTCAAATTGTGCTTTTACCACCCATAAATGTTCACTTATGTCACACAATGAAATTAACCTTACAACACCCATAAATTATCACTTAACCATAGTAGCAAACCTTCTGGTATCAGTAATAAGCTCTGCTGATTTTCAGGTAAAAAACCTTGTCAATGAAATAACATTTTCATTGTACTGCAGGGATATTACTGGAACCATGTCCTACTACAATTTTCTCTTTATGCCAGAGGCCCATGGAGAAAGTGGAAATTAATTTAACCTCAACTTAGATAACAAATCATGAAAAAGATTTATTTTCATGGGCAGTGTGAAAAATAAAGAACTTTAAAAGATTTTAAAATCTCCTATGATCTGGGTGAAGATTTGCATAAATATTTTGAATAATATAATTATAGCCGTAAGACAAAAAAACTGAGTTGGAAAAAAATCCCTACTAACAATTCATATCGCTGGCTCTCTAACAATTTCTTGTACTGGCCTCTGGCTCATGTTTTCTATCAGACGAGGGAGCAGGGTCTTTATCTCTTCCTTATACAAGCCAGGAAAATAACCACACTGGAGATTTTACAATTATATCCAAGTAAAATAGAAGGAAACTTGATCCTCTCTAATTTAATAATGTATTAAATCATTAATATTCCCCCCCCCATTATGCATTTTTATAGGAAGGATCAGACCTTAGAGTCTTCTCTTTGGTTCAAGTGATAAAATTTATTTGAATTTGATACTAGCCAGGGAAATAAGTATTTTCTGCATCTTTGCTGTAGGGAACAATTGAAACAAATGTATTGAAATTCATGACTCACACTTGGCTACAGGCAATATCAACTTAAAATTCAAGGTTGTAGTGTTGCAGCTGTGTTATGAGGCTTCATGCATACAATTTTATCAACAAGAAACAAAGGAAAAGCAAAACCTTATAACATTTTTCCTAAGAAGCATACAATACATCCTTTTAAAACACAGCTATGTCAGTGTTTGTTTCTTAGAAAAATGTTACAAATTTCTGTTTGATTTCATTTCAAAGACAGAACATACTCAGAGATAAAGTAATATTTCAATTTTAATTACAGATGGAGTAGATCATTGTTATCTTCATTCAGATTTCACCAATGCATGTATTTGATTAGAATATTGATCATGCGTATGTATCTAACAGTAAGGTTAAGGTGAAAATTATACTGATGTTTATAAAATTTCAGCTTTCTCTTATAATGTAATTAACCTAATATTTTTAAAAGAGGTATATTCTCAAACATCCAACTTTTTGTTTTATCAATCCATGGAAATAAAATAGTATATTCTTTATCTTGATTTTGAAACACTTCTTACTTTTAATGAGTTTGTGAACTGGAGAGGCATGAAAGAAGTATAAGAATAGAGAATTACAAAAGAACTAGAATAAATGTATTTAATAACAAAGGAATTTTTAAATATATTTTTATTGATTTTAGAGAGGAAGGTAGAGGGGGAGAGAAATAGAAACATAATGATGAAAGAGAGTAATTGATCAGCTTCCTCCAACACGCCCCCTACTGGTGATTGAGCCTGCAACCAGGGCATGTGGCCTGACAGGGACTTGAACCATGACCTTCTGATTCATAGGTAAATGTTCAACCATTGAGCCCCACTGGCTGGGCATAACAAAGGCCTTTTTACTCCTTAAAACAAATGTGCAACGAACTTCAAAATATGTGTCATTGTTTTCAACAGTACTTCTTTGATGGGAAAGTAATTTTAAGAAATATTTAAAAATATATTATGGTGTTTTTCTAAGAGATTTCTAAAATGTTTATTCTAGTAATTCTCAGAACAAATATTCTGATTTGTATAAATACCCTCTAAAAGGAGAATGAGTCAGACTACTCAGATATAGAAGGGCCATATAAACCGTTGTACAAGGGAAAAATGGGATGGTGATGAAGACTGATACCTGCCCAAAGCCTACACTTCTGTGTGGAACTACGAAGAATTTTATTTAAAAAAAGACTTTAAGTTTTAAACTGATAAGATTGCCTTGTCTTAGAATATACTATTCTTTGACCATATAGGTCAGTTTTCATGTGGCAATTAGATGAGTAAATTGAATATTGACTGTAAGTAGATGTGTTCAGATGCTAAATTTTCTTCTTCCAAAACAGAATGAAGGTATATTAACCCTAAAATCTGTGGATAACTGCAATATAGGAAAATCTGCATAATAGAGATTACAAAACATTTGTAAATGCAAAGTCTTCTTTTTTGGTAAAGGCACCATTTGAGAGATTTTGTTACACATCGGCAAACATACAGGAGACACATGTTAGAAACACATGGTTTGTCAATTAAGGATTAGATACTATTTTGGAAGCTGTTGTTTTGGTAAAGTGACATGATATAGGGATTTGTTTTATAATACTTAGAAAAAGTTGGAGACAGAGTAGTTAAAACAAATGGGCAAAATCATAAAAACTATTGAATCTGATGATTTTATGAGAATTTGGTTTATTTATTCTCCACATTTTTATGTTTAATGTTTTTATCATAAAGTTTTTGTTTATAAAGGTATATTTTAAATTGATTGTTAACATTCATAAATTGATAATATGCAAGCATGTGTCATACTTGATATCATATTTAATTCTCTTATCTATGTACTGACATTTCTAACTTAAGGATTATGTGAGGAAAATATGTCTTGAGTTTTTTCTTATCATCAAAATAAACTTTTTTATGACATTTTATAAATTCCTAAAAAATTGTGTTTGGAAAGCTCCTGGAAATCTATAAGCCTCCCCCAAAATATTTTCTTTTTACTTTTAAAGGCCAAATTGGTTTTTTTTCAACATTCACATACATTTCCTATTCCACATAGCATCTAAAATTGCAGTCCATACACTACTCAAATTAGTTCTAAATGCGAATCTAGGGAGTCTTGAAATCAGACTCTCGTCATATTTCTCAAGTTTATCTTTAGATTTACTTACAAATGTTTTTCTCCTAGAAGTAATCACTAGATAGGTTAATTGAATTAATTAAAATATACAGCTGATATAATTAAATCTAATTGGTTAATCTTGCTAAACTTGAAGCTACATAGTTTTTGGAGCAGGGAAGATCAATTGTCTACTTGAAAATCCATTTTTCTTTCTCTTTCCCTTATTCACAGTGGCATTGAACCCAACTAAAGGACATATTTCACAGGCTCCCTTGCTGTTATATTTTGAAAACAAGTTATGCAACTTACAGGAAGTCTTTTTATTTTATTTTTTTCATAATTCTTTATTGTTGAAAGTATTACACATGTCCCTATTTTCCCCCATTGACCTCCTCCAGCCGCCCCTGCCCTCCCAGACCCTCACTGACCCACTGTCTGTGGCCATGGGCCATGCATACTGGTATATGCATACAAGGGCCTTGGTTAATTATCTCCCGCCCACGCACCCTCTCTCACCTTCCCTCCCAGTTTCTGCATTCTGTTCCATGCTTCCATGTCTCTGGATCCACTCCGTTCATCAGTTTATTTTGTTAGATTCCACATATGAGTGAGATCATGTGATACAGGAAAGTTTTTTTAAAGAGAAAATGAGTGCCTCTTTCTTTAAGTTTTTCACTGCTACTCTCAAGGTAGACACGATGACTCCAGCTCAAACTGGTATTTGGAAACGTACACTATACCCTTAAGAATTTTATTTTATTTTTAATAAGAATTACTATCGCTAACATATATTGAGCATATGAACAATGATAGATTGTTTGTGATTAACTGTTTCACTTATTATTCATGACCCTATAAATTAGATTATGTTATTGTCTTTATTTAATAGGTTAAAAACAAAAAGGCATGGCATGGTTAAGTGATTTGAGAAGTTCACAGTTCCTAAGAGCTATAGTTGAGATTCAAACATAGGGCTGCCAGACTTGAATGCATAGGTTCTGAACCACTGAGCTATAGAGGTTTCTGGCATAAAGCCTTTATATTTTAGTTAAGGATTGGTTTTTAAAGTTTTAATTAGCCTTTATACTGACACTATCAGAGACTTTAAGCAATATGTAGAATTTGCAACATGTCTTGAAAGGTGTGTGGCTTTCAACAAGAGTAATGTTGAGGGTAGAAACACAAGAAAATGAAACATGGTGCTTTAGAATTTGTGCATGCTGAGTTTAAGATGTCAGAATGACAGCCAGGAGGAAATACTCAACAGGCAACTGGAATATGAATCGGGACCCGTCAGCTATTTGAAATGTCAGAATTAGACATATAGACCCGTTTGCTATTTACTTGGAAGTAATAGTTAAAACAGTAGAAATATTTGAGATTATCTGCAAAGAGAAATAGGAATCTGAAAAATAAGGTTGGTGAAGGATTCTTCAAAACATCTCCAGTTAGGGATGTAAAGAATATAGCATCACAGAGATGATTCATCCAAGTGAGAGGAGGGCAACCGGGAGCATGCAGGGTCAGAGCAGCCAAGAGTAGGAAGAGTGGAAGGAAGAAACAGTAGTCAAACATGTTGCACATTCAATAAAGCAGGGATTCAGAATTTGGAAATGAGAAAGGTAACATGGAAGAAAACAATTTCAGTAAACTAGTAAAATGAAAGCCTGCTGATGCTGGGCTCCTTAATTCATACAAAATAAGGAATTAAACACACTAAATATAGAATACTGTTGTTTCTAGAAGTTTGACAAGAGAAGGAAGAATGGGTATAAGCAGGTACCTAAGAGGGAAGAAGAATCCAGAGAAGATTATTTTGTCATTGTTTTGCTTGTTGTTTTTTTTATTTATTTTAACAATGGGTAATTTGAGTATATGATAGCTGAAGAAAATAATAACCTAGTCAAAACAAAAAAATATGAAAAAAGACAAAATAGACTCATGAGGAGTGAGGGCCTAAGAGACAGGAACTCTAGGTGAGCAGCAGGAGAGGTGAGCTTTAGAAGTGACAAGGCGATACTGCCTTGGAGAGAGGGAATGCGAGCAAAGGAGGAACACAGGAAAGACTGTTGTGACTGTTATGAATCCATTTCCTTCTGAATAATTATCATCTAATCCTTCATTCCACTTCCAGATTCAAGGAAGGCTGTGGCTATCCTAAGATTTCAGGGACATGGACAGGTGTCTCTTGTCTCTTGATGCCACCCATTACGAAGTTATTTTCCGTAATTCTATGAAAGATTTGCATGTGTTTTCTTTCATGTGGAAATGTAATCTATTTTATTATATAGGAGGAGAAATACTCAACTCCAAAAAGCAACACAAATTTACTAAGTTGAAATACATTCCAACAAGTTTTTTCTAAGAGTAGAATGATCATTTTCAGCATTACCAGTTAAACTTACTTATTATACCTTTTAGTACTTCATCCTCTCTAAGTGCTTTCTTTTTTCTAATTTCTTTTTATAACAAGTTAAATAGGTAATATATACAGCTCTTGCAGAATGTCCAATGAAAAGATAGAATCTACCATTTATATGACTACCTTATTTTATTTTAAAAAGTTATCAAGTTTTTTTTCTATTTTAAAACAAAGCTATCAGTGCCCTGGCCAGGTGGCTCAGTTGATTGGAGCATTATCCCATGAGTCAAAGGGTTTCGGGTTCAATTCCTGGTCAGGGCACACACAAGGGTTTCGGGCTTGATCTCTGGTTGGGGCATGTATAGGAGGCAGCCAATTGATGTTTCTCTCTCACATCAATGTTTCTCTCTCTTTTTGTCTCTCTCCCTCTCTTTCTAAAAAAATCAGTAAACATATTCTTGAGTGGCGATTTTTAAAAAGATATCAAAATGAGAGCTCTTTGGTGTTTTCTTCTTCATAATAAAATAAATTATGTTCTAAGATCCAGTCTTACAAACAAGGGTTTCGGACTTGATCTCCAGTTGGGGCACGTACAGGAGGCAGCCAATTGATGTCTCTCTCACATAAATGTTTCTCTCTCTTTTTGTCTCTCTCCCTCTCTCTCTAAAAAAATCAATAAACATATTCTTGGGTGGTGATTTTTAAAAAGCTATCAAAATGAGAGCTCTTTGGTGTTTTCTTCTTCATAATAAAATAAATTATGTTCTAAGATCCAGTCTTACATGTATTATACACACACATACATATATATAATTAAAGTAAAACAAAATAAAAATATGTTCTAGTAGCATTTTAATCAATATTGTGAAAACTATTAATATTGATGTTTTTATTTTTAGTTGTGGAAAGATTAAAAAATAATCTTTCATTTAACCATTAACATTTTTTTACACTAACTGGTGGGTTTAGAATTATATTAATGAAGAAATTACTGAGGTTGTATTCAGGACATTATTTCTTCAATGTACAAAACTCATCTAAATTTCAAATCTTAACATGCCCAGAGTTAATTATGCTAGAGTCAGAAAATCTCCATGGTCCCCTCAAATACTGCCAAGAAGCAATGGACTCCATGACAACATGAAATATCAAAGTGTAGAATGGAAATGCAGTGCCTGCCCAGGGACCGGAACAATGACATATGAACATAGCTTTTCACAAAGCACAAAAGAGGAGAATAATAGTCCTTGATTTTCTCGGTCAAAAGAGTGACCTGCAGGTGTTGCACAGAACACCCAACTCTACTGGATCCCTGTGAGCCAAAAGCATGCACTATGTATGCAGGAGATAATCAAGCTTTTCTGTTTATCAGACTGAATAGAAAAAAGAAAATTCATAACAATTGCCTCCTCACCAAAGAGGCTGCCCTGGCATTCTTTCTAAAATAGTGACTTGCAGACCCTTTACAATGTTTTATTATCTTTCCTAGCACTTGCTACTACCATACAGATGTTTCGTTGATTTCCTGTGTTCTCTCTCCCTTCTCTAGAAAGTAAGCCACATGAGGGAAGGGAGCTGTTGGTGTTGTTCACTGCTGTATTACCAGCACCTAACATATGTGTGTTCAGTGGATATTTTAAAGTGCAAATATGAGTAAATGAATAGATCTGATATATTAGGATTCATTCACCCAAGAGTTTATGTATTGTTATGTAAATTTATCTTAACATAATAATGTGTGACGAACTGATCTTAAATATAAGCTATATGATGATGAAAACTATATTTATTGTATTTGTGGTTTTTTGTTTGTTTGTTTTTTTGTTAATACTCACCAAGGATATTTTCCCATTGATTTTTAGGGAAAGTGGAAGAGAGAGGGAAAGACAGAGAGAAACATCGATGTTAGAGAAACACATCGATTGGTTGCCCCCTACAGGAGCCCTGACCAGGGCCCGAGCCAGGGAGGAGCCTGCAACCAAGGTACATGCCCTTGACCAGTATCAAACCTGGGACCCTTCAGTCCGCAGTTGATGCTCTATCCACTGAGCCAAACTGGCTAGGGCTCTATTGTATTTGAATACTATAAACACAACCTTTGAGATATACATATTTCTGGGGAAAAAATCTTGCAGATTAACCCCATATATGTTTGTTATATGTATAAATACATGTTGATCTCTACTTTATTATGAATGCCTACCAAGGTTATAATAAAATAAATTGAAATGGCATAAAACTTGGGAAGTCAAAGAGAATGGAAGGAGAAATGATGCATGAGAAACTTCATAGAAATTTTGGAAGCCCAAGAGTGAACAGAGGAGTGGTAGTTGACTTAGAAGACCAGAAAACCATGAAACCTAAACCCACAGGAGGCAGAAGCCAAGAGGATGTAAGGTGACTAATGCTGCAGATCTTTAGACACACTCAGGAATTGCAGGTACCAAAGTCCTTGGAAGATTGAAGGGTAAGGTCAGGCAGATTTAAGCTTCAGGAAGGGAGGTGTTAGCCAGTCAACCAGGGTACAAGGAAAGCTCCAGAAATTTCCTTTGCACAAATTAGAAGGCCAATATGTAGATTCATGGACTCCAGATGCAGGGAGAACATTCAAATGAAAACAAAGAGAATGTTTGAAAATTTCTATGCTGAATGGTGAGAAGTTCCAGGCTTCCTTCTGGGTCTGACTCATTTATTGCCTTCTTTTTTTCCCTCTGGTTTGGATAACTCACCAAATTTTCTGAATCAGTTATGGTGATTGAAACAATGAAAAATGAATTTATAAAGTACTACTACCTACCAAATCTGTGCTTAAAAAATATCTATATATATAGAAGCCTAAGCGACCATTACCACTGGTCGACTGGATGACCAGCTGGTAGCTATGATGTGCACTGACCACCAGGGGGCAGACGCTCAATGCAGAAGCTGCCCCCTGGTAGTCAGTGTGCTCCCACACCCAACCTCCCGCAGACAGACAACCTCCCGCAGTCCCTCTCCTCACTCCCACCCACCTGGGCTGGCCAACCTCCCAGCCCCGATTGCCCGATTAGCCCGATCAGGACTGGGCGAGACAGGCCCCGATTGCTGGCCAGGCTGAGGGACCCCACCTGTGCATGAATTCGTGCACCAGGCCTCTAGAGTGTGTGTGTGTGTGTGTGTGTGTGTGTGTGTGTGCGTGTGTGTGTGTGTGTGTATCTTAAAATACATGGGACTAGAACTTGAGAAATGCCAGACATACAAGGGAAAAATCAATGTTAACTTTCAGTACCAATTTAAATGAATGAACTATTAAAAAATCAGAGCTACAAAGGAAACATGCTGCCTTCGGACAATCTCAGTGCTCTTGACTGACATAAGTGCATTGGAACTATAAGAAGAATCAGGGCTGCAAATAGCTTTGAAAGCCATAAATTGTAAAATCAATATGCCGAGCTACTGGAAGCCAATGTGAAAAGCACAGTACACGAGCACTCTAGTGATCCAGCTTGGCTCCCACCAATGCCTGACATCTGCATTCCATAAATTATATTTCAACAGGTTTGGCTTTCTCGCCAAATAGGCCTATAGCTCTTAATAGAAATAAGAAATGTTCATTAAGTAAAGGAGAAGAAGAAAGATAGCCTTAATATTAGAACAAGCAATATCCCCTGGAGCCTATATGATCCTATTAACCAATGTCAACTCAATAAATTAAAAAAAGGAACAAGCAATATCAGAACTACTGATCTCAATATCAGAAACTGACCTAAATTACTTTTCTGTGAGCAACTAAGCACCAAAGTTCAAGATAGAAGATGAACGACTATTTGAAAAATTGAATATCAGGAAGAATGAAGGGTGTGGAAGAAATTAGTTAGAATAAGTAAAAGAGAGAGAAATAGACCATCTCTAATGTCACTGAATTTCACAGAACCTAGACAAGAGATCCAATTGCGATGGCCATGTATGGTCTCCGAAGCCCTCCCTTTCCTTGAAGTCCTGTGGGAGACACTGTGTTTGGACAGCATCACCATCATTATGCTGGATATCTTGGAGGGTCAAGGTAATGAAATACTGAAACCACACTCAACTGCCTAGACTTACCTCAGTTAAGAACTTTTTCAAATGATATAGAAGGGATCTGAAGATTTTACATAATGAGTTAAATAGATATAAAGTCAGTTACTTATTATGGAGACACCAATGCAAAAGATGCAATTTAAAAGGGGGGCCAAGGAAGTAGTACCAGTAGCTTTACTTTCATAGAAGGATTATTCAAATGTTTGTAAAAGGTTACAGTATTTAGAATTAAAATGAAGTATTTGTTAATGTAAGATAAAATTGTTGTTACCATCATTCTTATTTATTTTATGTTTATTTACTAATTTTGTATCTCCTTTTATGAACTTTCTTATTGATCCATATATCTGTATTTGCAAAAATAAACAAAATTTTAAAAACTTTATAACCCTTTAGAATTAATATACATAAGAAAACAACATAATCAATTATGACTTCTTTAAGGTAGCTAGCATGCTAATTAAACCCAAAGTATATTTTCCAGTCTTTTCAAAAAATAAGCACACATTCAATTAGTCACTCTAAGTAATCAGTCCAATTTTCCCCTACCATTGGAAAGTTAGATCATTAGGCTAAATCAACAATTATAGCTAAATGTTAACAAATATCCTTATTAAAATGACCACTTTGCTAGAAATAAATCCACTATTCTGCATAAATATTAATATTATGTGTTTTAAATATAGGCCAAAATAATCCTATATTCCCATCTAGAATAGTTTACATTTGTGTAAGTAATATATCATATATAAAACATTTAGGATAAATAGAAGTTAATTTGTACATAATATATATAACCTGTATACTTATAGATCAGTGATGGTGAACCTTTTGAGCTCGGCGTGTCAGCATTTTGAAAAACCCTAACTTAACTCTGGTGCCGTGTCACATATAGAAATTGTTTGATATTTGCAACCATAGTAAAACAAAGACTTATCTTTTTGATATTTATTTTATATATTTAAATGCCATTTAACAAAGAAAAATCAACCAAAAAAATGAGTTCGCGTGTCACCTCTGACACACGTGTCATAAGTTTGCCATCACTGTTACAGATCATTCTGCTATTATTAAAACTCCATTATAAGTTAGTCCTCTTCAATTGATATGTGAAGTCTGATATGGGTTAAAATGATATGTATGTTAATATAATTTATTTATTATACAGTATACAAGTTAAAGATTATTAACTGTAGTAGAATAATAGTTATATTATTTGATTAGTGGGTTTCTTTTTTTTCTTTTTGAAAAATGATCATTCGTGCAATTTATGCAATTATGCAAGTTAAGCTACAAACCTCTAACTGAAATAAAAGGCATCATAATATGCTCTAAATAAATAACATTAGCAAAAATTCCACACCTATTATGAAGAACTTCTCTATCTCTGATGGGTTGTTCATCTTGCTGACAAAGGCATATTCTGCAAAGTTATTTTTTCATGTTGCATTTATAGTGACTCCAATAGAGATGAGAATGCTTTCATTTCAATTGCTATTATTTACTCAGTCACACCCTTAAAAGAAGTAATGTTAATCCCGCAGTGGTGGTATTTTATATAGTTTAAGAAAGCACTAGGCTCTTGTCCTATCCCAAAGGGATATAGGAGTATATAAGATTTAAAGTAGTAAATACTGTGGATCCTGTAAATTTAAGAAAGTAGTATACTTAAATTGCTATCATGTATGGTATATGATAATTTTGGCAGAAAAACTGAGAATATCGGATAACATTTTCTAAAATAACTCAAGTCTAGCGTACAATCCTAGGTGAGTCAGTCAGATGTGCAAAAAGAAAATGGAGAACCAAACAAGTCACCTTGACATTCTGTAAAAAAAAGGACCCTTATTAAACTACACTTAAAACTTCGGCTTTGTCAGGGTGACCTAGAAGCCTGAACATTGGGAGGGATACCACAATACTTTGCCTCAACATCTACCCAGGCAGAGGGCAATCTGGCCATTAGCACATTGTTCACAAAAACCTAAGATTTCAGTAATACTCTAGTGTCTATAAAGTGGTGTGGAAACAAAATTACAATTTTATGTCCCCCCAAATCTTGTTGATTTAAAAATTCTCTTTGTTCTGAATATAAGCAGCAAACACGGTAGTGTCACTATACTACTATGGCATCCTAATATATAAAAATCCAGGGGCCGTCACGACCGAAACAACCAGACGGATGACTGAACAGCAGGCTGCATGGGGCGACCAGGCCGGCAGGGGGGTTAGAGAGGGATGACCAAACGACTGAAGGAGGCTGCGTGGGGCAACCAAGCTGGCAGGGGGGCCAGTTAGGGGCAATCAGGCCACCAGGCAGAGGTGGTTAGGGGTGATCAGGCTGGCGGGGGGGGGGGCAGTTAAGGGTGATCAGGCAGGCAGGCAGGTGAGCAGTTAGGAGCCAGCAGTCCCGGGTTGTGAAACGGATGTCCGACTACCATTTTAGGCCCGATCCCTGGGATTGGGCCTAAAACGTCACTCAGACATCCCCTGAGGGGTCCTGAATTGGAGAGGGTGCAGGCTGGGCTGAGGGGACCACCCCCCCCAGGCAGAATTTTGTGCACTGGGCCTCTAGTTACATCATATTGTATTATAGTAGTTGCACTCATAAAGAGTTATGCTCATCATTGTTTTGTGACCCAGGTAGTTATTAAGATAACACTTTATTTAATCTGTTGATAACAAAACACAGTATGATTTTAATTTTTAATAAATATATTAGTGCTTTTGTTGTAATCCCATATATGTATTCTATGCATTTTAGAATTCTATTCAGAAAAGGAGTCCATATCTTTCACCAAAATAACAAAGGAGTCCATGGCACATAAACAGTGAAGACGCTCAGAACTCAGACCACAAGTTAAGCAGTACATCATATTACATCACCTCTCAGGTGTAGAGTAATTTTTCCTGCCATGCTCATGTGGCTCTAGTCTGTACCTTAAACACTCCATAGGAGATTTCAAAAGTGCTAAATAGCCACAAAAGTATTTGGAGTGATTCGATGAGGAATCATTTACAAAAAACAAATCCAAATAGCTCAGGAAATAATATTTTTTTTCCATGGTCAGCATTAGTCATCACCATCTGGTGAAAAAACTGCTGCTAAAGCAAATAAATCTGTCATCTCATTGCTGAAGTTATACTGCAGTTCAGAGAATGACTGGACAAAGTATGTACCCAACAGGTCACACCTACAAACCAAAACAAGGGACACAGTGAATGCCCAGCACCAAATGACTGAAGAACATTCATTGGGATTTAACATTAATAAGAAAATCTGCCACCCATTGTTCTAATGTAGGAATATAAAATACCTCCAAAACCTCAAAAATAGGCAGAGAATTTATTTTGCATGTGTTGAATACAATTAGATTCTGAATCATGTTTAAGAAACAAGAACACGTGTCACATACCAAGCGTTGAGTTCATTGATTGGGTTGACGATACCATGGAAAAGCAAGAAAATTTCTTTTTGGGTAAAACAATATTGCCTGAAATGTAAGTGTATCAAATGGGACAAGTAGTTATTGGGTGTACACTCTGGGAAAGGCACTGATGTGTCATTCCTACATCAACAGTACAGATGTATTATTGCAGACATTGTAGTATCATAAAGAGAGGTTTTCTAGCAGTATAGGAAGTTTTTCCTTTCTTTTGAAGAGATAACATACTTGGTTGTTATGATAGGTTTGTAGCCTATCACTCATAATTAAAGGCAAGTTTTTCTCATGCTTCATTGAACTATGATAAAAAGACCCATCCAAGGCATGTGGGAATAATAGTCTGGATTCCTAATACATAATAGAGCAAGTTCTGTGCAGGGATTCACAGGAAATAGTCATGACTTTAAGTGTTAAAGGCATAGTAATAATACCAAATTTCAGCAAATTATGTGTCGATTTATTTTATTTCAGTTTCTTTGAAATTATTGGGGTGACATTGCTTAATAAAATTATAAGCACATTAATTTATTTTTTTAAAACAAGCCCTCAGAATTTTGCCAACTCTTTATTTTCATTTTAATTCTCATTTCATGTATTTAAAATTTTTAAAGCAATTAGGGAAAGTTTGGAAGCATTTCTACCTATTTATGTGAAAACTGCAATTGTGTAAATAATACAAATAATTACAACCTTGAAATTATAGTTTAAGTCAGTGGTTCTCAACCTTCCTAATGCCACGACCCTTTAATACAGTTCCTCATGTTGTGGTGACCCCCAATTTCATTGTTACAAGTTGAACATAATTAAAGCATAGTGATTAATCACAAAAAATATGTAATTATATATGTGTTTTACTTTGGTCTTAGGCAACCCCTGTGAAAGGGTCATTCGACCCCCAAAGGGGTCTCAACCCACAGGTTGAGAACCGCTGGTTTAAGTTCTAATAAAATATCTATAATGCTAACAGATTTCATGTAACAATAGGAATTTCAATTTAAGTCTTTGGCCATTTAGCATAAATCATGTGTAATCAAACTTCTCACTAATAATGCTGTGCAAAGTAGAAGTTACAATGTCATGCTTTCAAATGGAAAAAAAAGTTTTCTTTATGCCTCACATAAGTTGATCGCAGACCTCAGTATTTTCCTGGCCACACTATTTCATGACCATCAGTCAAATAAGAAGTAATTTAATTCTCTAGATTTTAGAACACTCCAATTCCCATCTCTATTCATTCTTGTGAAATGAAAATCTACTATAAAGGAAGATACACATGCATTCAGAAAATTGTATATGCTCTTTAGTAAAATAAAATCATAACATAATGTGTGATTTAGAAAGAACATCTAGGGAAGGTGGATTTTCTGTAGTCATTTTATAGACCAGCTGGTGTGTACCACACCAAGATTTGGTGTCATATTTCTACCGAACCATGATTATATATATATATATATCTTGAAGCTTTTGTTTCCTTCCCACAACCCTTTCCTAGTCCATCATCCCATAAACATTTGTAGGACAATGATTAATATTTTTATTTTCTTAACAATTCAATAAGAAATTAACAAAAGAAAATGCTACCATCTGCAAAAGAGAGAACTGTAAAATTGAATCATAATGCTGACCATGGAAAACATAACAATTAAGAAGGTGCTGTCCTTTTTTTCAAGGAATTTAAAATGTAATAGGATGGTGACTGACATCTGAAGAAATAGTATACGATTTCATAAAGAAAACTTGCAAATACAAAAGATAAAAGCAAATAACCAATAAAAAATTGTCAAAGAACATCAATAGGCATTTCCTTTTCATAGAAAGCAAATACAAAACACCAGAATTCTATAAAAAGACTCAATATATATTATCAGTAATGACAGAATACAAATTAAGGCGATAACATAGCATTTGACCCACTATATTTGCAAAAATTAAGAATTTTAACATGGCTAAGTGTTGGTGAAGATATGTAACAATGTAAACTCATATGTTGGGAGTAAACATTGATGCAAGCATTTTTGAAACTCTTGCATATTTGTATCAGGAGATATGATCCAGAGCTCTTTTTTTTTCTTTTTTTTCAGATACAAAATGACATTTATTTTTCTGAATATTTTTGATCATTAGTTGGTGGGAACCAGAGCATTCAATACTGAATACAATAATGGAGGGTACTTCATTTCCCTACTATCAGTAATGGATACATCATCTGGACAGAAAATCATCAAAGGAATATTGCAATCAAACCTTTATTTTAGTTTTTTATCTTTATTGTTGAAAGTATTACCATATGTCCTTTTTCCCCCAATTGATCTTCTACCTGCCCCTCCCCCTACCCCAGGCCTCTACCACCCTATTGTCTCTGTCTATGGGTTATGCATATATGCATATAAGTTCTTTGGTTGATCACTTCCCACCCCCTTCTCCGCACCCCCTTGGGTTATGTATATATGCATATGAGTTCATTGGTTGATCTCTCCCCTCCCCCCTCCCCTGCCTTCCTCTGAGGTTTGATAGTCTGTTCAATGATTCTATGTCTCTGGGTCTATATTTTTTCATCAGTTTATTTGGTTCATTAGAGTCCACATAGAATGAAATCATGTGATACTTATCTTTCTCCAACTGGCTTATTTCCCTTAGCATAATGCTCTCTAAATCCATCTATGCTATTGCAAATGGTAAGAGTTCTTTTTTTACAGCTGTGTAGTATTCCATTGTATAGATGTACCACAGTTTTTTATTCCACCACAAATCAATAAATGTGATATATCACATCAACAAACTTAAAGATAAAAACTACAAGATCGTATCAATAGATGCAGAAAAAGCATTTGACAAAATCCAACACACCTTCTTGATAAAAACTCTCAAAAAAGTGGGAATAGAGGGATCATAACTCAGCATAATAAAAGCCTTATATAACAAACCTATAGCCAACATCATACTCAATGGACAAAAAATAAAACCATTTCTCATAAGAACAGGAACAAGACGGGTGCCCACTTTCACCCCTCCTATTTGAGATAGTACTAGAAGTGCTAGCCATAGAGATCAGACAAGAAGAAATAAACGGCATCCAAACTGGAAAGGAGGAAGTAAAACTGTCTCTATTCACAGACGACACGATACTATAAATAGAAAACCCTAAAGACTTGATCAAAAAACAACTAGATTTAATAAATTAATTTAGGCCCTAGCTGGTATTGCTTAGTGGATAGAGCACTGGGCTGCAGACAAGGGTGCCAGGTTTGATTCCAGTCAAGGTCACATGCCCAAGTTGTAGGCTCGATCCCCATCAGGGGGCATGTAGGAGGCAGCCAGTCAATGATTCTCTCTCATCACTAATGTTTCTACCTCTCTCTCCCTTTTTATCTTCCTCTCTGAAATCAATAAAAATATATTTTAAAAAATAAAACAAATGAATGCAGCAATGTAGCAGGATATAAAATTAATACACAGAAATTTATGGCATTTTTATACACCAATAATGAACTCTCAGAAAGGGAAACTAAACAAATAATCTCATTTACCATTGCAACAAAAAATTAAGATACTTAGGAATAAACTTAACTAAGGATGTAAAAACCTGTACTCGGAAAACTACAGGACATTGAAAAAAGAGATAGAGGAAGATATAAACAAGTGGAAGACTATACCATGTTCATGGATTGGTAGAGTCAATATCATTAAAATGTCCTTACTACCCAAAACAATCTATAGATTCAATGCAACCCCCATTAAAATACCAATGGCATATTTCACAGACCAAGAAGAAACTATCCAAAAATTTATATGCAATAAAATAAGACCCCAAATAGCCACAGCAAGCCTAAGAAAAACAAAGTTGTAGGGATCATAATACCAAATATCAAGATTTATTACAAAGCCATTCAAAATTGCCCGGTACTGGCACAAGAACAGACATATAGACCAATGGAACAGAACAGAGAACCCAGAAATTAACCCAAGCCATTATGTTCAATTAATATTTGACAAAGGAGGCAAGAGCATACAATAACCCAAGCCATTATGTTCAATTAATATTTGACAAAGGAGGAAAGAGCATACAATGGAATTAAGACAATCTCTTCAATAAATGGTGTTGCAAAAATTGGACAGATACAAAAAAAAAAAAAAATGAAATTAGATCACCAACTTTCGCCATACACAAAAATAAAATCAAAATGGGTAAAAGACTTAAATGTTAGATGTGAAACCATGAAAACCCTAAAAGAAACTGTAGACAGCAAAACCTCACATGTCTCTCCTATCAATATGTTTACGGATACATCTCCTAGGACAACGGAAACTAAGGAGAAAATAAACAAATGGGACTACATCAAAATAAAAAGCTTCTGCAAAGTAAAAGAAACCATCAAAAAATAACAAGAGAGCCCACTGCATGGGAGAACATATTTTCCAATGATACACCCATTAAGGGGTTAACCTCCAAACTGCATAGGGAACTCATACAACTTAACAAAAAGAAGTTAAACAATCCAATTTAAAAAATGGGCAAAGGACCTAAATAGACACTTCTCTAAAGTAGACATTCAGAAGGCCAAAAGGCATATGAAAAAATGCTTAGTCACTAATCATGTAAGAGATGTAAGTCAAAATGATAATGAGGTACCACCTCACACCTGTCAGAATGGCTCTCATCAACAAATCAACAAATGACAAGTGTTGGTGAGGATGCAGAGAAAAAGGAACCCTAGTACACTGCTGGTGGGAATGCAGACTGGTGCAGCCACTGGAAAACAGTTTGGAGTTTCCTCAAAAAATTAAAAATGGAACTGCCATTTGACCCAGTGATTCCTCTTCTAGGAATATATTCCAAGAATTCAGAAACACTCATCAGAAAGGATATATGCGCCCCTATGTTCATAGCAGCACAATTCACCATAACTAAGATTTGGAAACAGCCTAAGTGCCCGTCAGCAGGTGAGTAGATCCAGAGTTCTTATAGGAGCATTGTCCACAATAGCATTAAACTGGAAACATCTCAAATATCCAATTGAGAAATAAATCATGATATAATTATACCATGGAATATTAAGTGAATATTAAAATTTAATGACATATAGGAATTACATTCAGCATTCACAAATCATAAAATAGTAAAAAAAAATAAACAAGCAAGGTGTCGTTTAACTACATATAGAACAGTATCATTTTTAGAAAGTTTGAAAATCAACAAAACGAAACTATATGCTGTTTAGGGAAACATGTTGAGTAAGAACTATCTTTTAGCCTGGACAGTGTGGCTCAGTGGCTGAACATTGGTCCATGAACTAGGAGGTTCAATTTCCAGTCAGGGCACATGCCCATGTTGCAGGCTCAATCCCCAATTGGAGACAGCTGATCAATGTTTCTCTGTGATCGATGATTCGTTCTCTCTATCCCTCTCCCCTCCTCTTTCTAAAATTAATAAAATATATTTTAAAATAAAATTTAAATTTAAAAACTATATTTGAGGCAATAAAATCATTAGAAAAACAAAGCTGAGCGCAGCTGCTTCCTTTGGTGGGGAAGATGGCATCCAGAGCAGCAATCAGGTAGCTGCAAGCGGCAGTGCTGGACACTAAGTTAATTGATGAATGTTAATTTCAGGTGTGTAATTCATCTATTACTCTGCACGGTTTAGTATGTAATACATACGTGTTTTTTAAGAAAACAGTTTAAACATTTATTATGTCACATGAAAAGGTCTCTAAAAGAGCAATCTGTAGAAAGCATTGCAGGGGAGTGGCAGTTACAGGGAAGAGAGAAACCACCTGGAAACCTATATTTAGATCAGAGTAACACAAAAAAAACAATAAAAATTTGATAAGGGATGGGTCTGTATAGGACAACATCTCATTTCTTATGGACAGCTTCATTTACCTTAAAAATACGTTAGTGCTCCTAGGAAAAGCCCATTTAGACAAGCCTAAAAATATTCAAATTCCCTATTAAATAGCCCTGCTGTGGTATCCAAATGATATTTTAATCTTCTGAAATATAGTTGGGGATGTATTCTAATGCAGTTTAAATTCAACAGAAATTTGTGTGCATGCCATGCTATTTTATTTTATAGTCCTCTAGACTAATGCATCCTAATAGGAAATGATTATATCACTGCATGTTAGAGTGGATATGTCTGAAAATAGTCAAAATATGTGTCAGTCAGTATTTCAAGCAGGACCTAATGGAGCCGCTTAAACAAGCTTGCTGAAGTTTGACCCATAATTGTAATTGTACCCGTGTGTTGTGAGTTTTACTTCCCACTGCTAGTGGATCACCAGAAGACATAAATAGCCATGGAGTGTATAATTGGTGCTGTGTTGCCACAAGTAGTTATTTAAATTCAGCTTCTCTCTGCTGCCCTGGAATCCTGTGCATTAGTAATAATAAAGCTGCTGAAATAAATAGATGCTTTAGGAATATAATCAAATTCTTGAAACGTGTTAGTTTTATTTATGTTTTTTTCCTGGCATACTAACCTGGAAGTTTACATTTTATAAAAGCGAACATTTGAGCCTATTTTAACAGGCTGTGCATAATGTGGGTTGTTTTAAGCACAGTGTTGTTCTGAAAATTAATGAGATTAAATGTTCCATTAAGAGACCACAGATATAGCAGCCCACTCTTGGATACTTTAAAGCAGGATAGAATGGCAGGTTTTTTTTTAAACCCAATTCACGATGATTCAGCTCCTCGATGAGACCTGCTTTATCATCGTGAGATAAGAAACAAGTCTGTCAGACCAATTTGCTCACATCCCTTCCAATCTGGAAGGTAGGGCAATAATGTCACTGACCCAGAACCATGCAGACTGTTCATTAACATAATGGCCAATCAACCTAATGCATTTTAATTGCCTTAACTTTTACCTATCCCCAGCAAGGAAAAGAAAATGCAGAAAGTTACAATTTTAGATTTGTCATGGGTAGACCTTCAGTGGAGATTCTCTCTTCCTGAATTTCATAGGCCAAATGTCACTTGTAGAAGCTCCATTCACTTATTCTGGCCAAGGTCAAGACTGACAGGTGCATTACCAAATCGATGATTCGTTCTCTCTATTCCTCTCCCCTCCTCTTTCTAAAATTAATGAAATATAAATTTAATAAATAAATATAAATTTAAATTTACATAAATTTAAATTTAAAAACTATATTTTAGGCAATAAAATCATTAGAAAAACAAAGCTGAGCGCAGCTGCTTCCTTTGGTGGGGAAGATGGCATCCAGAGCAGCAATCAGGTAGCTGCAAGCGGCAGTGCTGGACACTAAGTTAATTGATGAATGTTAATTTCAGGTGTGTAATTCATCTATTACTCTGCACGGTTTAGTATGTAATACATACGTGTTTTTTAAGAAAACAGTTTAAACATTTATTATGTCACATGAAAAGGTCTCTAAAAGAGCAATCTGTAGAAAGCATTGCAGGGGAGTGGCAGTTACAGGGAAGAGAGAAACCACCTGGAAACCTATATTTAGATCAGAGTAACACAAAAAAAACAATAAAAATTTGATAAGGGATGGGTCTGTATAGGACAACATCTCATTTCTTATGGACAGCTTCATTTACCTTAAAAATACGTTAGTGCTCCTAGGAAAAGCCCATTTAGACAAGCCTAAAAATATTCAAATTCCCTATTAAATAGCCCTGCTGTGGTATCCAAATGATATTTTAATCTTCTGAAATATAGTTGGGGATGTATTCTAATGCAGTTTAAATTCAACAGAAATTTGTGTGCATGCCATGCTATTTTATTTTATAGTCCTCTAGACTAATGCATCCTAATAGGAAATGATTATATCACTGCATGTTAGAGTGGATATATCTGAAAATAGTCAAAATATGTGTCAGTCAGTATTTCAAGCAGGACCTAATGGAGCCGCTTAAACAAGCTTGCTGAAGTTTGACCCATAATTGTAATTGTACCCGTGTGTTGTGAGTTTTACTTCCCACTGCTAGTGGATCACCAGAAGACATAAATAGCCATGGAGTGTATAATTGGTGCTGTGTTGCCACAAGTAGTTATTTAAATTCAGCTTCTCTCTGCTGCCCTGGAATCCTGTGCATTAGTAATAATAAAGCTGCTGAAATAAATAGATGCTTTAGGAATATAATCAAATTCTTGAAACGTGTTAGTTTTATTTATGTTTTTTTCCTGGCATACTAACCTGGAAGTTTACATTTTATAAAAGCGAACATTTGAGCCTATTTTAACAGGCTGTGCATAATGTGGGTTGTTTTAAGCACAGTGTTGTTCTGAAAATTAATGAGATTAAATGTTCCATTAAGAGACCACAGATATAGCAGCCCACTCTTGGATACTTTAAAGCAGGATAGAATGGCAGGTTTTTTTTTAAACCCAATTCACGATGATTCAGCTCCTCGATGAGACCTGCTTTATCATCGAGCTGAGTCCTCAGAATGCTTCAAAAGATGAGTTAACAAAGTTGTATTGTATGAGATCAGTTTCACATGTTTATTTAAGTTAGGATTATGTTAATAGGTCTTTCAACGATTGAGATTTCTATTTCTCTCAAGTCACGAGGCTCTGCTCCACAAAGTCCTCGGGGACCCAGGAACCTTCCAGACATCCAAGGGTAGGGCCATCATTATCATGATCAAAGATGGCAACTATAGCTCCAGCAAGTGCACTCATGGTCCATGAACAAAGAACAAGTAGTAAAGGCTGGAGCACAACTTTTGTTTTTGTGTGTGTTTTTTTAATCCTCACCCGAGGATATTGTGGGGGGTTTTTTCCATTGATTTTTAGAGGGAGTGGAAGGGAAAGGGAGAGACAGAAAGAATCACTGATGTGAGGGAGACACACCAATTAGTTGCCTTCCACATGTCCCCAACCAGGGCCGGGAGCTGCAACCGAGGTATGTGACCTTGACCGGAATCAAATCTGGGACCCTCAGTCCACAGGCCTACACTCTTTCCACTGAGCCAAACTGGTTAGGGCACAACTTTTGTTTTAATGAGCAGTCCCAGGAGCCCAGAAGTGTACAGGACATTTCCAACTGCATCTTATTGACCTGAATTAATGACATAGTCAAGCTTAACACAAAAGAACCTGGGAAAGTGATTTTACTTCAAATGAATATATGTACTTGGGTAAAACTCAGAGGGTTTGCTGTGGTGGGGGGAGAGGAATATGGATATTAGAGGGTACCTAACAGCGTCTGTGACAAAGTAGTGCAGATTTAAAAAAGGATATTTAGAGAAATAAATTAATGAAATAAGAGTAGAGGAAGCAAAAGGTCTTAATTTTTGCAATTTGCCTTGTTTAATATCACACCCTAGCTGGTTTGGCTAAGTGGATAGAGTGTTGGCCTGTGGACTAAAGGGTCCGAGGTTCAATTCTGGTCAAGGACATGTACTGAGGTTGCAGGTTCGATCCCTGGCCCTGGTTGAGGTGCGTGCAGGAGGCAATCAATCGATGTGTCTCACTCATCATTGATGTTTCTATCTCTCTCCCTCTTCCTTCCTCTCTGAAATCAATAAAAAATATATTTTAAAAGATCACTTCAAAGAGATATTCATTTACCAACATTTTTAAGTATCAGGTACCATTTTCATTGAGATAGGCACATTATAGGGCACAGTAGCTCCCAATAGAAAAACATTTATCACTTCAAAGAGATATTCATTTACCAATGAATATCAGGTACCATTTTCATTGAGATAGGCATATTATAGGGCACAGTAGCTCCCAATAGAAAAACATTTAATCAACCAAATGAAAATAATACATTAAAGGGCACTGTGGAAACCCAAGCGTGTTACCATCTACCCATTGGAAATAAACATTTTTTCCATGAAGTTTAGGCTGATCAGTGTTTAAAGTTTTTGTGTTTTTTAAAACACTTTTTAAAGAGGCCAAATGAATTGTACCAGAGACTATTTTCCAGCATGATCACTTGAAGATATAAGTAAAACTATTAATGTACCATTGAGATGACAGAAAAAAATTTCTTTGGGACTAGCATAAGAAATCTGTGATTTGACTTGCATTCAAAATTATGGGCAAGAAGCGATTTGTCCGCATGAGGTTTGTATCATAAATTATATTCTAATTGCCTAGCCTGTCAAGTTTCTATACTGCTAAATATTCAGCAGAAGCAAAGGGAAAAAACCTCATTATATACTGAACTGTATTTAAATGGATTGTCTGATAAGGGAAAGTTTATAAAGCCAGCTCTAACAGACCTATGGAAATGAAAGAGTTTTCAAAACATTCATGTATTTTGTTGTAAATAAACCATAATGCCATTAAAACAAATAATAAATAATTTATATTATTCTATGACTTGTATTTAAAACTCCAAAATAAAGGAGAGAGTTTCATAATCAGTAGCAAAAAGACACCTTACTTCTATTTTGTTATGCTGGATTTGGATCTGTACAAAGTGCATTTAAAGAGGTATAGCCTCTTTCAATTTTTCCAAGTTAAAACTATTTTCAAGTAATAATTTTTGTCACAGAAATTCTTCTATACTTTTAATCACATGCTCTCTTTATATGGTCTGCCCTTCCTCAGTTTGCTCCAGTCCCCTCTGCCCAGGTGCCATCCCCATTATACGTCTTTCTCATAGAGCAAAACCTACTTACATGCTGCCATGAAAATGTTTTAGCAGTTCCCACCTGGAAGCATGCCTCCCTTTTTTGCCCTCCACACGTGCTTACCTGACTGTCATACAGCACGTGCTTTTTTTGTTATAGGACTCTGACTTCACTTTATCTCCCCGACTAGATGAATTATTTCTTAAGCACTCACTCAGTCACTTTCTGGTTAATTGTTGTCCCACTACAGCCCCCAGGTAGCACAGGGTACTCAGTACATAGTGAATCCTCAAAAACTGCAACACCTCTGGATGCAAAAGAAAGTAGCACAGACAAATACTGGATTATATCGGCATGTTCATAAAATCATTTTTTGTAGGTGGGCTTTTTCAGTTTTAAGCAGGTGTTTTGCTCTGTGTCCTCTTATACTTAGTTTACTAAATTAGATGTTGCTTTCAGAGATCAGAGAAGGGCCCTAAACTGCATTTTTGGCAAATTTTGGTGTGAATTAAGAAGGTTTTGTTTGGACTAATAGCATCTAGACATGGGAAGTGACTGGTTAGTCTGTGGCTCACCAAACTCTAGCAAGGAAGGACTGAGCTTGGCACGGCCTCTCTTCAGCACATCTGCACTAATCATCTCCAGCATAAGCCAGTGTTCTCGTCCCAGAAGCACTTCTGCATTTCCATAATTACTTTAATAGTGTTTATTATTTTCTTCTATCCGGTAATAAAGGACCGTGTGTTTTCTTGGACCATCTAACTTGATGCAAAGCCCTCTCTATTGAAGCATTCTTGTAAAAATAATGAGCCGCATCACGATTTCCAGTGTTAGAAGTTCCCAAGTGTTCGTATTACCTTGAAATTCTTCCAAAGAAACACTTTATGCATAAGATGTTAAAAAAAAAAACTTTAAATATCCTGGGGTAAATCAATATAAAAAAGAAACTGAACAAAACAAGGAATTCAACAAACAATAACAAAGGCAAAATAAGACCAAAACTCTAAGTTAATGCAACTTTCCAAACAAAAGCAGAAGTTCGTCAAATTACATGACTTGAAATTTTGTCTCAGTTCATAGGTAAGCTTTGCTTTTCTAAAACACATGCATCTATGAGTTATGATGAATATAGCTTAAGTATCATCATAGAAAATACTGTACCTATAACGGCAAAGCATGTGAATAAATAATATAACTTTTGATTCACTTTTCATTCTATCATACCAAACTTTTGGTTAAAGCTTGATTTGTCTTTTGGGTAGAATTTGTTCTTTTTTGTGTGTGAAAAAAAATTGCCATGCTAAATTAACAAGGATTCATAAGAATTCCTCAGGTGTTAGCTTAAACCATAAAGCTATGTTTGAGGTATTTTTTAAAGTGAGATCTGTTGGTCCTTGTTCTTTGTTTCTTAGTTGCACTAATCTTTATACTTCGACATACTAGTATGTCATCCTGGAGAGCAGACATTACAGCACAGTAATGACCTTGCCAAGGGCCAAGGTGTGTCTTAAAGAATTATAATCTCTTGTAACTCGATTTATGTGATTACTGTGTAAAACAGGACTTGCTCAGCAATGATGGATGGCAACACTGCAGGTATTGACTGATCTTTAGAAATATTTATGTGACAGGCCCCTTAAGGTTTTGTACATTGTAGGAGAGAATAACTGCATAGAGGGGAAAACATGAACTGTGATTCAGGTTCTTGAGCAATGCACTTAATTATCATATTTCTTTCTTGCCCAGTCTAATAATTAAACCTCTACCAATGCGGTAGAAACAAGTGGCCCTTAAATAAATGCCCTTTGCCCTTTCAGAGCATCGCCTTTGCAAAAGATATATATATACATATACATATATATATATATATATGATTAAAAAAAAGAAAACCCTTGAATAATTTGAAAAGGTGGAGAATATATTTAAAATCAAAACCTACTGCCCTACCTGGTTTGGTTCAGTGGATAGAGCATTGGCCTGCAGACTGAAGAATCCCGGATTTGATTTCCGGTCAAGGGCACATGCCCAGGTTGCAGGCTTGATCCCCAGTAGGGGGTGTGCAGGAGGCAGCCTATCAAAGATTTTCTGTCATCATTGATGTTTCTATCTCTCTTTCTCCCTCTTCCTTCCTCTCTGAAATCAATAAAAATATATTTTAAAAAATGAAAATAAAATCAAAACCTAGTTTAATTATTTAGCTTCTAAACTCAGTATGTTCTCTGATATATTTCCAGCCTCGGAATTGCAGACATACACAGACACTAACACAAGAAACTCACTTAGCCTATGCTGACAGTTCTGCTGTGTTTACAGAATTCCAACTCTTGCTTCATAAGATCATATATTTCCATTTCCTTCTGTGGCTTTCTGTATTTCCCTGGATATTTCAGATTTTTAAAAATATTCACTTTTAGACCTGGCCAGTGTGGCTAAGTTGGTTGGGCATTGCCCTGTGCACCAGAAAGTTGCCAGTTTGATTCCCGGTCAGGGCACCTGCCCGGGTTGCAGGCTTGATCTCCAGTAGGGGGCATGCAGGAGTCAGCCAATGGATGAATCAATGTTTTGTTCTCACATCAATGTTTCTCTCTCCCTCTCCCTTTCTCTCTCTAAAAATCAATTTACTTTTTTTTTAAATCTTCACTTTTAAAATTTAATTTTCCATTAAATATTCATTTTGGTGACTGGAAGAAAAATGGTTTGAGAAAGTTAAAGTTTTTCAGGAACATATACTTTAAAAATGTGTCATTAAACAAAAAGCATATTTACAAAAAAACTATAAAGTGTTGTAAACAGTGCTTTGAATAAGCTGAGCAAATATGATGTAATTAAAAACATCTTTATTTTTGACCTTACTTCCCCAGCTGGAAGTGGAATTCACTAATCCACTTCAAGGTCTGGTTGGCTGAGTGTCCATTGGAGGACTCCGTTCCTTTTCTTCAAAAAAACACAGGAATGCAGGCTAATTCCAACACAGCAGTCACACTTCTTCAGTCAGCACCCAAGCAGGCAGCGAGCTTCTTTCCTGTTAGGTTTCTTGGGTAGAATTTGGAGCCTGGTTCTTTGTATGCCCCAACTGCAGGAGAACATATGAAAGTTTTCCTAGTGGTCCCACTACGTGCTGTGTCTCCTGACATGTGGTAGGAGCACCTCTCTTTCTCCTTGGTGGAGACACAACTGTCTCCAGGAATCCTGCTCTGCCAGTCTCACATCTTGTGTCTACTTCTCCAACACAATACATGCTTGAAGTAGGTGGGGCAAAACTGGTTTTTCAGTTTTGATGTATCGATTTTGAAATATGTGCAGGATACGAGGGTATTCTTCCTTGTCTTCTACCTCCTGGCTTAGGGTCTAGCCTGAAATCCACTTTAACATCTTGCTGAAGTAAATGTAACTTATGGCACTTCAACCACTTAGCAGTTGTTCTGTAAGCATCCTACAGTGGATCAAATTTCAAAGAGAAGAGAGGGAGGGGGAAGAGGAAGTTCATATGTTGACAGCATATTGAGTAATTTTTCACCAATTCATATTTAGTTATGAAATAAAAATTAAATGGAATATCCAGGATAAAAGTAACAATAATTTGTGCTAATATTGCAAATTTTCTGTTTTAATTTGAGATGACAAATTCATTTCTAAAGTGAGAGGTAGAGTAGAAAGCTGTGGCCAAGAAAGCCTGGGAGACTTGTGTATTCTCAGTCACTCAGACAGTCTTTTCAGACGTTCTGATCTCTCTTCTACCTTCCTTTTCATCCCTAGCAGATGTAATTTCTTTAAAATACACATATAAACACATACCAAGTTCTCCTATACATGAGCTCCAAATGTCCTTAAACTACACATCACTCTCCTGCCAGAAACATTAAGTATGAAAGTGCTAATTACAATGACTTTAAGATTAGTCAGAAACATCACCAAGCAGCATTCCAAAGTGCGCAAACCAGTTAAGCACGTACCAAATCAGTACCAATCCAGTTAGAATACAAAATGAAAATCATGGATTGTGGGGATGCACGGGACTTGGTTGGCATGTCTGTAAGGAGGATTCTCCGAAAGGTCGGGCCTCTGAGGGGACCTTGTGGAAGGCGGCAGCCCCTACCTTGACTTTTCCAGATAAGTCTGATCCCCCGGGGTGTTTTGCTAGAATCTCTCTGTTTAGTCTTTAAAGACCTGATCTTATAGAAGCATGTGCTTTCTCAAGGATGCTACCCTGCTGATTGTACCTAGAGGTTAATTTTAGTTCAAGCTGTTATGACAATAAAAACCAAAGGAGGCAGGCAGACAGGGATACTTGGCGGCGATAGCCAAGTAGTGCCTTAGCCTCTCTTTCACAGAAACGTGTGTTAGAGCAATCATTCATCCGTCGCTCAGGGCCTGCCGGTCAGCCCCGGCAATGGATGCTGTCTCAAATATCTGGAATTCTACAAATTTACAAGCATACTGCAACAAAGTAGACTCTAGTTTTAAGAAAACATTACAGTTCAATATCTGTTCCATTTCACCACTTGTTCTCCCCCTCTTTCCATTGCCTTTCTGAATGTTGACCTGTTTCTCTTTAAGATGATGACAACTTGCCCACAGTTCTGCTCATAATTCTTCAGGATGCTCTATATTTAACTTTTCCTGAATCCCGAGGTTCCCAACTCCACTGAAAATGCACCCACTTTTTACAAAGCCTACCGCCTGACACCGTTTGGGCATGGGTGCAGAGGAAGCCACGTTAAACAGCAGCAATGGAATACAAATAATATGAAAGTAAGTTCAGCACCTTGGAAGGGGCCTTGCTAGTGAGGAGCCCCGGACCTTCAATAGCTTCACCTCAGATCCGCCTCTGCATCTGTGTCTGAAAAGCCTTGAAAAATCGTTTGCTCCTTTCCTCTATCTTTCAAAAACAGGCATCATTAGAAAGCTGCTTCCTTCTGTCTTTCCCCCGGGTTACATAAGAAAAAATAATGAGAAACTCGTTATTTCAGATCTTCAGCATCTGATTCTTAAGTGGGTGTTAACTCTAAAGGCTACATCACAGTAATTAAGTACCTCTTCTGGTAGGCACGAATATATGACAGTGTATAAAAACATGGTCTTGGCACATTCAACCCCCTCACACTTATGACTAATTATGATGCCGAAGTAATAATACTATGTCTCTTAATATAATTCTTCAGTTCAAAACATGCAGTAAATAGAACAACCTTGAGTTCTCATTTCATTATTGTGCTAACAAAATTATTTCAATACAATGAAGGTTGGAACATGTTAGCTTTCCAGGAGTTTCTTTATTATTTTACATCAACCTTAATACTATAACCTCAAGAATACGAATCTACTTTTATCACCCATTGAAAAAAAAAAAGCCTTTCTGTTGGTTCTTATTGTAAATAACTAAATTTACAACACTTGTCCCTCATGTTGTATTTGATGGCAGTTAATTGTTAGTTGGTTTTAATTACACATCATAGTCTTTGTTCTGGAGACAATCCAAGGAATAGATCATCCTGGTGTGTAATTTACAGAAACAGTTTCTAGGCAGCCTGCCATACTAAAGACCATGTGGTACAATTGTCATTAAAATTAGAAAAATATTGGTATATATGTTTGAATTAAGTATCAGGAATAGTTCTATAAATTATAGAAACCTCTGCAAAGTATTACTAAGGTTTGAGTTCAGCCAAAGGCCTAGTTTCTAAAACCCAGGTGCACTTGTTGTATCTGTGGTAAATGCTGCTTCTGCTGGTAGGTATCTGGATCATTCACGAATATTGATGTTCTCTTTTTTTAGCAGGTGAGTAGGTGGGTAAATACTGTTAGCATGTGGTTATTGCATAATAATAACTAGATATATTGTCCCATCACAAAATATTGAGCTTTTTTAAAAAAATAAAGGGCCCAAATTCTGGTTAATATTTTCCTCAGTTCAGGGTAGCATTTTAGAAAAATACTAACAATGCTCAGGCAGTATTTAAAGTCATAAAATCATTCTTACAAAGTATAAAACAACTGCTCTGCTAGATACCATTGAATAACATCATTAAACATTATTTTTTTATTAATATTTTGTTTTCGAAACTCGATAAAAATATGTCACACAAAGATTAGCACGAGCTGGTTGGAGATAAAAACACCACGCACCCTTTTGAAATAAAAGGCATGTCTTCTCTCTTCTTCTCATTGATATCTATCTTAGAAATCTTCAAAAACAAATCTCAGGGCAGAGAGCAAACGAAAACAAGACAGAGAAACAGAGCTTGCGTTTGCTGAAATAAAACATTCGGCTGCAAGTGCAGCTCTGGAAACTTCAATCAGTCTGTATTTTAGTGTTATGCCAAAGCAAAGTTCTGGTCTAGGAAAACTTGGGAAACTATCGAGAAACTTTCTATTTGTGATAAAACAACAAAAACATATTTTTGGTTTTTTCTAAAATCAAATTTTATCACTCAATCAGGCATCCGAGTTTAATAAAGTCCCTTGCCACTGGACCTCTAGCAGCTACCACACTCCCCAGTCTTGGCAGCTGTTTCCTGGCCCTGCCTAAACCCAGGGAGATACTGAATGATACGTGAATAGCTAGTATAGCGGTAAGAATCCTGGACTCAGAGAGAATACAACAGATAAATGAGAAAAAAAGTACTGATGGGCAGCAGTAGGTTCATACGGATGGGCATGTCGGGGTGCTACCTGCCCTTATAACACTGACGCTGCTGTAATAACCTGGTTGTTATTTAACAGGAAAGGAGGAAGAGGGAGGGCTAAACAATACAGGCATGCCATCTACACAGCTTTGCCAGAAAGCTACATTTAACTTTCTCCCAACCTGTTCCCTGCCAATCAGTGGGGGAAGGGACTAAACCAGGTTCTCAACCTTCTGGCCCTTTAAATACAGTTCCTCATGTTGTGACCCAACCATAAAATTATTTTCATTGCTACTTCATAACTGTAATGTTGCTACTGTTATGAATCGTAATGTAAATATCTGCTATGCAGGATGGTCTTAGGCGACCCCTGTGAAAGGGTCGTTCCACTGCCAAAGGGGTCGCGACCCACAGGTTGAGAACCGCTGGGCTAGACGAAGGCAGTTTAGATGCATGCCCAGTAAGTGTTGCAGGTGAGTGTTGTGGGAAGGTGACTGCCAGTCCATCACCCCTGGAAACCAGTCAGTGGCCGGGGTGGGCATGGCTACCGCAAGCCTGAGAAACCTGCATATATAAACTTGAACAGAGAAGCTCCAGGTAGCAGTGCTCCTGGGACTTCTGCTGCACTGGGCTGGGCTCCCCTGCGCCCCTGTGAATCATGGCCATGGGGGGCACCCACCATGGACTAAGGGGCTGTAATCTGGCTTAAATGCTGAACTGCAGCCAGCTACACCCCGGGACAGGCACTGAGTGAGGACACTGGCCTTACTTCTGGCTCCGCTGGAACCCCGGCTGCACCCCTTTCAGGGCTGGTTTGAAGGCCAGGGGACCTGGGAACCCGAGGAATGTAACTTCACGCCAATAAAATCTTCTGCCGCATCCCATCCTCCCGTGGGCGCTTCTGAAAATTCGGCGGTACCCCTAGGGCCCTCCACCTTGGTCCCAGGAGCCACTGGGAAGTTTGATTCTCCAATAACAACACCTCCTCGTTTGACCTTCTAGGATAAAAGCACATTTGACATTAAAATCAGTTTTCTTATCAAGAAAAATAAATAAATAAATAAATAAATAAATAAACTTTAAAATTCTATACTAGTTCAATTTACTAAAAGAATATAAAAATTCATTCTTACATTATATCTGCTTCCAAAAATTTCAACAAATAGTTGCCTTTTCTTTCAAAATTCTGTGTTTTAAAATTGTTTTTTTCTACCCAAAGTTTGGATGTAAGAAGAAATACATCAAGAAAGCAAATATTTTTTTAATGAGAAGCATGGAATTATCCTTATATTTAATAAATATTGAGCTCAATTCATGTGTCATGAAATGTGCTAGATGCTGGGTACTCAAAAGTAAACATGATTCATGCCCTTCAGCAGCATATAGACAAGGGCATCGGCTGGTTAATTGGATTAGAGCAGGATGCTAAATGATGCCAAGATCATACATTCCACTTATGGACCAATTAGCTTGTCTTTATTCAATGGCCATAGATTGCATACAGATTAGATACTTTCATGGGTTTGTGCACTTCTACTCTATCTCTTGCCAAGAGGAATTTAAAAGAGCGTACAGCAAAGATATATAGAGTACAGAAACTCAGTGAAAGATAATAGAAAATGTTTCTAGAGACTGTATTTTATCAGACTGTTCAAATGTACAAAAGTGTATTTCTACTTTAGCCTATGAGACACGTGCAAACCAAATGTACTGATTAATTCAGTAACCAGAAAAATATGTAAAACTGTAAAATTATTTTAAGATGGTAAAAGAAATTTAACAGTTCCCTAATTCATCTATTAGAATCCAAGCCTCAACTATGGAATCTAGATTTAGGATAACAGATACAAATATACAAAGGTAATAATTTGCTGAATTGAGAGATTTCTTAGTTTAGATAAACTATCTGTAGATAAATTTTCCAAAATAGAATTATCAGTTAAGTCCTTTAAAATTTTCTTATCTACATTATTTGCATGGGTTCAATTGTTGTTGGAATAATAATCATTTCATTTATTAATTCTGAGGAAGTCCACAAACAAAAATAAGCTAAGGATGGAATTTCTGACTAAATCCAGAAGCTGTATTTAAGCATTTATATACACATTACATATTATACAGTATATACATTGTTTTATAATAATAAATTAACCGGTCAACCTAATTGATTCATTAAACATTTATTCAGACTGGTTATTTGACATTGTTTAGTAAAAACATACATGATCATGCACATTATTCTTCATCTTTTAATAAATTATATTAAATTTTAGGAAAATTGTTTTTCTTAGTCTTGTTCTTCTAGAGCAGGGACTTGACAAGAATAATAGGATGGAGATGTTGGATCTGTATGCTTTTATGAATAGGATTTATATTATTTACCAAATTTGTGGAGAATGGGCACATCTGTACTAACGTATGTGGCAGAAACTTCTGTTAGCCCCAATATCTGTCCTCTCCTTTATTACTAATACTGGACTAATTTTTAGCTCGGCAGATGACCACATAGAATAAAGACTACATCTTTCAGTTTTCCTGCAATTAGGCTTGACCAAGAGATGAAGTCCTGGCCAGTGGGATGTAAGCAGAAATTTCGAGTCTGCAATTTATAAGAAATTTCCTTTCTGGGTAGGGGTATGTCCATTTTTCTTCCTCCTCTCTGTTGGTGGGAATGCGTATTTGATAACTAACATTTCATCAGTCAGTTATCTTGAGATATGAGGTGACCTTGAGAAGGGGATCCTAGGTCTTATGAAAAATCAAGATAGAATGTGTCTGGATCCCTTGTCTCATGGGACTTCTATTAGCCCTACATCTCTTAATTACGGATTTCCTGGTGAAAATGAACGCACTCTTTTGTTCTTTTTCAGTTGTATTGAGAAGTAATTGACATACATTATTATTTAAGTTTAAGGTATACCTCATAATGGTTTGATTTGCATATATTGTGAAATGATTACCACAATAGGTTTAGCAAATATTCATAACTTCATAAAAATAAAAGAAAAAATATCCTTGTGATGAAAATTCTTAGGATCTGCCCTCCTAAAAATTTGCCTATATATCATACAACAGTGTTAACCATAGTCATTATGTTTTAAATTCAATCATAGGTACTTATTATTTTGCATTAAATACCCATGCCTTATTTATTTTATAATTGAAAGTTTGTATCTCTTGACCCCCTTCACCCATTTCACCCACCCCACAACCTCCTTCCCCCAAAATATATTCTTATCTTAAATAAGGCACGCACTGTATTTTTTAAGATATTTTAACTTGCATTTAAAACTAATTATACATAAACAATATATAAAAAAGCATTTTAATATAACAAGGCAGTGTTATTATATGATATGTTTACCTTGATTTTTATAGTAGCATTTCATAAACATAAGCTCATTGGGGGAAATATCAAATATTTGAAAGTTTATTTTGAAGCTACATTGCCCTAATTTAATAAGCTTGTTCTCTTTAATATTGTTAAGCAATATTAAGTCTGTATTGCTACTTTGATTATTTTAATGAAATTCAGTTTTGTTTGGTTATTTGCCACCATGCAAACAAAGGCACATTTATAAGATTTTAATTAGTGTTTTGTTAAAAAACAAAAATCACCTCAACTAAGAATTAGTTGTGTGTTTTTTTTCTCTTTTGAAGCTTTATTTCTTAATAGTTTTAGAACAAATAACATATTTTTTTATAATTTAAAAGATTGGTTTTTCTACTTCAAAGATCATTGTTATCTTAGGGGAGCCTGCCTCCTCTCCCCCGGTTCCTGCTGGGGGTGGGATTCTTGCAATATCCCAAGAAAAGGAATTTTCTGAGACTTGCATGGGAGAATGTGATAAAGCAGAAAGCTTTACTTCTGTGGAATTACACCCCTGGGTTTTCAAAGTTCCATTTCCCTTAGTCCAGTCATAGAAGAAGTGTAGCTGGCATTTCAGCTAAAATCAGACCCAGTGTCCAGCGCTTCCGTTCTGGATTTGCATAATCCAATAGAGCTTCAGGCTAGCTGCAGTCCGTCAGTCCATTGTGCGAGGGCTCCCAATGGCTGTGGGCCAAATGGGCGGACACCAGGAAGCCAAGATCACAGCCAGAAGCACAGGAGCCAGGAGAGTTCCAAGAGCACAAGAGAGTGAACTCCTTTCTTTGGGGGATTATGTATCCCCAAATTTCCACAAGCTCACCGTGGCCAGGCCCATTCTGGCCAATGACCTCTGTTCCCAGGTGTGACTGACAACATGCACCTTCCCTAACCCCCCCAACTTTACTGGGCGTGCATCTATCTCCCCTGTGTTGGATCCGTGGGAAGTGTGAAACTGCAGCTTTCTGGGGAAGCTGACCTGTCATGTCTGACTGCCCCCTTTGCTCCTTTCCTGATATTAATAACTAGCTAATCACAATGGTATCACTATGTCGTTTGTTGATATCCACAGTTTTATATTCTATCTGAAAGCTGGGGTTTTTTTTTTTTAAAGTTCATTGTAGTATATTTCTGTTATCTGGGGATCTGAGATTTTCGATCAGAAATAAGTACTTAACATCATCCAAGTCTCTAAATAATAACTGGTATTTTTATAACATTAAAAATGAATGCAGAGATTTTGAAGGTTTTATACTCAAAGGAGGTTGCTAGAAAGATGGTTTCAGGGAAATAGCTGTGGATATAATTCTTCCATTCATTCTGCCCTCTGGCTTCAACATTCTACTTATTCACAGCAAGGTGGAAAGAAAAGTGATATTTTAAAAATTAAATTATATCTTCTGAAATGATTGCCCTAGCAATTTTTTTTCTAATGGTCTTTCACTAATGGTCTATAAGGAAGCCAGGTGACAGATGTTAACTAGACTTACAGCGGTGGTTATAATAATATTGAATGATTATGGTGTACACCTGAAATATATATAATGCTATGTGTCAATTATGCCTCGATAAAAAATAAATTAAGAATAAATGTAAAAATAAATGAAAGGAGGCCAAAATAAAAATTAATCTGAAAAACCACAAATGCCTCAAGTTTCACAATGACTATTTTAATGGTTCTCTAAATTCTGTAAATTACATTAGAAATTGATCCCAACAATATGTGAAATCATTGAGTTACAGAGAGCCTTCCAGCCATAGGAATTATATCACCTTTCCTGCCAACACTGTGGCATCTGCCAGTCTTATCACCAAGCAGAACCTGTGAATCCACTTTGACCCTCTGACTGCTTACTCTCAGGACGAAAGTTATTTCTTCCTTCAGTAGTCCCCAGCCCCACTGTTTTCAGAGACTGGCACTGAATATATATTAGATAAAATACTGGAAACTGATAACATATTAGAAAGAAAACATATTTGTGAATATGCATGTTACATAAACTGTCAACAAGAAAGATGCTTCTCCCAAGAAGTTTACAAATCAGCATAAGGAATGTATTGATGATAATTTTTATTTTACTTGTAACTATACTTATAATGTGAAATATTATGGTAACTGCCACAGCCAAGAGAAGTCTAAGGAAAAATGACGACTAAATACAATGCAGTATCCTAAATGGGATTCTGGAACAAAAAAAGACAGCAGGTAAAAAAAAGGAAATTTGAGTAAATATGGGCTTTAGTTAAATACAATGTATCAATATTGCTTTATTAATTATAACAAATGTTACACATTAATGTAAAATGATAATGGGAAACTGCGCGTAGGGTGTAAGGGAACTCTCTATAATCTGCAATGTTTTTGTAAAATTAAAACAGTTCTAAAATTAAAAGTGCAATTTAAAAATAACATCAAAATATTATGTTCTAGAGATAAGCATTCAAAAATAATTTTTTATCCAAAGTTGTAATTGTCATTTCAACTTATGAACTTAAATATCAAACTTTTTACCTCCTTTGGCAGCACATTGGAGAAGCCAGATGGCTTATTAACCATCAAATGGCATCTTGATTTTTTTGATGTTGTTTATGGACATTTATTATATTTGTGCATGGAATGGTAGGTGTTCCTTAACATGTTAGTAAGTTGCTGCAAATGGCATTAGTTTTGTTGTTTATTTCAATGCAACATA
This sequence comes from Myotis brandtii, assembly GCF_000412655.1. NCBI lineage: Eukaryota > Metazoa > Chordata > Mammalia > Chiroptera > Vespertilionidae > Myotis > Myotis brandtii. Next base: position 47,216 of record NW_005371734.1, read on the forward strand.
AAACAATCCAATTGCAAAAATACTTGTCAACTATAGTCATGTACTTAAAGTGGATTTCACCTCTAATTAAGAAAATAATCCCCACACTTATTTCAAAAGGTATACAATACCTAGGACTCAGTGTTTTCATGCCATCAAGGATACACTTTGGTTCTTTCTTCTAGCATCCAAACACTTGACAAACAGCAGAAGCTGTAGGATAGTGTTAGTGGTGAACATATTCTGTCTCCTACATTGGACCATCTATATATATAAAAGCCTAAGCAACCGGTCAACCAGCCAACCAGCTGGCTGGTAGCTATGACATGCACTGACCAACAGGGAGCAGACGCTCAATGCAGGAGTGGAAACCACAGGCACAGAAACATGGAACAGACTGATGAATCTCAGGGGGAAGGGGGGGGTGGGAGGGCGGAAGAGATCAACCAAAGATCTTATATGCATACTAGAGGCCCGGTGCACGGATTTGTACACTGGTGGGGTCCCTAGGCCTAGCCTGCACCCTCTCGCAATCCAGGACTACTCAGGGGATGTCAGAGAGCCAGTTTAGGCCTGATCCCTGCAGGCCAGGCTGAGGTACCCCACCAGTGCATGAATCCATGCACCAGGCTTCTAGTCACATCATAAAACTCTATGGAAAGCCAGTCCCTTTCTCTCCTGTCACTTTTAAGCTTAGGTATTTGAAGTTTAAAGTTTATATTTTCCTATGTGACAAAAATCCCCTAGTTAGTCCTTGGATCACTAGCACTAATATCAGGCTAAGAGGCCTTGAATCTTTCCTAACCTGAAAGATCCCCATGTCAGTGACATAGGATGATGGTGGCATACATTGTGCAGCATATTTAGCTGTCAGAGACAGCAAGGTGATGTGCTCTACGTGTGTTAATGCCAGGTGATGTTCTAAGTACTCTACATGTATTAAAGTTCAGAGATAGCAAGGTGATGTACTCTACATGTGTTAAAGCCTGGTGATGTTCTAAGTACTCTGCATGTGTTAACACCAAGTGATGTTCTAAGTACTCTGCATGTGTTAAAGCCAGGTGATGTGCTAAGTACTCTGCATGTGTTAAAGCCAGGTGATGTGCTAAGTCAGGGGTGGGCAACCTTTTTGTTAGTGCGTGCCAAAACCAGAAAAATCTCTGACTCAAAATTCTTCTGCGTGCCAACCCTAATTTTTTGAGAATGTGTAACGCCTACTTGATATCTCTTAAGGTGTACATATATGAAGAACCTTGAAGAAATAATAAAATTCATTTGAGCGAAAAAAACACAGTATATGATGATGAGAAATACATTTATTTTTTAATGTATACATGTACACTGATAGTCCGACAGAAAACTTTGTGACTCCGTTTGGTATTATCAGTGGGACTTTTGCTGCTGCATCAATGATGACAGAGATTTTACATCAGGTTTATATTTTGTGACCTTCAGAGATATGCACGAGCTACTACTTTTATCCGTCAGGCTACTGCTATTAGGAGACTTAACAAAATTCATCACTGAGAACAAAGACTCACAAGCATATGTGGATGAAACCAAAACACTGATGGGATCTAGGAAGGCAGGGAGAGTTAAGGCAGAGGCATAGAAATTGCTCTTCCCCTCTCTCGTCAATCCATGTCTATGGTCTTTAAGATAACTTGTTATGGAAAATTATTTATTTATCTAAGATGCACCTACACTGAATTTATCTGAAAAATAAAAAAGTCGATATTAAGAAAAAAATTGTAAATGGAAGATTATAAGAGAGGGTTTCGCGTGCCAGCAAAAGTTACTGGCGTGCCATGTTTGGCACGCGTGCCAGGGGTTGCCCACCCCTGTCAGGGGTTGCCCACCACTGTGCTAAGTACTCTGCATGTGTTAAAGCCAGGTGATGTGCTGAATACTCTGCATGTGTTAACGTTCAGAGACAGCAAGGTGATGCACTCTACATGTGTTAACATCAGGTGAAGTGCTAAGTACTCCACATGTGTTAAAGTTCATATTTAGTAAACATGTTGAGGTTGGCACTATTATCAATTTTAGAGAAGAGGAAACTGAGGCCAGAAATTTTAAGTCACTTGCCAAAGATCACCAACTATTGAGTATTGGAACCAGATTTTGAACCCAAGTAGACTGCTTCCAATTTCTCATCAAACACTGCCTCCCAGAATCATGTCAGTGCATGAAAGTATCCAGAAAAGCATTGTCTTTCGATCATTAAAGACCTAAATTCAAGCCCAGCCTTTGCTAAAAGTCCTTAAAGCACTTCATCTCAATATATACAATTTACCTAGATGCCAGTCTCCCAAAGATTAATTATGGTGAGGGGACTATTTGAAACCATATCTTTTAATAACCCTCCATAAATTTCAAAATTCTCTACCTAATGAGCACTAAATTCTTCAACATTCAAAATCATTTGACAACTGTAGCTTTGAATATATTAATTTCTAGAGCACTTTAAGAGGCCTGGCAAACCTTTCACAAATTACTAATTTAGCCATGCTAACCAGATTTCCCTATTTCAGGCTCTGTCTCCCATATCAATTTTTTTTGGCTTCCTAAAATTGTTATTTCTTTTTAAAAATCTTTATTGTTGAAAGTATTACCTATGTCCCCCTTTTTCCCCATCGACTTCTAACCCGCATGCACCCCCCATCTCATGCCTTCACCATGTTAATTCTTCACAGCAGCCAGTAAGTCCTTGAAAACCGAAATCACTCCTCCAACCACACCTTAAAATAGCTTCCCATTTTCAAAGAAAAGCCCAAATCCTAAAATGCTCTCTAAGCCCTCACATGACTTAGCACCCACTCCCATCTCTCTCTCTCTCTCTCACACACACACCCTCAGAGCTTCTTTCTGACTACTGATTCCCTTGCACATTCCTTTCTGACTGGTGTCCTTACTATTTCTTGAACACGTCAGGAGCACTAAATCAGGGCATTATAGTTTTTCTCTCTAGAGCGTTTTTTCACCTGGAGAACTCTATGGCTCATTCTCACTTTCTTCACATTTCTTCTAAAAAAAAAATCACCTTATTAAGGAAACTTTCTTTCCTCCAAATCATTCTTCACCCTGTGCACACAAACCCATTACTAAGTTTTGTTTCCCCGCAAAGACTTAATAGCTGTCTAAAATTATTGTAGACTTAATAGTTTATTTGGTTTTTATTTGTCCAGTCCCCCAAGTATGTGATCCTCTTGAGGGCAGAGACTGGTTTTCTTTACTGGATATACTGGATATCTTCAGCACTTGGTCCATCATACAATTTTCAATAGCTAGTGATGAATGAATGAATGAATGAATGAATGAATTTAAATGTGTTGTATAACTTATGCAGTGTGTATGATGCAGTATTGCTAATGATATTTCTTTCCCTCCTTGGTAATTTATACATCCCAAGAGTTATTTCTACATGATTTGAATACAGTAAGTTATTACTATCTCATTCACAACACAGATTTTGGCTTTACATTCTGATAGTGTTATTTTTTTTATTAGTGGGACTATGTGTGAATTTTCTTACCTTTTTGAAATTGTGTTTGCAACTGTAATATGAGGATAATAACACCTATCTTGGAAATTTCCAGTGAAGACATAACCTTTAGATGATATTAAATTAGTGTTATATGAAAATGTCAGGCTAATATACAACTGTTCATCATTAAGAGCATTATGCCCCTAATAATACAATCCCAGACCCGCCCACTATATGGTAAAAGCCCCACCTTCCCAACCTGGCCCAAATGGAACTTCTCCAGTTATCCTCATTTTTATTCGATTGGAGCAACCTGAGATAAATTACCCTTGCCCTAACCCAGATGCGTGAATCACCAATTAGCATTATTTATTCATACCAATGCCTCCCTTCATTGACATTGAATAATGGAGAGTTGATTGTGTTTAGGAAGATCAACACTCCCATGGTTTAATTCACATTTCAAAGCAGAAAACTCACCAACCTTCAAAACAACAAAGAAGAATTAATGCTTTTAAACAAACACAAAGCAAGTGCAAAATTTTTATCTACATTGAAAATTGGTAATTATATTAATGAAAAATATATGTTAAAAATAAGGAACTGATAGAAAAATAAGCAAAATATTTGTGAATATATAGCTGTGTATTTTGTAAATATGAGATATTAAGCATGAATTAAATATAAATATTAAGGTATTTTTATGTTATGGTCAGCTTTTTTCAAATAATTTTTTAGATTTGTTAATAAAAAAATTATTGAGTCTGTCTGTCTACATTAGCATCACATTAACTTCTTCTAACCTTCAGAAATTAGGAAAAGGTAGCAATTATACTCTTAACAATTTGCTTTAGAATCAACTAATTAATCATTCACTGTCCATGACACTAACAAGTCATTAGTCTTATGGGGGCTCATTATAAGGAGCAATATGTAGACAGGTTCATTTAGGTAACCCTTTCTGAGTACTGATGAGGTTATTTGTGGACGATATATGCATGTTAGGATCAATTATAATAGATTACTGAGGGTTTCTTTTTCTCCTTTTTTATGAAGGCAAGAAAAATAGACTGTCTAAATCAAGAATTATAGTTTTGAGATGTCTTTGAAGTTTCTTTTAAGTGGATGAATGAAGCAATTTTCTAGTGAAACCCAATTATTACATCTTAATCTCTTACCCTGAGTGGCTCACAATATTCTAATGACTGTGCACATATATTTGAAGCATGTTTTAACAAATTTACATTCAGAAGTTTTCAATATGCAAAACTTTGAAGCCAGCCAATAAAGGCATTAAATAGTGAGAAAACATGACTATTTTTTTTCTCTCTCACAGATATACACACACTTTTTTTTATTTTCTTAATTCATTTGGCTATTACCTTTTTTTGCCATTTATGATAGATATAAGTGGTATCAGATTTAGGTTTTATCTGTGTGAAGTTTAAGAATTTAACATTTTTATAGACTCAGGTACTCCATTTTAAAACACATGATTGGTCTGATTTATTTCAGTGAAGTAACCCTCCAGTTTCATTAAGTTAATGAATTAACCAGTTGCTTTGGTTTAAATAACTATAAATTAAGTAGATGAGTCTGAAGATCTAAAGAACCTTTGTTCTATTTTAAATAGTTGTAACACTTGGATGTTATTTATTTCCTAATTGCCTATTGTTTGCACATGAAAGTATAGAAAAATGTGTCATTAAGATAAAATTCACATTTAATATGAAACCAATTAAGTGATTTAAAATATTCATCCAAAGTCCTCATCAAATAAACTTAGTGTATACTTCAAGAATTATTTTGAAGACAGTTTTATTTAAACCATATTATTACTCTAGCCAAACACACAGAGCAACATGCTAACAATTTAAACCCTCTAATAGGTATTTAAATGTTAGCTCATTAATAGTAATGGCTCAGACTCTGCCCTTGAATGTTCATTGCTTTCATTGAGGGCAATAGGACATGGAAGGACTAGGCAATGGGTATAATGATTATTTTTATCTATTATGTATTCATAGGTTCTTGGAAAATATGTTGCAAATATAAATAAAACAAATTAAATCTGATTTTCATGATAAAAAACTGGGATGATTGAAGGTTTTGCCCATGACCAATGACTTGTTCACATTCTTACCTGTCCACACCAAAAACCCAGGGGCGCAGAATACTTTGTAACTGTCAAAAACATGAAAAAAACTGTCAAAGACCATGAAATCAATTGTGAAGCAGAAGCCATGGTTTGGTTTTCTCAAAGTCAATATCTAAATTGCAAACACCCAAGTTATAAGCATCCCAGAAATACCTGTCACACTATATCCTGGGGATTGCTATGTTCTTATGGATTAAATCAACATTACATTTAGTCTATTACAATTTATATTCCTATCTAATATAAATATTTATAAAGTATATTTAAATAAGACACTTCCATACCCAGTATGTAAACTTTTTTTTTTTTACTTATTATAAAATAGTTTTTATTGCAACAAATTAAATACTGAATGTGTATTTTCATGAGGTTAGAAGTCAGGAAGTTCACTCTTACTTGAAATACATTCTTATTCTGTTCCTTTTTTAAACCTATTGTTCCCTTGTTATATTATTTCATAAGATTAGAAAGCCTCCAACCTGTACTTTGTGCTTTTTGAAGACAAGCTGTTTGGAGTTGTTCTTGCCCTTCCTGGTCACTTACCTCCCTCCAGCTGAGCTGACCTGCTCATCTTCCCTCTACATGCTTCTGCTTTCCTGCCTCTGCCACTTCCTCTTCTATTTTCCTGACCTTCAACTTCACTTCACATCGAAGTTATTGTTCATGGCTGAGTGGAAATGCATGCGTTTTGTGAAGCATTTTCTCATTTCAGCGTCTGCAAGCGTATATGCCTTTCTCTGAGTTTTTATTGCTGTATCAGTCAGAATCCACTCAGAAAAGCAATCCATGCCAGTGGTTTGCCAGAGATAATTTAATTAACACTTTGTTTAAACAAGTATGGAGGGCAAAAAGGAGAGGGGAACCCGGAGGTTATGAAAAGACAGTAATTGCAGGCAGGAGATGGCATTCCTAGATCCAGGAGTACAGAGGGGAGAGGTCGGGATCTTGAAAACCTAGAAGCTCATAGAAAGGTCTGGTGAGGCTGAGACCCACACCTTTGGAGGCCATATGTTCTGCTGCTGCTGGTGCTTCCGGAACTCAGAAACGGCCCCCCATAGAATTAGGATGGGGGATTCTGAGAGTGAGGCCTCCCAGCTTGCTGAGGCTAGCATTTGCTTCAGGGATCAAGGGGGAGATGGAATATGGAACTAACTGGTGTGTGAAGGTGAAGAGTCAATTGCTGGGATGATATTGCTTCTATCAACATCACCCCAAATCTCTCTGGAATAGAAAAAAAACTACCAGGGAGCTAACTGGCAAAGGAGAAGTGAGCTCAGCATCACCAAACAGCTGAGAAGGGTGGATTTGACACTGAGAGATAATAGCTTAATAACCAGGACCTTAGCGTTTTATTAATACCTCTCTCATATACTTAGCATCTTCTTCCTTCTAATGTAGTGTTCTGTATTATCTTATTTCCTATCAGTCTCTAAGATCCTTGAGAATAATATCTGAATAGGATTCATATTTTGATCTCATATTGTTGAATAAATGAATATATGAACCCCCCCCCCAAATCAGAGGCCTTTCCTTTTCAGTTGCAAGTACTGAATGTTTTATTATAAAAGAAGATCATTAGAAAATTAGTTTCATTTGACACTTCAAATAATTTTTCTAGGATTTTATTGAGTATGCTTATGGTAATACATGTATGCAAACCATGCACACAAGAGAGTGTTCATTTTAAAAGTAATCTTATAGCAGTCTATATGATTATTGCCTTATCCCTCTCCTTGCTCTCCTAAGGGAAAGTGAGAGCAGAATCCCAGAAAGAGACCCTAGTGGTATTCTAAAACCCAACCAACTGAAGGAAGAGCCTTGTAGGTTAGGGCATGAAAAAGCCGGGGGAGAAACTGAGGTTCAGGATTAAGTACCAGGTATCAGCTTTAAAAATAGTCACATGGATGTAGAGTACAGCATAAAGAATATAGTCAGTATATTGCAATAAGTATGTATGGTGTCAGATGGATATTGGAGTTATCTGGTTGATCACTTCATAAGATATATAAATATCTACTCGCTATATTGGACACCTGAAACTAATGTAATAAAAAAGATGAAAATCTTTATTCTACTCACATCCATAAATGGTTCACTGGCACACGTCCCTGTATACACTGCCTGACGCTCCAGGTGCTAAAAGTTGAGCTCATGAAGGTGAGTTGGCTGAACTCCATTAGGATAAATAGTTTGTATTGAACTTGACAGAAGATGGAAACTCTGCTGTTGACCCACAACTATATATCCACATATACAAAATATACATCCACAAGCTCACAAGTGTGGGCCCACAGCTGGTACACTTCAGAGCTTCAGGAAGACTTTTGCAGTGGTTCTCAACCTTCTGGCCCTTTAAATACTGTTCCTCATGTTGTGACCCAACCATAAAATTATTTTCATTGCTACTTCATAACTATAATGTTGCTACTGTTATGAATCATAATGTAAATATCTGATATGCAGGATGGTCTTAGGCGACCCTTGTGAAAGGGTCGTTCGACCCCCAAAGGGGTCGTGACCCACAGGTTGAGAACCACTGCAATGGATAGAATGGTTTTACATGGAGGTCTTTCTGTAACAACTAATTTGGACAAGCCCTAAAGAGGTGCTGCATAAAATTCTATATGACACTCTAGAGGTTCTGACATTTGTTCTAAGAAGTGGCATTATAACTTGTCAAATTTTCATTCACTCCAAAGGAAACCATTTTTCCTAGTGAAATAATTTTACGTACAGCATGTGAGGTTTGCATGTGCGGTTTTAATCTACAAAGCAAGGATAAGCTAAGAAAAGGTTATTCACTTTAGAAATTACTGACTACACAATGCCTTTTATTAAAGTAACCCTGTTGCATATTTAAAAAGCAATTCCATTTATGAAAATTGAATTTGCATACAATTTTATAGGTAAAGTTTTTGTGTGAGAATTGATCAATTATGTACTCAATATCCTTTTTGAAGGAAAATGTTATTCTAAGTATAGTTGTTGAGTCAGAATTGCATCTTCTTTAACTTTCTGTGTTGTTCACAAATACTATCCACAAGCTGAAGTTCAAGGTATAATTAATATCAGTGAGCAGTAAAGTGTCAGCAAAATCATTATTAAGTAACTGACTTCTAAAAAAATCAGTGTAACAACAGTAAAAAAGAAAAAACCCACAGGATTAGGAATAATATATAGTCTCTTGCATTTACTAGCTATGTGACTTTAGACAAATTATTTAATTTGTCTGAACCTCTCAATGTTCAAAATAAGGAATCTAATCTCCATCTATTAAGATGGTCATGCAGATTTTAAAAACTAGGATGCCAAGTACTTAACGTATAATTTTAATAAAGGGGGCCTATTATGAATACACTGTTATTGTCAAGTTTAACGACTTTTATATGTCTTTATTACTTACTTATACATGAATAACATAAGCCAGTGGTCGGCAAACTCATTAGAAAACAGAGCCAGATATCAACAGTACAACGATTAAAATTTCTTTTGAGAGCCAAATTTTTTAAACTTAAACTATATAGGTAGGTACATTGTTATTAACTTAATTAGGGTACTCCTAAGGCTTAGGAAGAGCCACACTCAAGGGGCCAAAGAGCCGCATGTGGCTCGAGAGCCGCAGTTTGCTGACCACGAAGTCATAAGCTATTCATTTCAGGAACTCATTTAAATATAAATTCTCGCCCTAAGTGGTTTGGCTCAGTGGACAGAGCATCAGCCTGTGGACTGAAGTGTCCCGGGTTAGATTCCGGTCAAGGGCACATGCCTGGGTTGCAGGCTTGGTCCCCAGTATGGGGCCTGCAAGAGGCAGCTGATCAATGATTCTCTCTCATCATTGATGTTTCTATCTCTCTCTCCCTCGCCCTTCCTCTCTGAAATCAATAAAAAAATATTTTTAAAAAGTATTATTGTTATTAAGATACTTTGATTTTTTAGAGAGCACCACTTCACTGCCTATATGCTCACGAACAATATTCAAAAATTTATTGTAACAGTGTTCCACACTCTAAATTTACTTAAAAAAATTAGCCCTGGCCCGTGTGGCTCAGTTGGTAGGGCGTCCTCCTGTTCACTGAAAAGTTGCCAGTTCGATTCCCGGTCAGGCACATGCCCGGGTTGTGGGCTCCATCCCCAGTAGGGGGCGGGCAGGAGGCAGCCAACTGACGCTTCACTCTCACATAGGTATTTCTTTCTCTCCCTCTCCCCTTTCTTTTTCTCTAAACATCAAGTTTTTAAAATCTTAAAAAATAAAGAACATCTAGAATCTTTTATCGCTCCAGCTGACTTTCTCCAGTGTCTCTAGGGGTGAAATTATTTTCCTGAGTCACTTTTCTTTTACTCCAGTTCCTCTTATTAAGAATTTCTGTTAAAAATACACTTTAACATGTATTCTAATCTGGAATTTAATAGAATTCCTTATTTTAACTACGGTATAGGACCGTGGTCGGCAAACTGCGGCTCGTGAGCCACATGCGGCTCTTTGGCCCCTTGAGTGTGGCTCT
>NW_005371734.1:57496-108747 GCF_000412655.1 Myotis brandtii
AAGTCCCAAACTGATAGAGCTGCTTTACAACCTCAGTGAAATCACAGCACGGCAAGTCTTAGGTTCTGTGTCTCTAAAATCTGGTAAATTTTTTTCTGAAATCATAGTATTTTTTCCCCCACTAGATTGTGCCTAGATTGAAGCAACCAGAGATAGAAAACCCAGAGCATATGTAGGCAAACCATACGGATGGGAGGGTAAAAGAATTTCTAAGCCATCAAATTCTGTAGTACCAGGAAATGCCTTTTAAATGTGGGCTATGTGCATGAATAGATTTTAAACAAAGCCACGTGCAAAGCTGAGGGAAGCTAAATAGCCCCTACCCTAACCTGCGGAGGCTTCGAGTCACAGTGCTACAAGCCATGCCATAAATCTGGAACATTTTCTCGCAAATTGCTCTATCAGACTGGATTATGAAAGCATAATTTATAGGTAGGGACAATTCAAAGGGTAGAGAACAACCTCTTATTTCCTTGGGGATGACAAGAACACATGTAATTCTTGCAAGAGATACACAGTTCAGAAGGTATGCTATCCTCTATCTATTCCCTCTTCATCAGCTAGGTTAGACAGATTATAAACCTAATTATTTATGCTAATTTATTTCCCCTGTCTTCACAGCTGTACATTTCTAAGTCTTGAGTCAGAAAATGATTTGAGTATCTATAGATTTCACAAATCTGATATCTAATCAAGAATACTATGGTATAGTCCTGGCCAGTTTGCTCAGTAGTTAGAGTGCCAGGCTGCAGACCCAAGAGTCATGGGTTTGATTCCTGGTCATACCACAGTTGCAGGTTCAATCCCCAGCCCAGATCAGGGCCAAGTGGGAGGCAACCAATCAATGTGTCTTTCTCATGTCCATGATTTCTCTCTCTCTCTCTCTCTCTCTCTCTCTCTCTCTCTCCATCCCCACTCCCCCTTCCCTTCTACTCTCTAAAAATCAATGGAAACAAATATCCTCACTCGGCTGGTGAGGATTATAAAAGAGAATACTGTGGTGTAAACTGTAGCTTTGGAGTCTCCTTGAATCTTCATTTTCAGTTCTTAAATCTTTAAAGATACCAATTTAGTTTGTGTTTCCTAATATCCTACTGGTTTTTTAGCATTTGAAATAAGTGACCAAGTAGATTAGTAAGTTATCTCTACATGTAAATTTGAGGCATCTAGACTGCTGGGTACAAGGAGACTGTAGCTACAAACCCTAGCTCTCATTCAAAGTCATCTCAAATGCCAGGCCTTCCCTACTCACCCAGGAAAAAGAACTGGCTTGCTCAGAACTGCCCTGATTCTATGAAACAAGCTACCTCCCATTTCCTATTACAGTTATTGTGTACATGTTCATTCTCTTCCACTAGCATCACCTCAACTTTTTGTTGTTGTTGTTGTTAATCCTCACCCAAGGATATTTTTCCATTGATTTTTAGAGAGTGGGGGGGAGGGGGAAAGACAGAGAGAGAGAAATATTCATGTGAGAGAGACACATGGATTGGTTGCCTCCCACACAATCCCCGACCAGGGCCAGGGACCAAGCCTGCAATGGAGGTACGTGCCCTTGATGGGATTTGAACCCAGAACCCTTCAGTCTACAGGCAGATGCTCTACCCACTGAGCAAAACTGGCTAGGGCTAAGTGCAAGGAGACACTGTTACTACTTATTTCTGTGATAATGTGCAATGCTGTCCTAGATAAACTGGGTTTTATGGTCACTACTAGAGGCCTGGTAAATGAAATTCATGCACGGGGGGGAAGGGGTCCCCTCAGCCCAGCCTGCACACTCTTCAATCCAGAACCCCTCTGGGGATGTCCGACTGCCGGTTTAGGCCCGAGGATCAGGTCTAAACCGGCAGTCAGACATCCCTCTCACAGTCCTGGACCACTGGCTCCTAATAGCTCACCTGCCTGCCTGCCTAGTCACCCCTAACTGCCCCCACCCCGCTTGCTGGCCTGCTCGCCCCTCACTGCCTCTGTATGCCAGCTTGATTGCCACTAACTGCCTCCCCTGCCAGCCTGGTTGTCCCCAATTGCCCCCCTCTGCTGGCCTGGTTGCTCCTAACTGCCTCCCCCCCACCAGAGCCTGGTCACCCTTTACTGCCCCCTCTGCCTGCCTGGTCACCCCTCATGGCCCCATGCCAGCCTGGTAGCCCATGCAGCCTGCTGTTTAATTGTTTAGTCATCTCTCACTAACCCCCCTGCTGGCCTGGTCTTAGGCAGTCATCTTGTGAGGGTATGAGGGTCAATTTGCATATTACCTCTTTATTATATAGGATACTCACAGGGGACTCTTCATGATTTGACCATAGCCTCATTCTTCATCATCCTCTCGTACCCACGCTGAGCCTCAGCCAGGCTGTATTATTTGCACTGCCCTGAGGTGTGGTGATATCTCTCATGTCCAAACCCTCAGAGGATTTCACTGAAGTGGCAGTTCCAATCATGCCTATGAATGTCTCTTTACTCCACTTCACTATCAACCCTGCAGGACTGTGAGCAGGTCTGATTATTTTTCTTTTTCCCTACCCCCACCCCCAAAAGAGTGTTTGGTTTATTGTAGGTATATAATTAATTGTGGTGTTCAGTGAAATTTTTAAAAAAATTAATGATAATCCAAACTAGTCCCCCAAATGACATTCTGGTGAAGGTTTCTGTGAACGTGAAACTAGGACATAAAATTATATGGCATTAAATCTGGCTTCAAAGTTTATATCTCAAAAGTGACTGACACATGCCCTTTGTGTTTTAACTCACCAGTAGTGTTTAATACTTTTTTAAAAGATAAGCACTGAAATATTTCTAGAAATATTTCACCTGTCCTTCATATTGAAGTAATGACATTTCAGGTACTATAAATTATATTGTGATTATAGGTATTAACTTCAGTTACTGAGAGCTGTGTGTGTGTTTTTTGTTTGTTTGTTTGTTTGTTTTTACATTACCACAGTATTCTAACTGTGCTTGGTTTTTTGCCTTGGAAGAGTGTTTTACAAAAATTCATGGAGACAAAAATCTATGTGTGCTTTTAATAATGAAACAGATTTACAGATATTTCAGAGCAAATTATCATTTATTAAGTAAGTAAAGTTTGAGTGTGTAGTACTCTGTGTATGTTTGTGTATACTTACATGGACAAGCAACTTAGGATTTATATAGTATTTATTAAAGCTGACATGATTTTTACATAAAAATAATCATAAGCCAGAGTATACCAATAAAATATTATGAAACACCTCAATGAGAAGTGGAAATATGTTTATTCTTAGTAAACCAAAAATATTTTTGTTAGATCAAGAAAAGTGGAATATGAAAAGTATTGATTTGCCCGCCCAGTGTGGCCCAGTGGTTGAGTGTTGACCTATGAACCAGGAGGTCACAGTTCAATTCCCCTGGGTCAGGGCCCATGCCCGGGTTGGGGGCTCGATCCCCAGTGTGGGGCATGCAGCCAATCAATGATTCTCTCTCATCATTGATGTTTCTCTCTCTCTTTCTCTCTGAAATCAATAAAAAATATATTTAAAAAATAAAAGTATTGATGTCTCATGAGAAAATTTTAAAAAATGATTTCTTTTTTGAATTTCAAAAATTAGAGTAAGCTAATGTCCTAAGAAGTCCTAATTGAAAGAGAGATAAAGAAATGTACTAAGAATACTAAGATAGTAGGAGCTGAGAAGTAGGAGTAGAACCTGATAGTAAAACATGATGTTCAACCATCACATTGCTTTTAAAAGTTTTTGCTTCAATTTCATGCTAATTTTTTAAATAAATCCTTAAATGCTATTCCTTTGACACTTAGTCTTCAGGCAGCACTAAATATAAAAATAACCATCATTTGTTTAGAAATGTAATTTAATTTTGCATAATTACCATTAAACTGCCACTATGGTAGAGCTTTGTTAATTCATACTAATGACAGGGAGACAATTGCTGAATTTTCCAAATTATTAAGTAGGTGGATAAATATAATAAAAGTCATGGATTTTTCATCTCAGGTGTATTTTATTTTCACAGTTTAAGTTTATTTCTTAATTATTCTGATAATATTAGGACTAGTCAGTATGCTAATGCATATTCTATGAAACTTAAAATACTCAGAAGACATACTTTCTTATCAACAAATTGCCTGGGTTAGCTAGCTTAGAGTACAAAATTATCCTAAGAGATGAGAATAGCACTAGGATAGCATAATTAATATACACTATACCTGTCTTGAGGACCTCACACTCTAATACAGAATGGAACTTGTAATTCTTTTAAAATACTTAACAATATTTATTTGTTCCTGAATTCTTTCTTTAGGCATTCCAAATCAGTGAGGTATTATTATAATGTATCTTAAACTATGTTTTAGGCTAAACAGTTTCTATCTTATGTTATTTACTATTGGTATTACTGTTAATTTAGGATAGAATAAAATAAATTCCCAGAGTCTGGGATGCCTGTAATTTTTCCCAAAAATGTTTGTTTGCTATGTTGTACAAATTCAAGTTGTCAACCACTTGAAAAAAAACAAAAAACACAACAACCTTTAAAATTACATCTATAAACTATAATTGGGGGAAGAAACTTTGAAGTTTATAGCTCCAGAATGGAAACTGAGATTTTCAGATTCTGAACCTGAGTCATAAAATGTACCAAGGCGTGACCCTTACCCCTTTGAGTCTCCAGAATTTTAATTAGTGTTGGAATTCTAATCTTTCTGGGAATGTTCTGATTTTTATTTCAGGGCACTAACTGGTGTTCAGAATGCTCTGACTATATAGTCTTAAATTGGCATAAGACATGTTGATGTAAGGAAAATAAATTCAAAATCCCTGCTTACAGTTCTGAGGGTATAAGAAGCATCTGGCAGGAGATCCCAGTCTTTTCCCATTAACATTGTACAGTCTTTTGCTCACTCATGAAAGCAAACACCATGTGCTTGTGTAATAGCACTTATTCATTCAGTAATCATTTGCTAAATAATGAGTGAAAAAATAAAACCAATTGTAAATGCTCAGTTGACCCCCACTTCCTTGGCAAGGCCAAAGTGAGAATTCTTATATTTGTTTCTATGCATACAATCCCATCTGAGTTCTCCTTTCGAAATATTTTAACTTTCCAATGGTAACAGCTTCATTGTAACTTCATTGTGTTTGTTGTGTTGTTCTAATACTCAGTCTGGCCAAGCACGTTTGCTTTTTCTTCTCCTTTAACAATTGATATCCCACCCTCATCCTGGGATTTCCTACAGTCTCTAAAGCAGAGGTTCTCAACCTGTGGGTCGCGACCCCTTTGGGGGTTGAACGACCCTTTCACAGGGGTCGCCTAAGACCATTGGAAAACACATATATAATTACATATTGTTTTGGTGATTAATCACTATGCTTTAATTATCTTCAATTTGTAACAATGAAATTGGGGGTCACCACAACATGAGGAACTGTATTAAAGGGTCGGGGCATTAGGAAGGTTGAGAACCACTGCTCTAAAGCCTTCCTCACAAGAGAACAGAAATCATTGTTTTTTTTGTGTGCGTTTTTCTGAAGTCCTTGCTTTTTATTTTGACCTGATACATTATCTCCAGGTCATACTTCTTGCCATGCTGATATATGAGTGTGATCTCTCATCCTCATTTATGAATTTTTATGTACAATTTACCAGGCATTAATATCTGATCCTAATTCAATTCAGAATTCAACTAATCAATACTGATTGTGCATTTCAGAGAAATGGCAGAGTATAGAAGAAGAAATGGATCTTTAAAAAGTTTGGGAAGAATATGAGACTTAAATTTGTATGGCTCTGGGGAAAATAAGTCCATGCAATTCTTCTGAGGTTGTTGTCTCATATACAGAAGGAAGATTATACTTGAAGGTAAAAAAATAAATAAATAAATAAATAAATAAGGATTTAAACTTTACCTTACAATAACATTCCTAAAGAAGTTTCTTATCTTTTTTTTTGTTCTGGTTGTACCTAACAAAGGACTCCAAATATAGTATTCAGTACCCTAGGCACCCTCAAAGAAAACAGATTTAATTAGTATAGGAAACTTGAAAAAGGATATTTTGTTGATTTATTTTTATTTTTTAAATAAAATTTGTCCAGTCAACTCATAAAATAACTGACTCAGAAGTTGAACTATTCTAGGGAGGGGTGTTTTAATCCTAAAATATCCAGTTTTGATAGTTATCCATTGTAAAAAAAAATGTTTACCTAAATTTATAATTATCCCCGTTATAGTTTTTAAATGCCATGATATTCATGCTAGGCACACTTCTTTTTTCAAAACAGGGAAGAATGCCTTTTTTAGTCTTTCAATTTCATTTGTCATTTCATTCTTTGCCAGGAGGACAATAAGCTGAACTCCCAAATAACCATCTGAATCAATTTTGAAGAGAAGGTAATGTGTCTTTCCTGAAAGTACATAAAATATTTTACCTTAATTCAATAAAAACAACAATGGATCATTTTAACACTTATAACCAATAGAGCTCATGACACTGTAATGAAGTACATCAGGTTCACTGAGTGATTATGCCGGCACTTTATAAGGTATGCTCAATATGCTGGCTGAGTTGTCACATCCATGTATTTACCTGAATGTAGATTGTTACACAGTATATAATAAATTCTCTATTTTATGGCCTTCTGGGAACTGAGGGAAATGATTCAATTAGTAAGAACATGTGAAGTGAAGGAAATTAAATCAACTTTAATAAAAACATCTATAAATCAAGTTGCAAGCGAAGCAGAGTGGTCATTAGGGGCCTCATTCCTGGAAATTAATAAAACATTTCAAGGGTCATATTTTTATAACTTCTCGCATGTTAGTTGGACTCAGCTCAAGGGCATCCCTAAAACTACCAATCACCTGAGGACGCCTGACTTTCGGTACATGTCTCTAATGAGGTCGCTAGGTATGCATTAGTCCTGTATATGGAACTCGGCCCGAGTAAGCATCGCAGCGAGAGATATGTGAATTTAATGCATCATTGGTAGGAAATGCATGCAGAAACTTTTTTATTTCTCCTAAATATTCGAGGTTTCTTTGACCAAAAGTTGTTTTTTTTCACACCTTTAACCTATGAAGGTCCCATTCTTCATTCATGACTATGGGAGTGTAGGAGGTTTCTATTGCCTTTTTAAACATTTATGTATGTTTTCCGCTTTCCTAAAATAAACATTTTAAACAAAGCAACAATACAAGTATGACGTTTTTACTTTTACTGCTTCCTCCCTCCTTCCATCTTCTTTTTCAATTTTACTGTGTTCTTAGGTAATTGCTACTTACAGTTTATTATGTATTCTTCTAGGAGTGTCTGTTAACATAGATAGAGAGAATATATACATATTTTATGCTACCACATACATAGTCTCCATATCTGGGATCATATTATACACACTATTCTATGTTTGTTCACTCATATTATTAAGTGGTATATATTATTATACCACATTATTATAAAAATTTTACTTCATTGCCTAGAATGCCTATACCATAATTTGTTCCACCACGGTTCTTAGTAAATGATCTCATTATTTTAGAACAAGATTACATATAATTTCTCTATAATTTCCTAGTATATTTATAAGTTATTATCTTAATTTACCATTTTTTAAATAATCGGAATTTTTGGTGTACAGTGAGGTTGAGTAATCCAACACTTTTTAATTAATAACTCAGAAAAAAAAAAAGCCCATGGTCCTTTCCCTTTTGCTCTGCCACTGCCCTCACCCCCCCACCTCCAGACAGTAAACTTCAGTCGCTGACGGTTCTGGAAGGGAACTCAATCATGTTGGGAGTCCGTATTTCCCCCGTGTGGAGTTGCAGATCTCATAACTCTGACGGACTTGGTTCTCAGTTTGTCCCTTTTGGTGTAAGTGAGGTTGAGTAATCCAACACTTTTTAATTAATAACTCAGAAAAAAAAAAAGCCCATGGTCCTTTCCCTTTTGCTCTGCCACTGCCCTCACCCCCCCACCTCCAGACAGTAAACTTCAGTCGCTGACGGTTCTGGAAGGGAACTCAATCATGTTGGGAGTCCGTATTTCCCCCGTGTGGAGTTGCAGATCTCATAACTCTGACGGACTTGGTTCTCAGTTTGTCCCCACCTGTGTGATATCTTCTAGAAACCTGTCACAGTTCGTTTGTTGAAGGCATACCCTCACCACCCTAATAGAAATTCAAAAGACATTGGCTAAAGCAATATAAATAAATCATAGCACTCCTCTAGAGAATTATTCCATATTTCTTCTAGCACTTTAGAAATTTTGAGAGCAAAGGCATCTTTAACTAGTAGCTTGGACTGCCTTTATACTCAATACAAGGTATAAAAAGTGTAAAAGGCTCTATGCCTCTGTCAGGACCCAGGTCAGGGAGCCGCCAGCTCTTGAGGCATTTATTGGTCTTCCCCTGGTCAATTTTACTTAATTCTTTGTGTTCTCATTGTTCTTTTAAAAAAAATTTTTTTTAAATTCTTTATTGTTGAAAGTATTACATATGTTTCCTTTTTCTGCCATTGACCTCTCCCAGCCCACCCTCCTCCCTAGCACAGACCTTCACCCCCCGGTTGTCTGTGTCCATTGGTTATGCTTATATGCATGCATACAAGTCCTTTGGTTGATCTCTTACCCCCTCACCCCCTCCCAACCACCCCTGCCTTCCCTCAGGTTTGACGGTCTGTTCGATGCTTCTATGTCTCTGGATCTATTTTTGTGCATCAGTTTATGTTGTTCATTATATTCCACTCATGAGTGAGATCATGTGATACTTTTCTCCAACTGACTTATTTCTTTACTTAAACTTCTCTTGTAGCATTTATTGCACTCTGCATTGTTCCATAATTGTGCTTATATGTGTTTTCTTCCACACTGGACCCTTGGTTAATTGAAGATCAGGACAATGACTAATTTATCTTTATATTAATAGCCACACTCACAAGAAAAATAAGAAAATATCTATCATGTGAATAAATGGATGAACGTATGTTTATCTGTGTGAAGTAACGTAAGTGATGGACAGTAAGTAGCAGATAAGTGTGTAGAGCTGAGATATTTATCCAACTCTTTTTAAGATAAAGAGTTGCTGTGACCTAATTGTGGGAAGTGACTCTTTTAAATGTAGCTGTGGTTTCTGTTATTGTGCTTCACAATAATGTATTACAACAATTCAGATATACTTACATTTTCTCTGTGATTTTATTACTTTTCTGCTACAAAGACAAATACTGTGCCAGTACTCTCAGACCCTCAGGGAAGGAGGAATGATTTGCACAGTAGTTTATACAAACACTGCTCTTTAAATTGGATCAGGAAAGCTTCCTTTAAAATGACAGCAGTCATAGGACTTTGTCTCTCAATTGCAAAATAAAATTAAAATTTCAGTTTTTCCTCGCCGTGGGGAAATAATTTAGAAGTTAGATGGGAAAGAACTTGTTACATCTGCAGAAAAAGTTCTAAAGGGATTCATTATGAAAAACGAACTTGACATTTTAGCAGGTCACTTAGCAATGAGCTATTCTAGTTTGGGGTTCTTGAATCAACTTAATCATATATACCATTTTGACAAAATGTTAAATCATGGCCATGGAAGGTATTATATGTCATTTGAAAGTAAACTAAATTGAGATAAGTCAATTTCCTCTCTTTCTCCTCCTCCTCCTCCTCCTCCTCTTCCTTCTTCATCTCTCCATCTTAATATACTCAGACTAGCCTCCCTTTTGCCCTGCCACTGCCCCCCAAACCCCACCTCCAGACTGTAAACTTCAGTCGCTGACGGTTCTGGAAGGGAACTCAATCATGTTGGGAGTCTGTATTTCCCCCGTGTGGAGTTGCAGATCTCATAACTCTGACGGACTTGGTTCTCAGTTTGTCCCCACCTGTGTGATATCTTCTAGAAACCTGTCACAGTTCATTTGTTGAAGGCATACCCTCACCACCCTAATAGAAATTCAAAAGACATTGGCTAAAGCAATATAAATAAATCATAGCACTCCTCTAGAGAATTATTCCATATTTCTTCTAGCACTTTAGAAATTTTGAGAGCAAAGGCATCTTTAACTAGTAGCTTGGACTGCCTTTATACTCAATACAAGGTATAAAAAGTGTAAAAGGCTCTATGCCTCTGTCAGGACCCAGGTCAGGGAGCCGCCAGCTCTTGAGGCATTTATTGGTCTTCCCCTGGTCAATTTTACTTAATTCTTTGTGTTCTCATTGTTCTTTTTAAAATTTTTTTTTTAAATTCTTTATTGTTGAAAGTATTACATATGTTTCCTTTTTCTGCCATTGACCTCTCCCAGCCCACCCTCCTCCCTAGCACAGACCTTCACCCCCCGGTTGTCTGTGTCCATTGGTTATGCTTATATGCATGCATACAAGTCCTTTGGTTGATCTCTTACCCCCTCACCCCCTCCCAACCACCCCTGCCTTCCCTCAGGTTTGACGGTCTGTTCGATGCTTCTATGTCTCTGGATCTATTTTTGTGCATCAGTTTATGTTGTTCATTTTATTCCACTCATGAGTGAGATCATGTGATACTTTTCTCCGACTGACTTATTTCTTTACTTAAACTTCTCTTGTAGCATTTATTGCACTCTGCATTGTTCCATAATTGTGCTTATATGTGTTTTCTTCCACACTGGACCCTTGGTTAATTGAAGATCAGGACAATGACTAATTTGTCTTTATATTAATAGCCACACTCACAAGAAAAATAAGAAAATATCTATCATGTGAATAAATGGATGAACGTATGTTTATCTGTGTGAAGTAACGTAAGTGATGGACAGTAAGTAGCAGATAAGTGTGTAGAGCTGAGATATTTATCCAACTCTTTTTAAGATAAAGAGTTGCTGTGACCTAATTGTGGGAAGTGACTCTTTTAAATGTAGCTGTGGTTTCTGTTATTGTGCTTCACAATAATGTATTACAACAATTCAGATATACTTACATTTTCTCTGTGATTTTATTACTTTTCTGCTACAAAGACAAATACTGTGCCAGTACTCTCAGACCCTCAGGGAAGGAGGAATGATTTGCACAGTAGTTTATACAAACACTGCTCTTTAAATTGGATCAGGAAAGCTTCCTTTAAAATGACAGCAGTCATAGGACTTTGTCTCTCAATTGCAAAATAAAATTAAAATTTCAGTTTTTCCTCGCCGTGGGGAAATAATTTAGAAGTTAGATGGGAAAGAACTTGTTACATCTGCAGAAAAAGTTCTAAAGGGATTCATTATGAAAAACGAACTTGACATTTTAGCAGATCACTTAGCAATGATATTATATGTCATTTGAAAGTAAACTAAATTGAGATAAGTCAATTTCTTCTCCTTCTCCTCCTCCTCCTCCTCCTCCTCTTCCTTCTTCATCTCTCCATCTTAATATACTCAGACTAGCCAGCACCTTCCAGAACATGGGACAGATGTTGGCTAACCTTATAGCGATAACCCACAATAAATAAATGAGACCCAATGATGACACAAACATTCCTGCAGTGATTGCACTTTTCTTTGCAACCATGGCTGCAGTATTACAACATTTTCAACTCCATACTGGCATCACCTCCTTCCTAGTAATACATAATGTTTGCAATTTGACTGCTGTTCTCAACTTCACTGTTTCTTAATTTCAATGCATTGATGTATATGGCACATGAGAAAGCAAAGCTCTAGGATTTGCAGGACCTCGAAATGGACTAACATGTTTATAAGCCTCTGTAACTAACTACTTCCTACACTTTTTTTTCTACTAATAACTACCATCAGACTCAATGCAAAAGAAAAGGTAGCTATTATGAGTAGATGTCTCCTAAAAGCAACATTTGGGACAAATTTTCTACTTAATAGTTTCCTCCTTTGCTGTTAACAGCTTTCAGAACCAGGAACTTTAGGGAAGGTGGTGTACAGCAAACGCGCGCGGTGAACGTTTACCTGAGAGTGCTTGGACCCGTTTTGAAACGAAGTCCAGGGCATACTTCCTCTCCTTGCTTGCCTGTCCCTCTCCGTTTCCTACAATACCGGTTATATCGTTTGAGATTAGATGTGTCTCACTTTGAGTTTAAATGAGAAAGATGTTCTCCTTGTGGCTTATTCAGCAAGGAAACTAAGTGTCTGAATTATTGGAAGGTAAAAGATGCCAGGATTTCAGATACACTTGGGCCATTTCACCTTCACCCCGTTCCTCTCTTACAGAAAGCTTTTCATGGCAGCCCTCCAGCTGTTTCTCTTCCAGTTGAATTTGAAGTGCTCTATTGCCTTGGCTAAATTTCAACTATGTCAGTAAAATCCCAAAGAGCAAATCAAGCTAGCAGCAGAAGTACCATGCCTCCTAAATAAATACACGGCTGGCCCCTGACTATGAAAAGAGACATCCTACCATCAGGATTATGTTGTAGTCAGTCTTCATAAAGGCAGTCACTTCCTCATGCAGAGGCTTTCCATTGTCTAATTCAAGTTGGAGCTCCGTTTAAATGAGCTGGCCGTCTCGCTGGCACGCACACGGTTCACAGAAGCACTTGAGGAGCACATGCCTCGCGCTTCGGTACAGTCAGCAGCACTGCCGTCACCACTATAAAATGCTAGAGATGAGCCTCAAAGTGGGGGCTATTCACGGTCCCCTAGGAACTGATCAGGACTAAATCCACACGTCACAGTTCCCGGATGACTTCAGCCTCCCTAAGAAACCAGTTCCTTTCTCTTCTGAAATATTACTCAAAGCCTGTTGTTCCTGATGAGTATATCCGCCAACCTTCTCTGTAGTATCTAAGGAACATTGTCTTCACTCCGAAGAGGACATCCAAATGGCCAAGAGACAGGAAAAATGCTCAACATCACTAATCTCCTCCCCCATGCTCACTCTTTCAGTGGATTACCTTGATGTTTATATCCCTCTTTTTAAAAAAAACAATCAGGTGATAATTAGCTAATTCTTCCACCACCAAATTTACTGTCCTGCCTTTATCTTTACCCATATAATTCTCTGTACTCCTGTTTCAGTGATTCTATTGAAATTCAGCAACTTAAACTACATCCCACTCCCACCCCCATGCACTCAAAGTCCTTGCTCTTGTAATTTATTTCATCTTTCGCCTGTACTGATTGCTCATTCTCATTGGCATACAACGAGAATAACCCCATATTTCTCGAATAACCCCACCTTAGAAAAAAAAATTCCTTGATAAAATACCCTTCTCCAGCTGCCACCTTTTGTAGAAAAACTTCCTGGAAATATTTTGCTCTGTTACTTTCTCTGTTGATATTTTTACAACCAGCCTTTCAAGCTCACTCTCCTGAAAGTTCTCTTTTCTGTTCACAAGTAACATCAAGACTGCTTATTCCAATGGTCAATTCTCAGGTTCCATTTATTTGATAATTCCCTTTGACACAGATAATTATTACCTCATTTACAAAGACTTTGCATGCTTTGCTTATATGACACAATACTTTTCTTATTTTCATCCTCTTTGACTAGTTCCTCCTTTAGTTTCATTTCTTAGTTCTTCCTTTATTTTCCAAGAAATGTTGGGAGTTCTGCAGTTATTTGATTTCGGGGCTCTTCTCTCTTTAATCTACACTTATTCTCTAGGTGATCTTATCTAATCTCATGACTTTAAATATCGCACAAACTCTCCAGCCTGAAGCTTCAAATTCTCTGAGTTCTGCTTGGCTGTCCAATGGGCATATCAAACAGAAATCTTGATATATATGATGTAGGGGGTTAAGTCATATTTTTTTAAAATTTATTTTTAAAAACCAGAAACAAATCAAAGAAAATTGTTTGTTCTAAATACATTCTTGGAAATCTATTCAGTGATAGTATCAATGTTAGTTAAATTCTGAATTTTTTTCTTATGTTTTCAATGCATTATTATTTCTTTTAAACTAAAAGATAAAATCTATGTCATCATCCTTTAAAATTATCACTACAGAGAAATAAATCAAACAAATAAGCTCACATCTAAGCAAGTTTAATTTAAAATATAGACAATAAAACTTAAAACCATTTAAACCTAACTTAAATGTTATTTTTTTAATATATTTTATTGATTTTTTTACAGAGAGGAAGGGAGAAGGATAGAGTTAAAAACATTGATGAGAGAGAAACATCGATCAGCTGCCTCCTGCACACTCCCGACAGGGGATGTGCCCGCAACCAAAGTACATGCCCTTGACCAGAATCAAACCTGGGACCCTTCAGTCTGCAGGCTGACACTCTAACCAGTTAGGGCTTAAATGTTATTTTTAAAATCCTAATAAAATTGATAATATAACATTAAATTTATGATGTCTTGGTTCTGAAAGCCTATCCTTTTGATAAAAAAAAATTATCTCACAAAATTAGTTGTGACACGTAGATTTGAGAAAATTGGGATTAATTTGTATTAACAACAAAATGAAAATACTCCCTATCTGAAATAAAAAGATCATAAAGTACAGTGTAATCTATCAGCTGTGAAAGTAAACAAATGAAATAAAACACCCAGTTTAGAACAATACTCATGCTTTTTACATGAGTCATAGCTAAGACAAAATAACTAAAATAATTATGAATAGTAATGACAGAGGGAAATGTTCATAGGACAATATAAAATGAAGGCATAGATAAGCTACTATATAGTTATAATATCTTAAGGGTAAATGCAGCCCAGGCCGATGTGATCAGTTGGTTGGAGCGTCATCCTGTACACCAAAAGGAGGTGGGTTCGGTTCCCAGTCAGGGCACATGCCTAGGTTGTGAGTTCCATTTCCAGTTGGGTTGCGTGGTGGGGGCAACCAATCGATGTTTCTCTCTCAGATTAATGTTTTTCTCTCTTTCTCTTTCTTCCTCTCTCTGGAATCAATAAAAATATTTTTTAAAACAATAAATGCATATGTAAACGCACACACATTCACACTTCCTTAGGATATAAAGTAAGTGTTTATAGTAGTTCCCAGATGGAAAATCTTTTCTTCTCTGCATTTTTTTTCCGTCAGTAAGTGTTCTTTGTTTTAAGATTAGCAAAAGTTAATGTCAATATATTATTTAAATAAATCACTACACATCTTTAAAAACTTAAGTCTCAACCCATTGACACTTTACTTGATTTCAATGACTTCCAAAGTCTGTTCCACTTACCAACTTTTCATTATTTCTCTGACCTCCTTGTTATGTGAAAACTATTCTAACCAAAGAGGTCTACCTTCTGACCCTGGGCACATTCTCACCTTTAGCCAAAATCGTAATGCTTTAAGGCCCAGCTCACTTTTTTTTTTTTCTCCATGAGGCCTTTGAGACCATCATAACCTTTTGAAATTGTCCTCTCTATAGATTCTTATAGCACTCCTATACTGTTTATCTCACACTTGACAAAAGATTCCTGGCATCGTTTTATCTCAGTAATTGTAATCCCTAAGTATATGCTAAAAGAAAGAGTAAATACCCTGCACTTACTCAGAGCTCTACATCCAGATTTGGGGGGTGTTCTTAATAGTGATGACATGTACGTGAACTAATAAAATGCCATTGCTAATGTTTGAAAATAAAATTGATTTTAAATCAAGATATGAATATGTTTAATCTCAAATAAATGAGAAGTATGTTGGTGGCATGGAAAATGAGCATAAGTCACATTAATTCGATAACTGGATCTACAAAATCCCACTCTCACTTCCTATCTAGATCTGTCTATGGCCTCTCCCCTCCATCTAGGCATATGCAGTGTACATCTTTGCACAGCCCTCTCTCTGTGGCTCTTTAGCCTCTGTAAGTAAGGGGAATTAGTATTTTGAATACCAATTACAAAATTTGACACTGGTTAAATAAAAACTGGTGTGGAATAAGTAATGATCTCTTTTTGAAAGTGACTAGTTTAAAGAAAAATCGACAGTTAACCAACACATAAAAGTGGAATGGGAAGGTCAATAAAATTTTCCCAACTTTCTGTTTTATTGGGTCATCCACAGCTCATGGATTTTGAAAAAAAAATCTTTGTTTTATTTGACAATGTGACATAATAGGCTAGAAAATAGATATTAGAAATGTCTGTGGTGTGAATTTCCTATGCATAAATGTCCAAATAATTTAGCTAGATACTACCCAGTCAAGGAGGTGAAGTGTATGTAACTCCTACTCCTTGAGTGTGGGCTGTTTGGTAACTTGTTTTCTAAAAGTAGAGCATGGAAGGAGCAAGGAATAATTTTACACTGGAGAAACCTGAACAACACTGCTTCAGCATGTGATCAAGGGTAAAGCCATTCATGTAAGTCCCACTGATAGCATGTACCATTATGTGATGTGATAAGAATGGCATTTTATCTCTGTGGTCTTTCTCCTAAAAACTCTAACTTTAGTCTAACCCCAAGAAAAAGAGCAGAAAAATCCCAATTGAAGGACACTCTGCGAAATACACATTTTGTATTCCTCAGAACTCTGAAGTTCATCTAAACAAGGAAAATCTGAGAAATTTCTTCTGTCTAGAGGACACTAAGGTTACATGATGACTAAATGTAATGTGTGCCCTAGACGGGATCCTGGATCAGAAAGTAGACATTAGGTAAAAGTCAATTACCACTGAACAAAGTATTGACTTTGGTTTTCTTAATTATGGCAATGTATTATAGAACCTAAGGTGTTAACAATAATTGAAACTGGGTGAAGGGTATATAGAAACTCTCTGTACTACCGGCAACTTTTCTGTAATTCTAAATCTGTTCTCAAAAAAAAAAAGTTATCTAAATTTGTCTCTTATAATGTCCACGATAGAATAATGCTTGATATTTATAGTAAATCCCTCACATACCACACCAAGTGGGGGGGGATACATAATTTTTGAACTGTGATATGGAAGAGTCTTTAAATGAAAAATATGCTGTTTAAAGAAGGTATTCTAGAAAGATATTCTACTACTCCAGCAATACTGTGTTTTATGCATGCTCTTTGGTTTTAAAGAGTTGTAACTGCTACAAATACAGTTGAAACACATGTCTCAATAAATGAGAGGGAAAGTGGATGGATCCCAGTAGAACCCTACTATTATAGGAATCTTCTGGAGAATTGTGTGCTGAACTATACATCCTTTGGATATTTTCATGCTGCTGTAGCTAAAGCATAACTGACTTTTCATTATTCCCTTCCACAAACTCTGATATATACACATTCTGTGGGCTTTTCTCATCTGACATACATAGTTCAACAATAAAGTTTACTTCAGCTGACTTGTACACTTTTAGTTAGAAATGGTTTCATATTATTTTTCTCTTTACTGTTCCATTACAATTGCTAATTTCTTTGAAAAAATAACTATTGATATACTATCTTACAAAAACCCTTCTGTGCAATATTTACATGAGCATACATTTATTTCTAGTAAAGTTAATTTTGGAGCTGGAAGGTACCCTAGAGTTCACTTGCTACAAAGTTTTCATTCATCAAAGGAAGACACTGAGGCAGATGGGGGTAAATCATTTACCTGACTTGGGAGGACCCCATATAGAGTAGCTTTGTATCACACATCATTGCTATACTGGCTCCGATTGTGTTTTTAAAACATGTCAAAATTTAGGAGTGACATTACAGTTTTTCTTAGTTAGAGCCTCAGACATTTGGATGACGCCTAAAGTATTAGATAAGTATTCATATATGGAGTAAAACTCAAATTCACACACTTTGTACAGCTATCAACTACAAGAAAAGTTGTACCCAAAAAAGCTGTCTCCTAGGAGTATGGTTGTCTACACAGGCAACATTGAAACCACTGAAATAGATGAGTCAATCACATAATAAGTTCATCCAAATAACAGGTTGGCATTCCTGGTTGATTTCCTTGAGTGGGATTGATGCTGCTTCACTAAAGTAGAAATGTTAACAGCTTGCATTGATCAACAACTGAATTAGTTCGTCTCTGTCCATGTAGCTGAAAATTATTCTGTAAAAGCAAAATGGTTAACTTGTTGACTTGATAGTTTCAAATTGATTTTCCTGTACCTGTGTAACCTCTCTTTGGGTCATTGAAAATTATTTTATGTTTTATTAACCAAAGTTCAGGATGGCAGAACTTAGAACAATATCATTCATTTATCCTCTCTCGACCACAGCCTGTGCCCTAGTTCAGTTTCCACCCCCTCATACTTTTTAAAATGTAGTAAAACAAATTACTAGCAAAAAACGCACACCAGACATACAAAATGCAAACTATTATTAGATTAAAAAATCATAAAAGTACTCATCAAATTGCTATTAAAATTTTAAACCTATATTCTCATTTGCTATCCTTATCTCAACTTAAATGTGTAAAAGGGCGGGAAAGAGAACCCTAGCTTCTTCAAGTAGCACTGCTATAGAATAGGTTCATCGTTCCCAACCTAGCTGATCATTAGAACCACCTCTGGGAAAGCTTTTTAAAAGAGAGGTATTCTGTGAGTACATTTATTCAGATGACGGAGAAGGCAGGACTCTTTCTCCACACAGACCAAGGTGTGGAACGCCTCATCTACCAATAGGACCTCACAAAATGCACCAAGATCAGAGAGCTGACCAGTCCAAGTTCCAGAGCCCTCAGTCCGGAGGAGGAATCTCTGAGCTGAGGCCTTAGGCTTACCTGCTATAAGCACACATGGCCGTTCAGGTGGTGGCTACCAGGATAGTCTATATAGTTCATTATTTCCCTGCTGCCTTGGCCACAAGCCTGGAAGCACAAAATGATCTGAGAGCGGGAGGAGGATCTTTGCCTCAGTGGTTTGCATACACATGGTGCGGTAATTCTTTTGTCAGGAGGAAAGAGCCATGGGCCAGATTGTGTCATCAATATTCAAATTCTATACATATGTGTATATTGGTAATAAATTCACAGGCCTCCAGGGCAATTCATTGGAAAGCATTTTATAACTGGGTCTTCTAGTCAGCATCTTTCACTAAAATGCCCTGAATATTTATCTTAAACATATATACCATGTTAATCATTTATTGGTTTAATAGATATTCCTGTGGCCCGTTTTACTAAATATCTTTAAATGCTTTGATATCAGGAACATGGGTCAAATATTTTGCTTATTACAACTTGGTGAATTAATGGAGCTAGAAATCAAACCCAAGATTTCAGATCCGCAGGACCCACCTCTCCATTTTGAAAGGCAATAAATAAATCAAAGGCCGTGTCAGTCATCAAATAATAACAGGATGTTGGATAAGATTCAAATTCATTGCAGTAAGCGCTTACCACACACAGGGTCGTTTCATTTCATTTTCAAGTGGCAACATGTTTTAAGTATTTTAAAATCAGTTTTATAACTGGCTTTGGGAGAAATGGTCACAGCACTTGACACAATTCACTAGGCTAATTATCATGCTGTAGGATTAGCATAAATCAGTTTTAAAAGAAATTGACTCATTTTATTCCTCTCCAACTGCACGGGGTTTCTAATCTATTGATTCTGCATAACTGTGAGAAAAAGAATCAAACTGCCATGACAAGTGCCCCAGCTTCTAGCACAGCGATAGTATCAAGTGGATAGGACCTAATGCGAACACGGTCTTAGTAGAAATGACGAATCCATTCCTGCACGATCTATTCAGTTCACTTCAGCAGCTTCTCTTTTGTTGTAGATGATGAAATGTTTCCTGTCAGTGTTGATGCCTCCAGGAGCCAGTGGAATATTTTTATTCCTAAATAATAATAGTGGCATCTTTACCTTTTTCAGCAACTATTGGTAGCATCCGATACAATTGGAAGCCTGAGCACACGGCTAGGGAACATGGCTAATATTGAAATCATGGCTGTTGTTAACAATTCTTTGCAGTAGGCTGCAGCAAATGACTACTACTTATTGCTCACTTGCCATGGGTCAGGCAATGTAATAAATAATTATAGCTGTTATCACAGTCCAGCAAGGCCAGCATTATCCTTGTTAACCAGGTCATTTGACCCTACTTGCTCTTGACAAAGAAAATTTTCATATTTTTTAATCCAGAAAAAGATTCTCCCCCTTCTCTCTCTCTCTCTCTCTCTCTCTCTCTCTCTCTCTCCAGGGCAGCCACCTTATACTGTTTCCAGCACACACACAACACACACACACCACTCATACTGGTCTCTAAAGTAGTGAAGTTCTAGCCAGTTTTGCTCAGTGGATAGAGTGTCGGCCTGCGGAGTGAAGGGTCCCGGGTTCGATTCTGGTCAAGGGCACATACCTCAGTTGCAGGCTCCTCCCTAACCCGGCCCTGGTCGGGTGAATGCAGGAGGACGTGTTTCTTTCACTTTGATAGTTCTCTCTGCCTTTCTCTATCTCTTCCACTCTCTCTAGAAATCAATGGAAAAATATCCTTGAGTGAGGATTTAAAAATAAAAAATTTAGAAAATGGAGTGAAAAATGTTCTAAATATTCACTGAAGTATTCTTGCAGAGATTAGTTTCCATTTCGTGTGTCTCAGAAATTCTTCTAAAAAAGTTTAAGCAATGTTATCTCCCAAACTCCCAACTTTCTTTGTTCTCCCAACATCAGTTCCTCTGGCCTTTTTCTGTTCTATCCATTCCTCTCTCTCTAGCCACTTCTCCTGTTTCCTCCTAGTCCAGTTTTATACTCTCCACAATTTCCTCATTTTTCTCAGGTAAAGCAAGCCGTTCTCTATCTTTTTCAGTTGTCTTCTTGTTACATGTCCTTTTCCAATTCAACAAAGCTCTGGTGACTATCTGCTCTAAGAGACAGGAAACGAAGGAGGGTATGCAAACCCTTTATTCTAGAATTCTTGCCACATTCCTATTGCACAGATAGGAAAAATGAAGTTAAAATGAGGTTTTGATAAATGAAGTTGCTTGTTCCGCTGCTTAAGTAGTTAAAATACTACTGTTCTAACAAGAATTTGAATAAGATTGGTGCAATTAGAAATTTTTGTTTGTTCCACTATGTAGCAGTATTGTGGAAGTAATTTTATCTAAATCTATGAGGTTTAAAAACCAAAGATTGTTACCTTATATGTAGGATGTGTCCTTTATTAAAAATCCCTATTGATTTTTTTTAAAATCTATCTCTTTTATTTTATCGGTTTTTTAAGCTAAGATTGCTTATCTAAACATCTACTTTGCAAAGAAGCCTGAAAGTTTTTTCTTTACAATCTGCCTTCTGAATAATAAATATTATTGAACACAACTAAATTTTACCCATTTCTGATATTGTATTTTAGGCAATTATCTCTGAAAAAGTTTTACCTTGTATGAGCTTTTGGGTTAAATGTGTAATTGAGATAGACCACCATTCTAACGGAATGATCTGAAAATTTTACAGAGACCAGACAAGGAAGTGATGATCACAGGATTCCTGAGAAAGCAAATATTAGATTGCTATTAGATGACCAATTTGAATTTTGAGTTTTGACAAGTAAAAATGTTAGAATTTGTATGAAAATGTTTATTCCTCTCTGAACTGTCTACCCTCAAAAAGTAAGTTTTGCTTAAAGCAGGAGCATCTGTGAAACATAAATTTCTTAAAATTGATAATGCTCTATGCAAAGGCAAATGATAATATGTTACCAGCAGTAGGAAAGCAGGAGAGTTAGAGCTGAGAGGATTAGCGGAAATTCTAAAGAATGGCTCATGCCTGAATTTCATTATGTAATAGACTCAACCTGTACACAATTGTGAGCAAGGATGTCATTTAATTCAGATATGTGTTTTAATAATTTTTTCCCAACAATGGAGTTATAAAAAGCATTATCATTATTAAAATGTCTTATTTGTTTTATTTCAAAATGAAATTTACCTAAGAAAATTTTTTTTAAACATGTAACCATTAATAAGTGAACAATTAGTATGCAAGCACAAGATTCTGGAAATATTTTCATAGAGAATTATAATCAACTTAAAGGCTCTTTTTATTTACTTTTTTCAATTTTTGTTTTATGGATTTCAAAGAATAAGGGAGAGGGAGAGAGAGATAGAAACATCAGTGATGAGAGAGAATCATTGATTATCTGCCTCCTTACTGGGGATCGAGCACACTACCCCGGCACTTGTCCTGACCTGGAATAGAACTGTGACCTCCTGTTCCATGGGCCAATGTTCAACCACTGAGCAACACTGGTCATGCTTATTTACTTTTTAGCATCCTCACTTGAGCATATGCTTATTGATTTTATTTATATATATTTTTGGAGGAAATTCACATTTTTTGAATTTTTGTGTGTGTGTTTCTTTTTAAAGAAATCTTTGTTGTTGAAAGTATTACATATGTCCCCCTTCCTACTCCATTGACCCTTTCCAGCCTAACCCCACCCCCCACCCCAGGCCTTTACCAACCTAATGTCTGAGTCCATGGGCTATGCATATACGCTTACAAGTTCTTTGCTTGATCTCTTAACAACCAACCACCCTACCCCGCCTTCCCTCTGATATTCTGCAGTCTGTCCTATGCTTGTGTGTCTCTGGATCTATTTTGTTCATCAGTTTATTTTGTTCATTAGATTCCACATATGAATGAGGTCATGTGATACTTGTCTTTCTCTGAGTGGCTTATTTCACTGAGCATAATACTCTCCAGGTCCCTCCATGCTGTCTCAAAGGGTAAGAGATCCTACTTTTTCACTGCTACATAGTGTTCCATGATGTAAACGTACCACAGCTTTTTTATCCACTCATCTACTGATGGGCACTTGGGCTGTTTCCAGATCTTAGCTATTGTAATTGTGCTGCTATGAACATAGGGGTGCATACATTCTTTCTGATTGGTGTTTCAGATTTCTTAGGATATAATCCTAGAAGTGCGATCACTGGTTCACTCAGTTCCATATTTAATTTTTTTTGAGGAAACTCCATACTGTTTTCCATAATGGCTGCACCAGTCTGCATTCCCACCAGCGGTGTACTAGGGTTCCCTTTTCTCCTCATCCTCGCCATTTGTTGATTTGTGATTTGTTTATGGTAGCCATTCTGACAGGTGTGAGGTGATACCTCATTGTCACTTTAATTTGCATTTCTCTGATGATCAGTGACTGAGCATTTTTTCATATGTCTCTTGGCCTTCTGTATGTGTACTTTGTAGAAGTGTCTATTTAGGTTCTTTGCACATTTTTAATTGGATTGTTTGTCTTCCTTCTGTTAAGTTGTATGAGTTCCTTATATATTTTGGATATTAACCCTTTATCAGATGTGTCATTGCCAAATACGTTCTCCCATACAGTGGGCTCCCTTTTCATCTTGTTGATGGCTCTTTTGCTGTGAAGAAGCTTTTTATTTTGATGCAGTCCCATTTGTTTATTTTCTCTTTAGTTTCCTTTGCCCTAGGACAGTGGTCAGCAAACCGTGGCTCATGAGCCACATGCGGCTCTTTGGCCCCTTGAGTGTGGCTCTTCCACAAAATACCACGTGCGGGCGCGCACGTACAGTGCTGTTGAAACTTCGTGGCCCATGCGCAGAAGTCAGTTTTTGGCCTGGGCGAGTCTATTTTGAAGAAGTGGCATTAGAAGAATGGGGGGTGTCGGTCGGTTGGGCGATGGGAGACGAGGCGCAGGCGCACCACGGGATACAGGATACGCAGCGCGGGGGAGGTACATTGTTTTGAGGTACGTTCGATGAGGTCAACCCCTTCCAACTCTACCATCCACACTCGTCTATCTGAAACAAGTATACAAGACGAGTGTGGATGGGAGAGTTGGAAGGGGTCGACCTCAGCGAACGTACCTCAATCAGATTGAGGACGTTTTTAGCAAAGGCCAGCTTAGGAGTACCCTAATTAAGTTAATAACAATGTACCTACCTATATAGTTTAAGTTTAAAAAATTTGGCTCTCAAAAGAAATTTCAATTGTTGCACTGTTGATATTTGGCTCTGTTGACTAATGAATTTGCCGACCACTGCCCTAGGAGATGTATCTGTAAACATATGCTACAAGAAATATCTGAGATTTTGCTGCCTATGGTTTCTCCTAGGATTTCATGTTTTATGACTTACATTTAACTCTTTTATCCATCTTGAGTTTATTCTTGTGTATGATGTAAGTTGATGGTCTAGTTTCATTTTTTTCATGTACCTGTCCAATTTTCCCAACATCATTTATTGAAGAGACTGTGTTCACTTCATTGTATGCTCTTGCCTCCTTTGTCAAATATTAACAGAGCGTAATGTCTTGGGTTTATTTCTTAGGTCTCTTCTGTTCCATTGATTTATATGCGTGTTGGTGTGTCAGTACCAGGCTGTTTTTATTACGGTGGCTTTGTAGTATAACTTGATATCAGGTATTGTAATCCCTCCAACTTTGTTCTTCTTTCTCAAGATTGCAGTGGCTATTCGGGGTCTTATTTAGTTCCATAAACATTTTTGGAGTATTTGTTGTAGATCTGTGAAATATGCTGTTGGTATTTTAATAGGAATTGAATTGAATCTGTAGATTGCTTTAGGAAGTATGGACATTTTAATGACATTAATTCTACTAATCCATGAACACAGTATATTCTTCCACTTGTTTATATTTTCCTCTATCTCTTTTTCAATGGCCTATAATTCGGGGGGGGATGCAAGTCCTTTTTTTTTTTTTTTTTACTTGGGAGTTCTTTTTTTAAATTTTTTTCTTTATTGATTAAGGTATTACATATGTGTCCTTATCCCCCTATTGCCCCTCCTCTCGGTTGATCTCTTACTCCCCTCCCTTCTGCCCCCCAACCCTCTCTGGCCTTCCCGCTGCAGTTTGACAATCAGTTTGAGGCAGCTCTGCCTCTGTATCTATTATTGTTCAAAAGTTTGTAATGGTCTTTATTATCCATGAATGAGTGAGATCATGTGGTATTTTTCCTTCATTGACTGGCTTATTTCACTTAGCATAATGCTCTCCAGCTCCATCCATGCCGTTGCAAATTGTAAGAGTTCCTTCTTTTTTACAGCAGCATAGTATTCCATCGTGTAGATGTACCACAGTTTTCTAATCCATTCATCTACTGATGGGCACTTAGGCTGTTTCCAGATCTTAGCTATGGTGAATTGTGCCGCTATGAACCTAGGGGTGCATATATCCTTTCTGATTGGTGTTTCTGGTTTCTTGGGATGTATTCCTAGAAGTGGGATCACTGGG
Source organism: Myotis brandtii (assembly GCF_000412655.1). Taxonomy (NCBI): domain Eukaryota; kingdom Metazoa; phylum Chordata; class Mammalia; order Chiroptera; family Vespertilionidae; genus Myotis; species Myotis brandtii. Next base: position 82,500 of record NW_005371734.1, read on the forward strand.
TCAAATGGGAGTTCCATTTTTAGTTTTTTGAGGAAACTCCATACTGTTCTCCACAGTGGCTGCACCAGTCTGCATTCCCACCAACCATGCACGAGGGTTCCTTTTACTCTGCATCCTCGCCAGCACTTGTCATTAGTTGATTTGTTGATGATAGTCATTCTGACAGGCATGAGATGGTACCGCATTGTTGTTTTGATTTGCATCTCTCGGATGATTAGTGACTTTGAGCATATTTTCATATGTCTCTTGGCCTTCCTTATGTCCTCTTTTGAAAAGTATCTATTTAGATCCATTGCCCATTTTTTGAATGTGTTGTTTATCTTCCTTTTGTTAAGTACAAGTCCTTTATATCCTTGGTTAAGTTTATTCCTAAGTATCTTAATTTTTCTGCAATGATAAATTGTTTTTTAGTTTCTCTTTCTGATAATTCATTGTTGTATTAAAAAGCCATTGATTTCTGGGTGTTAATTTTGTATCCTGCTACACTGCCAAATTCATTTATTAAATATAATAGTTTTTTGGTGGCGTCTTTAGAGTTTTTTAAGTACAATATCATGTCATCTGTGAATAATGAGAGTTTTACTTCCTCCTTTCCGATTCGGATGCCTTTTATTTCTACGCTAGAGGCCTGGTGCACAGATTTGTGCACCAGTGGGGTCCCTCAGCCTGGCCTGCGGGGATCAGGCTGAAACTGGCTCTCTGACATCCCCTCAGGGGTCCCGGATTGTGAGAGGTCACAAGGCAGTCTGAAAGTCCCCACTGGTGCAAGATCAGGACCGGGGAGGAACCACAGGAGGGCTCAAGGGCGTGTCCGGCCCGACTTGCCCAGTCCCAATCTGCCTGACCCCAGCAGCAAGCTAACCTACCAGTTGGAGTATATGCCCCCTGGTGGTCAGTGTGCGTCATAGCGACTGGCTTTTATTATATAGGATCTTTTCTTTTCACTGTGGCTAGGACTATAAGTACTATGTTGAATAAGAGTGGTGAAAGCAGATATCCCTGTCTTATCCTGTTCTTCAGGGAAATGGTTTTAGTTTTAGCCTATTGAGTATGATGTTGGCTGTAGGTTTGTCACATATGGCCTATATTATGTTGAAATATGATCCCTCTATTCCCAATTTGCTGAGAGTTTTTATCAAAAATGGGTGATGGTTTTTATCCAATTATTTTTCTGTGTCTATTGATATAATCATGTAATTTTTGTCTTCAAATTGTTTATGTGATGTATCATGTTTATTGATTTGCAAACATTGTACTAGCCTTGCATCCCTGGAAAAATTCCCACTTGGTCATGGTGTATGATCTTTTAAATATATTGCTGGGTTGTTGAGGATTTTAGCATATAAGTTCATCAGGGATATCGACCTATAAATCTCGTTCTTTGTAGAATCTTTATTTGGTTTTAGAATTAGACTAATGTGACTTCATAAAAAGACCTTAGAAGTGTTTCTTCCTCTTGGATCATTTGAAATAGTTTGAGGAGTAAAGGTGTTAATTCTTCTTTTAATGTTTGGTACAACTCCATTGTGAAGCCATCTGGACAAAGGCTTTTGCTTGCTGGGAGTTTTTTGAATACTGCTTCTATTTCATCAGTTGTTATTGGCTATTCAGGTTTTCTGAGGTGGATGTCCTGTAGACAGCATATAATTGGTTCATGTTTTTGTATCCATTTAGCTACCCTATGTCTTTTTATTGGAGCATTTAATCCATTTACCCATAAGGTTATTATAGATAATAACCTGTTTATTGCTATTTTAATTCTGTATATCTATGTTTCTCTCTATATTTCTTCTTCTCATAAGTCCCTTTAGCATATCTTGCAGTGCTGGTTTGGTGTTGATAAACTCCTTTAGCCTTTTTTGTCTGGGAATCTTATTATTTCACCATCTATTTTGAATGATAGCTTTGCTGGATATAGTAATCTTGGTTTCAGATCCTTGCTTTTCATTACCTTAAATACTTCATGTCATTCCATTCTGGTTACAGTGTTTCTCATGAGAAATCAGCTGAGAGCCCTATGGGAGCTCCTTTGTAGGTAACAAATTGCTTTTGTCTTGCTGCCTTTAAGATTCTCTCTTTGTCTTTAATTTTTGGCTTTTTAATTATGATGTGTGGGCCTGTTTGGGTTCTTCTTGCTTGGGACTCTCTGTTACTCCTGAACTTGTGTGACTTTTTTCTTCACCAGGTTAGGGAAGTTTTCTGCCATTATTTCTTTAAGCAGGTTCTCTATTCCTTGCTCACTTTCTTCTCCTACTGGCATTCCTATGATGTAAATATTGTTACTTTCATGTTGTCCCACAGTTCCCTTAAGCTGTCCTTCTGGGTTTTTTTTAATTATTTTTTTTTCTTTTTGGTTTTCTGATTAATTTTTTTCTACCCTATCTTCTAATTCACTGATCTGAATCCTTGGCTTGCCCTAATTTGTTGTGTATTCCTTCCAATGTGTTCTTTATTAGTGCTATATTATTCTTTATTTCCAATTGGTCTTTTCTCAAGCTTACTATGTCTTTCTCTAAATATTAAAAAATAGAGATAATTTCTTCTTAGAGAAGGTCTCTGAAGATATTCAATACTAGTAGAGTCTTCCTTATTCTAAAAACTACTTTAAAGATCTTTCAATATTTCTATAAACTCCTCCCCTCTTTTCCTTCCCTGAGTGTCTAATCAAATATTTCCATAGGTATAAACTAAATATTTAGATTCTAATACTCAACGTTTCTCTGAAAGAAAAAAATGTCTTGCAAAATTAACATAGTGTTTCATGCAACCACTATGTGCAGAAATTATTTCCACTTCCTACCCATCTATCTCTGCATTTCTATATCACTGCAATAGTCAGTACAATCTAACAACACAGTAGATAACCATCTTCCTAATCTACCCTCAGTGAAGTTAAGCCAATCTCCTAGAAAAGATTTGGGAGCCTCAACTCTTATAGGATTATTTGAACATTTGAGTAATAAACTGTTTTATAGGTGTTACATAAATAACAAAATGAGGATTAAATATTTGATGAAAGACTTTCATTATTGACATTACATCAATAAAACTTCCTTTTCTGATTCTGCAAAACTTTACTTTTTAAGATAAAGTATTTACCAAATCAGCAGTGAAAGTTAAGGGGAAAGAATCATAAAAATTCATGTGATAAATTGTTTGATTTTTTTCTCATTGATGTGGTTTAAGTTTCAAGTATAATATGTATTAGAGTCTCTTTGTACCTCTAGTTTGCAGGTAACTGGTCAGCCAGCATAGAACTGATGCACAAGGAACTGGAATGTATTGCTTAGCAAGCATAACTTTGAAAACAAGATAGAAGTTATTGGTTTTAAAGCAGTTTAAAAAAAATACTCAGAGTTGTTTAAAAAAAAGATACATTTGAAATAAATCTTCCTTAGACCTCAAAGGTAATTTATTTCCAAATCCAGGATTAACTTCTTGACTCTGAGCTGACGATCCTATATAATAAAGCTGTAATATGTAAATTAACCCTCACACCCTCACAAGATGGCTGCCTACGACCAGGCCAGCAGGGTGGTTAGTGAGGAACGACCAAACAACTGAACAAGCAGGCTGCATGGGGCAACCAGGCCAGCAGAGGGGATAGTGAGGGACGACCAAACGACTGAACCAGCAGGTTGTGTGGGGTGACCAGGCTGGCAGGGTGGCCGTGAGGGGTGACCAGGCCAGCAGGGGGGGCAGTTGGGGGTGACCAGCTGGCAGAGGAGGGCAATTGGGGGCAACCAGGCCCACAGGGTGGGCAGTAAGGGGTGACCAGACTGGCAGGGGGGCGGCAGTTGGGAGTGACCAGGCCAGGGGGGGCAGTAAAGGGTGATCATGCCAGCATGCAGAGGCAGTGAGGGGCGATCAGGCAGCCAGGCAGGTGAGCGATTAGGAGCCAGCGGTCCAGGATTGTGAGAGGGATGTCTGACTGCCGGTTTAGGCCCAATCTCTGGGATCTAAACCAGCAGTCGGACATCCCCCAAGGGGTCCCGGATTGGAGTGGGTGCAGGCTGGGCTGAGGGAAACCCCCCTCCCTGCATGAATTTCGTGCACTGGGCCTCTAGTATACCAAGAAATATACTTAAATTAGGGAAACAACTCACAGTGTACAAATAGAGATCTCTCAAGAAATTAAAATAAAAACATGCCAAATTAAATATAACATATTCATGATACATATACATGTTTAATTTTCTTCCCCAAATTAAAAAAAAATGTCAAATATCAATAATCTGGCCTCTGTTTATGCCTTTTAGTGGGACCCAACAATTCAGGAAAGCAATGATATCTATTTTGAAATCAAATATGTTAGCACGGGTCTTGTAGTACAATAGTAGTATGTCTGACTCTGAAAGTATTAGTGTGGCCCAATACTTGTTTATTGAGCACAGTTTAAGCCCTATCAGTGCAACAATTGTTATGAATTGGAAAGGAGGAGATAGTTAGAATTGGGGCACTCTTGCCAGAGGAGATAAGGTAGAATCGGGGCATTCTTCTTTCTTTGAATTTCAGAGAAAGGCACTACTTAGCAATGGGAGAGCAATCATGCTATGTGCAACTTTCAAAGTGATTCACATCAATTATTTCACAGGGACCTCTTAATAACCCTGAAAATTAAGAGATGGAAGGGTTGCCCTAGCTGGTTTGGCTCACTGGATAGAGCATCGGCCTGCGGACTGAAGAGTCCCGGGTTTGATTCCGGTCAAGGGTATGTACCTTGGTTGCAGGCACATCCCCAGTAGGGGGTATGCAGGAGGCAGCTGATCGATGCTTCTCTCTCATCGATGTTTCTAACTCTCTATCCCTCTCCCTTCCTCTCTGTAAAAAAAATCAATAAAATATATTTTAAAAAAGAGAGATGGAAGGGTTAACTGTTTCTCTTTTTAAAATTAGAAATCCAAAACTTATTTAAGTGATATCTCCCAAATCACATGATTTGTTATGGATGCAAAAACAGAAGCTACCAGGTCCTTCTGACTATAAGTTTCCTTTACTGTTAAATATTCTTTTACTTTTAAATACTTCTGCCTCCAGGACAACATCTCTCAGAAGTTCACCCTGACAGCACTCAGAATGTGAGTTGGACCATTGAGTTGATAAACTTTTGGATAATAAATTAGTTCACTGAGTACTCAAAAGATTATGGTCTACATAGATAGGAATTAATATGCAATACAGATTTTAAGTTAAATTGAGTATATAAGATAAATTGTCCATTCTATACATTAATATATGGTATAATATGTATTGCATGCTATCTACAACATAATCTTAAATATAAATATCATGTCTTTAAAAAATGTTTATACTTTTATGTTTATACTTTCATGTTAGCCAATGTAAAATAATATTCACATTTTTTCATTTTTATCATCTATCTTATTCTTCCTATGAAATCTAGATTATGTTATCAAAATCAGAAATGATAACAATTATAACCAATGTGCTTTACTGATTACAAATTATAAGCACTGGCAATAAAATAAAAACAATTGAAAATAAATTATTTAATGTACATGGATTTACAAGAAATCCATTTGAGTGCTCAGTAGTTACTCATACTTAAGTCTTCATTCTGTTAAATTAAAATGAGTCTGAAAAGGTCAAAGATAGAGAGGCAAATTGTGAATGAATCAAATTTAGCCAGCCTTGGAGTTACTTGGCCAAAAACCCTGGACCTGCATCATGAACTCCAATAAGAGCGCAAGGACTGAAATCATTCTCCATTATACTCTGTTCTCTGAGCAAGTTCTGCCTCTGATCTCACTTTCTAGGAAAGTATATTTTTGCAGGTCATGTCCATGAGCCTCCTTTTCTCTCTCTCTCTCTCTCTCTCTCTCTCTCTCTCTCTCTCTCTCTCTTCAGTTCTTACTGTAGAAGAATCTGCACTTTGCCTATTGCTCCGGCAAAATGACAAGCAGAGACTCTGCAGCCCCATAGAAGCTATTAGAACTCTCAGTTGCCTCTGCCTTTTCTCTCTGTTATTGCTGTTAAAGGGTCTAGTACATCTAGGGGTGATGTGAGTTTCAAAGTCAGCCCGAGGATGCGGATAAATCATTCACTCATCTTAAAAAGTACTTTACTTAAAATAACTCTAGACAACTAAAAAAATTGCTGTTCCTCTATGTTTAGTTTTAAGTGTAAAAACGGACTAATAGGTGCTTCCTGGATGTTCTTAATATTGTCAGTGGCATAGAATGTCATCACATGATTGATGCTACATTAACACTGATTTGAGCCTTGAGTAATATATTAAGGATTGAGGCAGTCAGCTTTGTTCACCTTTATGTGTCCTAGAGATTTTTAGATACAGCCCTTCTTAGAATGGAGAGAAGCAGACATATTTCAGACAGACCTCTGGCCTGAGACTCTGCCACAACAAGTTGTGTGACAGTACCAAGACACCTAAACTCTTGGGGACTCAGTTTCCCCATTTTTATTTTGAAGCCGCTGTTCCAACTATATGACCTTTAGGGTGTTTTCCAGTTTCCTCAGTTACATAAAGAAGACATGTTTCCCTCAGCTGGCATGGCTCAGTGGTTGAGTGTCAACCTATGAACCCGGAGGCCATGGTTTGCTACACCATCAGGTCACATGCCCGGGTGGTGGGTTGGATCCCCAGTAGGGGACTTGCAGGAGGCAGTCCATCAATGATTCTCTCTCATTATTGATGTTTCTATCTCGCTCTCCCTCTCCCTTCCTCTCTGAAATCAAAAAATATATATATTTTTTAAAAAGGAGAAGAAATGTTTCTCTATCCAGCAACTGGGTGCTCTAGGGAATTGCATAGAAGTGGCTGGTAGGTTTTCCAACAGAGCATGTGTTTACCTGGATAATCAAGACCCACTTTAGGAACTGCAGGAGGAATCTGGAAACTCATTCAAAACAGCCAAGCTCTCACTTTGGTGGAAGTTTGCCTTTTTGTGACTATTTTTATAGTGTGCCTTATTTTGTGTCAGAATGAAACTGGCCCAAATCAGTGTTAGGTGGAGAAGGTATGGGGGGAGGAGGTAGATACTCTTATTTCTGACTAGATGAACTGATTGCAAGCACTGCTGAAACCATCTCCTCCTTTTCCTGTTTCTACTCCAAGGGAGGTGAGCAAGGTTCCTCTGTAGATTAGAGTGGTGTTGTCAGTTTCTATGTGGGGGCAGCGAGGAGAATCCCAAAGCCCTGCCTCCTCCACAGGGGCTCCTCTTCCAGCCGCCTTTCCCCTGCCCAGTTGATGTTTCCCAAAGGGGTTGGTTTTTTCCAGGTCACACAAGGGAGGTCTTGCCTCCATGAAACTCTTAGTGGAAAAGGAAGGTTCTACAGCCGCACTTCAGCAGTATTGCTCTTCAAATATTTGTCGAATAAATGAATTAAAAATAAATGAAAGACTGGAGCTCTTATTTTTTTATTAAATGAATTGGGTGACATTGCTAATAAAGAGAATGGGGCTCTTGTAGCTTTCCCTCAAGTTGTATGAGGCTCATCTACCAGAGGCAGGTGAAGGAGAACTGATATAGAAGTTATGTTTTATCGAGTGGGGGAAGGAAAAAGGGGGCTCTTACCAGGGGCAAGTTCCATGGCTACGGGTTGCTGATGAGGACAGTAAAAGGGGCTGGGCCAGAAAGGCTGTCAAACGAAGCGAGGCGCTCCGGAAGGGAGGGAAGTGAGGGACACCCCTTGGAGGACTGACGGAAGCGGGGTTCTAGCTCTTGGACCCTATGGCAACATTTTGTTTCAACGACCATTTCTATTTGGTTGTAGCGAATCCAAAGTTTAGTAGATGTCATCCTTTTACTAAACTTTGGATTCAAAAGAAGCACTTAGTTGGAGGAACTGAATTTTAACAAGGCTGGTAACTCAAGGAAAACTGACCCCACATCCATTAAGATGTCAAAAGGCAGAGAAACACGGGTTGGCCCCTTTGGAGGGAATGCAGAAGCAGTATATTAGCTGTAGACACGGAGATTCTGAAGGGGAGGCCCATTCAAACCGTACAGTATTATAACTGAGCAATGTTGGAAATTAGAAAGCATGCCGTTTTAAAGGGGACCTCTATCCTGATATCTGATTTAATAAAACATCCCTTTGTGTTCTACACATCAGTCATGATTTATAGAAAAATCACCATTTTCAATAGAGGACACAGGTAAAATATGTAGTTAGGTTTAATGGGAAGAGAAAGTATGAGAAAGCAGAGAGATGGAGAAGGGAGTCATTTTCTCTCAACATAGCAGCGCATTCCCACTGAGGCTTCAGTCTTTGTGCACCCAGTGTCTGTGTGTTGATTAACACTGTTGTAGTGTATCTGTTATTACTCAACTGACACGTTGCCACAAATTATAGCTAGAGCATTGTAGTGCATTACAGATGCAAATACCATTTAAAATAATTTCTTTCCTTTATACCTAGAGGATTGGGAACTCAACAGCAGGCTTTCCCTTTACTCTAAAAGCATCCATCCTGCTAACAGAGTAAAAGAGCTGTTATTCAGTTCATGCTGAGTTTTAAATGTAATGTGTTAGAAGGTGTTTATTCTCTCACAGATTAGCTCCCATTATCATTAAAGGGAGATGCCTGAACAAGTACTCCATGAAGCAGTGAAAATATCATCTTCTCAGGGTGCTTTTTGGGGAAATCCTGTCTTTCAGAGAGAATTCTTTTCTTAGCCTCAGCTATCATAGTGTCATATCATTTCTTATACTGTCTCGTCTTATTTTTTTTCTATAGTATGGACAAAACAAAATAGAGATAGCCATATCAAAAATGATCATAATAAAGGGCATACGATAATAAAGGATAATTGGGAAGAGTAGATCAAAGTATGGATAATTAGCAATCTCCCCTGAGTGCACAGCCAATCTCACACATAGCTGGAGTCAGAAGCTGCCTCTGCAGAGGGATTTCAGATTTCCCAGCACCCATTTTCTCTCCCCCATAACCAGCCCTCGCTGGTCCTGCTTGTTCTATTGCCTTTAGAGGGGGAAAGGTAACATTAAAAGTGGAGTTAATTTTCAAGTTAAAATACCCTAAGAGCAAGATGGTGTGGTAAGGCATGCAGTGAATAGAATTAGTATTCCTGTTTTACAAATAGAAAAAAAAGAGAGAGAGATAATATGAGATTCAATAACATGTCAGAAATTGATTGGAGATTATTATCTCTTAGTCCAGTGATCAGAATTGATAGATCCTCCCTTCCCCCAACTGGTGGGCAGAGTATGAAGTAACCTGCAGCCCGGAAATACCTGAACAACTAACCATGTACCTTATATGGACTATACAAACCATGTACCTTATATGGACTATACAAACCATGTACCTTATATGGACTATACAAACCATGTACCTTATATGGACTATACAAACGACCACCAATCCACACCTGTCAAATAATACCCTAAGTAGTTACTATATGGACCATACATTAAGCCACCAATCAGCGTGTGCCGAGTACACTAAGCCCCCATTCCTTCCCATTCCGCCCCTCAAAAGGTGTGCCCACCTCTGCACGTGCTGCTGTCCTCCCCTTGCGAGACAGCCCGGCAGGTCCTTCTCCTCTAATAAAGCCTGTAGTCCTGGTTTTTGGCCTCTGTCTGATCTTTCAAGAATGAAATGGTTAGAATCGCCCTGTCACTCCATTTCATATTTTGCTTAAAACAGGGATATCCACAAGATGTGGTCAAACTGAAGATACAGAAATAATAATACTTAATTGGTTAGATCTCATTGTGGGTTGATGTATCTGCAGATTTTCCAAGTGGTACTTGGACTTAACATTTCATGTTAAGAAAACAGGAAATAGTTTTGCACCAAGCACTTTGGAGTCGACCACAGGAAGCTCACAGTTTTCACTCATACATGCTCTTGAAGGTCTCCAGGGATCCATTTCAGATAAAGTAGGCCTTCATAACTCTCCGGCTCTAGATCAAGAACAATTTGTCTTTATGTTTGTGGAATCTAACCTATCAGTTTGAAAGAGAACAAATTCTGAGGAAAGTAATAAGTTGCTTTCATATGGATTTTCCAAGTCAAATAAACATATGAATGGAGGTGGAAAAGCAACCTGAAAACAGCATTTCTCAAATAGAAATAGCTAATTTTAAAGGATTAAACTGGTCCAACCAGTCTGGTGTGTGATGATCAGCAGTGGACCAGCTTTGAGAAGTTAGAAGTACACACACACACACACACACACACACATACACACACACACACACACACACACACACAAGCCAAGATTAAAGAGATTTTGTAATTATTTATTGTAGGGAACTGAAGATTAAAAGATGTCAAGGAACATTCAAGTACAATAAAGGCTCATACATTTCTTTTTCTATTTATTCAAGATTTTTAGTAAACTTCCAGGACTAATAAATTTTCTCTTTATACTATTTTCAAGAGAGAGACCCTAGGAAAGAAAGGGAACAGAATACTTGTTTGGAAATATTTGAACAATTTAAGAAAAAATGATTGCAACTCTCTGTGAGCATATTTAAAATTTCTCCCAAAATAAACTACTACATAATTGCAAAGCATTTCTATCTATCAAAAGCAGAACCCCTAGTAATGAAAAACTCAACATACGGCTATATATCTCCCAAGTCCTTTACTTTTCATATATTTTTATTCATTTATGGATAAATAGTTATTGTTCCAGGCACTGTACTAGGTATTAGAGATATAAAATTGAATCACACAAAGTATGTGGAGAAAATTGGAAATTGCATTTTTACCTTGTGCTACCATTGTACCTGTGGGTCAGGGATTTTCATGGGCTAGAACTCATCTAACTTTCTCAGTGCACAGAAATACATACTATCCCATTTGCTTTCTTGTAAGTTAGCTTTCACACTTTAAAAAATTGCCGCAGAATACTATTGTAAAACCCACATGATTTCTCATTAGCATTTAGATTTTTTAAAGGCACTCTTCTTCCTATCAAACTATGTCTCCTCTAAATTATTCATCTAATATTCGTTGACTGTGTATCTGTGCCAGGCACTTGCTGTGCTCAGGTGTTGAAGAGCTGAAGATGGATGACACAAAACACTTGCCCTCGAGCAGAGCAGTCATGGCACTTCCTGGACTCAGAACTAGAGGCAGCATCTTAGTACTGGTTAGAATGCATTTCTCTTCTACCTTCTGCAGGGATTACAACAGCCCAGTTTGACAAAGGATACAAAATACCAAATGGGAAATAGACTCCAAAAAAATAGATTGCAATAAATGTCCATCCACAAGGAAAACAAAAGTTCTCTATAAGTATCTGCACTTCCTAGAATGGAATGTTCTCTTATATTCCCATATATGTGAATTATATTGATAGCCAAGTGTATTGACATTTGTGGTAAACACACAATGCAATATGCAAATGTTACATTATAGAAGTGTACACTTAAACTTATGGAATGTTATTAAGCAGTGTCACCTGAATAAACTTAATTTTGAAAATAATAATATAATAGCACTACCTGGTTTGGCTCATCGGCCTGTGGACTGAAGGGTCCCAGGTTCGATTCCAGTCGAAGGCACATGCCTGGGTTGCAGGCTTAACCCCCAGTAAGGGGCATGCTGGAGGCTGCCAATCAATGATTCTCTCTCATCAATGATGCTTTTATCTCTCTCTCCCTCTTCCTTCCTCTCTGAAATCAATAAAAATATATAAAGTGATGATAATATAATTTACATTCAAATGTTATACAAAATTCAATTGCTCTCCACTAGAAGAATCCACACAAGCTAATTTCTGTTGAATTAAGAGAATGGGCAATGTGTTCACTGCATGTGAAGGAGTAACTAATTATGCGAGATTTCTAAAATCCACCCACTTTATAAGTTCATACTACCTATACCTGTCATGTATAACTCCTTTGAGCACCTCATCCTTTGGTCTGTAATTTTTTAAAGCACTGTTTTCTTTTACCAGCTAGGTAGTGGGTCCTTGACTCTGTGGCTCCTACATCTATTACAATACAATCTGTACACTGGGAACGCAATACGCTGTTTCTGCTGCCACGGCTGCTGATGAGGCTGATAAGTTATCATCTCAATCTATCTCTAAACAGAGAAATGGCCCGCGTCTGTCGGGGATGATTTCAGGCCACCTGAGAGCACAGCGATTAGATCCCTCCGCAAAGGAAAATGATGCTCAGAGTAGTTACTGGCTGAAGTGAGGTTTGAAAGAGGCGGGCTTCAAATAAGTGCAGGAGAAAAGGATATTCCAGCAATTTTTACGCACAGAGAATGTGGCTCAGAGACTGGTGTGAGTGGGGCTCCACTCTTCTCTTCCTCGAAGAAAAAGTTTATTATGCAGGTTGCTTAGGCAGAAGCTGGAGGTCTTCTGGGATCATCCCATCCTGTGAGGTTTTGGCCTTGTTAGGCAGCTCACCCTCTCCTGGGCCTTGATGCTTAATGTCTTCATGTGGAATTACTCCCAGCAGGGTTGGTCTACTTTCCTGCTGCGCTGAAAAAAAGGATTCAAAGATTGGCCTTGGCCGCAAGTACACACCAAATATAAAGAGGAGTTTAGGACTGAAAGAGGCAGGCACTCACATAGCAGTTCATGAGATTAACTCAATTAGATCGTTTAGAGTAAATACAATATGTCCTTCCTGCTACTCCTGGCCAATTTTAGAACACCTCACCCATCAGAGCCATGGTTCTCAAACATTGACTGGCATCGGAATCAACTGGAAGGCTTATTACGTGCAGATTGCTGGCATCTACCCCAGAGTTTTTAGTTTAGTAATCCTGAGGTGAGGCCAAAAACCCGCATCTCTAACGTTGCCAAGAGATGCCCGTGCTGCTAATCTTGGGACCACACCTGGAAACTTCTGGATCTGTGGAGTCAGCCACAGAATGAAACCTAGCTAGAGGCTGCCTCTTAACATCGAAGACTCCGCAGTTCCTTTTTTTTTTTTTTTGCAGTTTCCTGGTTTCCTCAATTTCTTCTAATTCCCTTCCTCCATCCATTCATTTACATATTCAATGAAATGTCTAGAATCTATAAAGTCCTAATTGATGCCACATTTAGCCAAACGGTACTCTACATTCATGAAAACTCTGAATGTAAAATCAAGCCCTACATTGCTGTACACCCACCCGGAGATGTGCAGGCCCTTGATCTTCTGAGGCCCTCAGGACCATGAGGCCACACAAGGCCACACATTCCTGGTGTCTGTTGATCCTTAGTGGCTCCTGATGCCAACCCCTACTCTATTCTTATTTTTACAAACTGTAAACCAGGGGATGATTTTGGTTGGGGGTAATGATACTAGTGAATAATATACAATATTAACCATCATTTTCAATTTTGAAGGGAAAACATGGACATATTTTTTTTCCCGTTTTGTGTTTTCTTAGTAGAAGCTTAACAATGTTTGACAAAGTCTTCTACTCCATGAAAATCAAACCTTTCAGGTCAACTTCTTACAAATTTAAGACAGTGAACTCTATAAAACCCAACTGTGTGTTCAGGATTTAGTTTCATATGACTTTAGAGATTAAATTATGGGTGTAAAGGACATTTTGTGTGGTTCCAAAGAAATGTAATTTAAAGGCTTATTTAAATAGGTATACAATGTAAATCAAATGTGAGGATAATGACAGTTATTTCAGAGAACATTTAAGTCAGATTAAGTTTCTAATTCAGTTGCACAATATCCCCGAATATGATTATACATGCCAGAAAATTTGCTGGCTGTTATACAGTACATAGTTGTTAAATCACAAACCCATAAACAAAATTCAGAGATTTTTTTTTTTATTATTCTGGGGGGAAAAATGACATTGGTTAATATTACATAGGTTTCAAATGTACAAAAAAATTCAAAGATGATAGTTTAAAATGCATTAAACATACTATATTATCTGTAATAATGAATCATAATTTTTAATTTTTAAACAAGGGGGAGTTTAACACTGAGGAGAACAGTATTAGAAATTGCTGGCACTTAAACAACTTTTTGAATCAAAGACAAACTGGAATTGACATGTGAGATATAGTAGAATACTGACTATGGACACTCTTTTGTACCAAAATCTTGTATATGACTTCAAGGAGATTGATATTAAGTGAAAAAAGCAAGAAAAAACAAAACAACAACAACAACAAAACCCTCCAACACTATTTGCTGTCCTCTCATTTCCTAGGGCCTCCAAAGAGAAGTGTATGAAGAACGCTAAAATAATTAACTTCTGGTGAGTCAGAGAAGGAGTCCTGTCCTGACTGCCCCAGAGCGCACGTGCACGCATAGTCTCCATTTCAGCCAGATTCGGATGGCCCAGCGCTTCTGTGTGGTTAGAAAGGAGGTGTGAGCAGAATCCAGCTCGGACCCTCTCCTTCAGGAGAATGGGCGAGTCTGCTCAGGGAGAGAGGGAGGTCGGCAGTGTGAACACTATTTCAACATCTAACCTCCCTTAGAATAGATGGATCACTAGTCAGGAACTTGCTTCTTTTTTTTACCACTATTTCAAAGCTTTTTTTCTGTCAATTTTTTTGTTTTTTAAGGATTTCATCAGATATGGAGCTCTGGTGTTTTATTCACTATGCCATTTCACTTTATGGAGATGCAGAATGAGAACTTGCTACTAAAGCACCGATTGGGAAAAGAGGATTTATTGCACACGTGCACAGAGCAACAATGAAAAAAATGTGCCACAAACAACCTAGACTTACAGTATTGATAAAACAGATTTACCTGTAGAATAGACATGAAGTATAAATCACTCCAAGGAATTGGTGACATGTTAACATTGCATAAGGTGGAGACCTGTCTGTTACCTTAATCCCAGTTGGAGATTTTGCAGTTACTCACTGACATTTTACAAGTGTTACTGTGCATAGTGTTAAATTAAAAACTGCTAATCTGTTAAAGTTTCCAATTTTTGAAGTTTGTAATCCAGGATTTTATTTCTGAATCTTGCAGGGGGCTGCTAGTGTTTTATTTTTTTCTATGTACAATAACATATTGTTTGCTCTTATCAATGAAAAATACTTGCCAGAATGTTTTGTGTCATTCAAAAAAACTATATAGCGATATCTTCAAAACCATATATAAAATGATGGCATGAAACAATTTGTATACGTAGCATCTCAATTCTCTTCCCTGCTTTTAACCATCCTATTGGCTACTTGAAAGATCCCTTTGATTTCCCTCTTCTACTACAGAGTCCATCTTCTCTAAGGAGTGCTTCCTAACTTGACACCTGCATTTTTGTTGTGTTGACATTTTGCTGTTGATTAATAACCTCCTTGCTATACTAATAACATAATTCCAGCTTTCCTAATAAAGGCAGTCATATTTTTAATTGATTTACATGTCTCTTCACCTGCAGCCTCAGCTCCATGAGTTCAGAATTTTGTTTTCCATTGTTTTTTAACTTCAACTAAGAGATTATTAACACTTATTAAGTGCTCAGTAAAAACCCTTTGCATTAAATTTCATGTCAACAGCCTGATTCTAATTCATGCCTAATCCTAGGTTATGCGGCAGTTGTCAAGGCACCTAAGAAATAATGAGCAATTAAAAAAAGAATAATTCTTGTTTTGTGGTTTTCAAGTACTAAACTACTGAAGAAACATAAGATTTGAATATTAATGCCTGGCTGGTTTGGCTCAGTGGATAGAACTTTGGTCTGCGGACTGAAGGGTCCCGGGTTCGATTTGGTCAAGGGCAAATCCCTGGGTTGCAGACTAGAGGCCTGGTGCACAAAATTCGTGCACAGGTAAGGTCCCTAGGCCTGGCTGGCGATCAGGGCCAATCGGGGCCTTCTGACTGCTGGCTGGGGCCTCCCTTCCTCTGCTGCCAGCTGCCACCCGTGGCCTTCCTTTGTTCCGCACTTTCCCCTGGTCATCAGAGCACATCATAGCAAGCAATTGAACTCCCGGTCTCCAGGTCAAACTCCCGAGGGGACACTTTGACTGCTAGCCGGGGCCTTCCTTCCCTGGCTGCCAGCTGCCGCCCATGGCCTTCCTTTGTTCCACACTGGTCATCAGAGCACATCATAGCAAGCGATTGAACTCCCAGTCTCCTGGTCAAACTCCCGAGGGGACACTTTGCATATTAGCCTGAAATATAGAGATAATTTTCCTGGCATGTTTAATTATGTCTTCCTATAGTTTGGAACTCAACAAGAGTGCACGTACTCTAAAACATTAAGATCTGATTCTTATAAGGTCTGATTTTATCCCAGGTTCAAAAAATAAAAATAACTAGGAAACTGTGTAAAGGAGCGAATATAAATGGCCTTGATGAATCCCAAAAAGAGAGGTGTTGCAATCATAGGTATAGGATAAGACAGTCAGAAAAGGACAACCATCACACCCTCAAATTACAGCATGCCCGGTAACATTCACAGCTCTGAAAACCTATTCCTCCTACACCCAGACCCTTTCTTACCCTAACTGCTTACCCCAGAAATGGGGTGACATTAATCCCTTATTTTCAGCTCAGGATTGAATTAATTTTATCCATCTGTGCATAACTTGGGATTCTAGGAAGAACTAAATGGGATCTTTATGATATATGTGAACAACTAATTAGCCACTCTGTTTCTTAACTTTGCATATAGCCTGAAATATAGAGATAATTTTCCTGGCATGTTTAATTATGTCTTCCTATAGTTTGGAACTCAACAAAAGAGTGCACGTACTCTAAAACATTAAGATCTGATTCTTATAAGGTCTGATTTTATCCCAGGTTCAAAAAATAAAAATAACTAGGAAACTGTGTAAAGGAGCGAATATAAATGGCCTTGATGAATCCCAAAAAGAGAGGTGTTGCAATCATAGGTATAGGATAAGACAGTCAGAAAAGGACAACCATCACACCCTCAAATTACAGCATGCCCGGTAACATTCACAGCTCTGAAAACCTATTCCTCCTACACCCAGACCCTTTCTTACCCTAACTGCTTACCCCAGAAATGGGGTGACATTAATCCCTTATTTTCAGCTCAGGATTGAATTAATTTTATCCATCTGTGCATAACTTGGGATTCTAGGAAGAACTAAATGGGATCTTTATGATATATGTGAACAACTAATTAGCCACTCTGTTTCTTATAATATCTCCACTTGAGTGATTCTTTCATTGAAAATAATGGTCTATTTCCCATGGTGAAACAGATTGAGTCAGCTGTTCCCTGGGCTTTTCAAGTGATGAACTGATGCATTTATTCTTTATTTGCAGGATAATTTGAATCTTAAATTCCTATTTTTTTATAATGTCTGTTCCTTCAAAATATCTATTCCCTTTGTGAGAAGCAAGTGCAAATATCTAGGAAATCATATCCAGAAGGCCATAATAGTATAAAAGGATGTAGGTAGTCCAAAACGTCATGTCAAGACCCTTTGGTTTATAAATTATCTGAATAGGTAAATGATTGATAAGTGATATAGCCAGAGTTCATAGAGTAAATAATTTTTTCTTGCATTACTGACATGTAGAGACCTACATACTGATTTAAAAAATGTAAGTGTTAAAGCAGCCCTCAGAAGTTGAGTCACCTTTTATGAACGCATGATTAGCCTTAAGGCCATAACTTTATTCCTTGATGAAGTCATAGTCATAGTGCTACCATTAGCAAATTTATGTATTTTCTAATATTTTTTAATTCAATTTTATGATGATAACCATATTGCTAGTAGTAATTATAATGAATTAGCTGAGCGCTTCCTATTTTTTAGGCACTGTGCACACACCATCTCACAATTGATCTGATTAAACAATCCCACGTGATCAGCATTAGTCCGGAGAGTAATGGAATGCTCCCATTCTATAAATGAGAACACGAGGCTCAGGCAAAATAGAGAATCTTCTCAAGATCATACAGGTAGAAAGTGGAAGGCTGGGGACTTGGGACTATATATTAGCCATCACTCTTGAAAATTTACTCTAGAGACCACCATTGTATGATGTTGCATCTAGTTATGGCAATATTTTCTAAGTGAAGAAAATTAGGGAAATGGTCTGATAGGGACAAAAAATATACTCGGGAGAAAATGGGACAATATATCTGAAATCAAAATTCTGTTGGAAATTATTACTGTGAAATAGCTTGTGCTTTAGCTCATGCCATGCAACCCAGTCTACCATTCACTGAGCTGCCATACACTAGCATTTGGCTTCATAAAAGTAACTGCCATCTTTGAGCCTCATGATGCTAATCCTCCACATCAACATATGAATTCATGAATTAATTTTCTATGATATTTATCAGTAAGTTACTCAAGGCCTTAATAAATCGTAACTCTGATCTCCTAAGGACATATTAGGGAATACCCACAGTCCTTTAGAGCAAAAAGTTCTCAGGCGAAGGACAACGTTAACATAAAAATAAATGCTTTAGTGTTGCATTCAAAACAACTTTCTATGGATTGTGATAGAACCGGAATGACTTTCCTATTTCTCTACTGAAATCATAATGTGACTATCACAAAATAATTTTAAGCAAAAAGTACATGTGGACCAACATAGTTGGGTCACTCAGTTAAAATTGAGCATTAATATGGTTGACTCATAAATAATTCAATATTAATGTAAACACTGCTGGTTTCTACAGGAAAATCTTTTTCTCGGGTTCCAGAAATAATTTTTGCAGTCCATTTTTATTACTCAAAAGGCCTGCCATAAGTTAATCAGCAGAAGAAATTTTAGGTATTTGGTAGTTTTAAAAGGCTACATTTAAAAGACTTGGTACTTGAAGTGGAATTATGAATCAATTTTGATTTAAAATATTATACCTTTTTAAAAACCTTTAATCAAGTAATCAGGGGAAAAGTGACAGTAAAATATTAGAACTAGTAATTTTTAAAAGCCAACATCATCTTAAATGATAGGGATTCATTTTCTATGGAGCCCTTTCTGGGCTCAAGGTCAAAACTTTAATATGGTAAGCAGCTTAAGCTAAAATCTTTTTCACTTTTTTGAGGTTTGATGTTTGAAAGAGATGCAAATGAATGCTAAGACAGGGGAAGTCTTGCAGAATTAAATTTTGAAAGCTGTCTTTAGGAAATCCTGTCTCATTGAACTAAGCAACAGGCAGAGAAATCAAGGTCATTCATTTAATATCCCCCTGCCTAAAATTTTCAACATGATGTGTTTCGCTCAGTGGCTCATACTTCAAGTGCTAAATAATTGCTCAAATCTGTTGAAATCATAAATGTTAAAGGGATCACTGAGATAATTCTAGTCCAACTTACTAATTTTAGAGGAGAAGAAAATGGAACTCAGAGAAGCTGTATGTGACTTGCCTGATGCTGCAAAAATAGCAGCGAGCAAAATGTTCAATTGCTAGACTAAATGTTGACTCGCCTGTACGCCAGCCATTAGTACTGCCATGTCATAGCAGCTTTATAACCAGTAATGCTGATTAACTATACACCAATATGTTTGTGTCCAGAGGATCAGTGTTTCTAAACATTACCTTAAGAGAATATACAAATATTCTACTATTGCCAAAGAGTGCTTTGGAGTACATTTACAGAGCCAGATTTTGCAATATGTATGCATTAATTTAGCTATTACTTAACAGTGACTGAGAGCCTACTATGCATTGGGCATTGCAAATGAAAAGGTAAATGCCGCTATGTCCTTATTCTCAAGGATGACAAGAGAAGTGAAGATGGACAGAAGGAGAAGTGAGTAGGAAACACAGATAATGAAATTGGAAGATTAATTGGATTCAAGGCATGTAAGAGAAGGTGCACATATGCCGTATCAGGTACTATACTAAGCATTTATGAAAACCGCTCCTCAAACCAACACTCTATAGAGTGTAACTATTCTCATCTTTATTTCACAGATGAGGAAACTGACACCCAGAAAAGCTGCACTACTTTCCCAAAGCCACAGGGCTGGGATGCGAACCCAGACTTCACGTTCTTAAACACTCAGCTATCTGACTTTTCTAGACTAGTTCTGATGGCTGGGGTGCCTAAGCAGACGGAAGTATTTCTGAAGTAAATTGGTGTGAAGAAGTGCAATATGTTTATGAGGAAGGGAGAAAGACAGTCCATTTCTTTATTTGAACGGACTGGAGGATGTATCACAGAGGCCAGCATTTTCCATTGGCCAGGCTGCAGACAGATCTTTGGGAGTTAACAGCACAAGGGTAGCAGTTGAAAATATCGGTGTAGCCACGTTTGCTCAGAGAGAGTATCCTGAGTGATAAGTGAGGTTTCCTGAAGTACAAACACCCACATTCAGGGAAATAGCACAGAAAATAAATCACCAAAATTGATTGGGATGAAAAAGTCAGAACGGAAAAAAGAATAAAACGTGAGAACATTGTAAAAAATGACAGCGTGTTCCACAGTGCCGGCTTCAAAGAAAAGTCAAGAAATTAAGGACTAAAAATGCCCACTGAAGTTGATAACAGGAGGTTATTCAAGTGATAGAGTGAAAGGCCATTGTGTGGTATGTTGAACCATGAATTTGGGGTGGGTGAGGAATTAGTGATGAGAAGGACTCCTTGTTGAAGAAACTTTATTGTGAAGTGGAGAAAGAGTAGGAGTTGGGGAAGCAAAAAGGGGTTTTCTTGGATATTACATCTCTCTCTTC
Source organism: Myotis brandtii (assembly GCF_000412655.1). Lineage (NCBI taxonomy): Eukaryota > Metazoa > Chordata > Mammalia > Chiroptera > Vespertilionidae > Myotis > Myotis brandtii. The sequence continues at coordinate 103,055 of NW_005371734.1, forward strand.
CTTTCTCTCTCTAAAATATCAATAATAAAAAAGAATATGGCATTTAAAAAAATTTTTTTCCATCATTTGAGCCATAATAAATGTGTTGCAAACTCTAAGATCAACTTCATAAAATAAAGACTCAGATATAGTTTAGTAAATGTATGTAATACCAGGCACTGCTCTTGGCTCTAAAGATCAGTCATGAGCAAATATGGAGACAATTAAAAAAAATGATTTGGTGGAAAAAGTAAATACACCAAATTATTAAAAAATAATGAAATGTATTAAATGCCATTTATAGATTCTAAGAGATAAAGTATCTTTGTGAAAAGGTATTAGGAAGCTATAATAATGTTCGGGGAAAATCTTCAATCTATGTGCAACACAAACAAGTTTGAGTTTGAAATATCAGGCAATACAATGGTTTTATGTTCTTGGATTATGTTATATCCTGACTGAGCCTTTCATTGTTTATCATAATTAGAATTTCTGTTACCAGTGTTTCTTCTAAAATGGAATCCCAGCATATTTGTTAGAAAAAAACTTACTATTATTATTTTCCTCAGTGATAAAATAATATGTTGCACTATTACTCATTATAAGGAAATGCTGTCTCTAAGAGTTGAAAATTCTATAAGAATTTACATGATGTGACAAGAAAGAAACAGAAGGAGTGCCTATCTGGCTTCATGAACTCAATCCAGAGCCGACTGGAGAATACTATAACATGCTCCAGCCAGATTCTCTTAGAAATATAATTAAACTTGCTCCCTTTGCCCTCTTAGTAAGAACATGCATGCAAGTTCAAGAATGACTAAGAAGAAAAATATTGAAGCAGGGAAAGCCTTTGCTTTAACCATTAAAGCCTTTGCACCTGTATTTCCTGTCTCAGATCACTCCACAGTTCATGTAATTGCCCAGCATATGAGATACAGTCTGTACTCGTTATTTCCCCAAACCCACATCAATCACTGAGTCCTTTCAATTCCACTTCCTTCCTCTATGTTAAGCCCATCTATCATCGGGAGCTCCACTGTCCCTACCTAGATGTGAGTTATCATTTTTTATGCCTTGAAACTGGTCACACTGCCTTCAGTTCTGTTCCTTCCTGATTCACTTTCCACACACATAGGGATCATTCTGAAACTTAAACATATTTTATTTTTTTAAAATATATATTTTTTTTAATTTTTGAGAGAGAGAGAGAGAGAGAGAGAAACATCAGTGTGAGAAACACCAATCAGTTGCTTCCCAAAGGTACCCCAACCCAGGACTGAACCCCGAACCTGGGCATGTGCCTTGACCAAGAATCAAACTGGTGACATTTTGGTGCACAGGATGATAATAACTGAGCCACACTGCTCAGGGCTTTTTTTAAAAAAAAAAAATTTAAATAAGTGTAATACTTTCAATGTCTTGCAATCACCAACAGATGGAAGTTCAATACCTCAACATCTTGTACCAGATCCTTAATAATCTGACTCAGGTTTCCCTTCAGACCTATATTCAGGAGAAACTGAACCACCTGCAATGTTTCAAAATCTCCAGGCACATTCCTGCCTCCAAGCCTTTGCAGAAGCTGTTCCCTCTGCTTGTCAGACCCTAACTCCATCATTCCCACTTCTTAACCTGGCTCACTCCTACTTATTAATTTGTCCCCATAGATGTCGCCCCCTTCAGGAATCCCTTCAAAATGCCCCAAAGCCGAGCTAGGTATTTCTTATAGGCTCCCCTTGCAGCCTCTACGAAACTCATCAGTACAGTCATAAAACTGTATCACAACCGCCTGTTTACATAGCTATGTTTGTACTTGAAGCTACTTAGGAATAAAAAGTGTATCTTCATTACTTTTATGTGAATCCTAACAGAAAAAAGAAGGAGAAATGAATGGGAAAACTTTCTCTCTGCAAGCTTCTATTTTCTCATCTATAAATACACAGTACTACCAAAAATATCAAAAGAGATAGTTAAGCTAGAACCCATTAATAATAATAGTGCAACTATATAATGTACGTTATATTGTTGTAATTTTTGTTCTCATTAACGGTTCCTTGTGAAATTGATGCCATGGATGAGCTGCTTTTATGAGAGGCTTGAGATGGAATACTCTATTCGTCTTGTGTAGAATTCCTTATTGCACATCTGGGCTGTCCCATTCGCATTTTGACAGCCCATCAGCCAAAGGAGTCCTTGGAGACAACCACAATAGTAGTTCATGAATTAATGACTGGTTAGTAAGAGTTTGCTTCAATAAATTAGAGCTGTTTGAGTAATAACAATGTTACTCAACAAGGATATAAAGATATATATACATCAGCAATACAGTTCTTAATAGATGGATGTAATGGAATTAGGCTTAACCTCAAAAAAAAACATCAGAATTAATTGAACTCTTTGGAGTATTCTCCATAGAATTACTTGTGGGTTGAAGTTTTAACTAAGAAGGTTTTATAAAATATGAGAACTGTCAAGAATCTCTAATAATCCTTATGTAGTTGTATAAGCCTTGACCATCTGATTCTCAATTTTTATGTGCCTAATTACTACCTAAGATTTATAATAAAATATATAATTAATGTTCCCACTGCTAGAAATTCTGACTCAGTGCTCTGGTGTAGGGCTGAGGAATTTGCATTTTAATGAGAACTTCAAATGATTTTGATACAGGTTTTAATCAGTTCACCCTTTAGAATCCACTCTGAAAAAAAGTGCCCATCTTCATTCTTATTTTCTTATAGAAGACACTGTACTTGCAATCATACTTAATATAATCCCAAACATGCCTATTCATGTAGAGTACCAATTTTAGATGCTTTTAATAGAGCAAATCCTGTACTCATTTGCAAATCCTGTACTTATTCATACCCAATTTAAGTTCCAATAATATAAATAATATATTTCTTCTATATTTTCAGTAGGACTCTATATATTATGACTAGATACCCACAGAATAGACAAAGATAATATAGTTTTGTTGTGACTATGATCCTATTACTGGCATTATATTAGAAAACTAGAGGTGCAGGTACAGTCCCTAGGCCTGGCCTGCAATCAGGGACATCTTCCCCAGCTGCCCGCAGCCAGCTCCGCCCACCGCTGCCACCAACCCCCAGTTCCCTGTTTGCCATCTGGTAATCGGTGCCTGACAGCCGGGGGAAGGGACCAAAAGGTCGGCTGTTCCCGCCCTCTTGCCGGCCCTGCCCCCACTGCAGGTGGCCATCAGGCGATAGGAACCTGCCGGCCGGGAAAAAGGACCAAGAGGTGGTCAGTGCGCCTCATAGTGACTGGTCCAGCGGTTGTTCTGGTCGTTCTGCCATTAGGGTCATTTTGCATATTACCCTTTTATTATATAGGATGGAGTGGAAGTCCTGAGCTGGCCATGAGGGCACGCTCTGTCACCACCTCAGTGACCTTGGACAAGGCACCTCTTGGCTGTGGACCTCAAAGTCCATATCTGAGCAGAAAGATTGCACTAAGTACTCTTCCAAATGCTTTCCAGATTGAAGGCAATGACATTTTCATGCATGTTAAATCATTTTAATTTACAATAACTCATTTTTTACATCTGGCTATGGTTGTTAATTTAAATGTAAGGAGAAAATATAGGATATTTCCAAGAGGATTATTGCACTATATATCCTATGTATTACTTATAGTCCACCCATCACAAAAAAAGAGAGGTACTAATATTTAGTAAAAATAATCATCCTATGACTGCAATAGTCTCACAGGTTGTGTCTCCAGTAAAGGGAATGGTGGCAAGGCCATAGTGGATATCCAGCCAATGGGTAAAATGATCAGTTAATATGGTTTTATTGACAGCTTTTCTGTGAAAAGCGTGTTTAGGATCCAAAGTCCTGACACAGTTGGTTTAGGAAATTCTGTTTGGAAGACTCATTGTTCATGACTGTGAAGTCACAGTCCATTCTCTGGACAAGATTGAGGCTTCCCTGTTATCCCATGATTTTCCAAATGAAATACATGTCTGTCAACTCAGGAAAAAAGAGGCTGGGGATTCCCTTCCTAAAGTGTTCCTTCTTTGAGTGGCAAGAAATTAAACTCTATATTCTTGCCGAACACCTGAGAAGGAATTTGCAAGACTCTGCTTCTGTGCTACTTAAGAAATCAAAGTCTGCATCGTTGACAAATATTTTAACTTTCAGAAGTTTCATCAAGGTGAGAATAATTAGCAAATTCTCTAGTGACCTAACACAAGGATTGCACAATTACTTTCTAATTCCTGAGTGTACAAACCATCCTACTCATTAAAACAAATTTAAGGGACTTAACATTGGGGCCTTGTATACCACAACACCTATGCACAAGGGATAGCTGTTGATTGTCATGGATAGAAAGCATCCCTGGATATTTCTGGTGCTAAAAAAGCTCAGGGACCTGTAAATTTTTTTCTCTTACTGACATGTGTATGTTGAGGGTTCCACTTTAGCATTTGTATTCATTCTGAAGTAGCAGAGCAATGCATGGATTAGGGGGGAAGGGAAAGAATTGATTGGAACAAGAGACATTGCTTTCCTTATTCAAAATTTTGAATCAGCAAAACAGAACAGAATATATATAGATAGTACTTTCCAAATCTCACTCCTATATTTTTTTTTATAATATTGGAAAGACATTGTTTCTTCTTAATGTTTAAGTTATTCATCTTTCTACACACATGATTTTTTATAGAGAACTTTATACAAGTAAATTTAAATAAATTTGCATTCACACTAAACCACTAGCAATGAGCTAAGTTGCTAGATCATTTATAATGCACATGATTATGCTTTACTAATGAGCACACTGAAAAAATTTAAACATTTTGTTTGCATATAAACATTTTTGTTTTGCATTTTTAGAAATAGGAAATTATTTTTCATCAGAACATCTATTAATAAGGCTTATTTCTCTGAAGGAAAAACAGTTATGTATAAGAATTGCCATGTTCTTGCTCCTGTTGAGTTTATCTATGTTCAAAGACCATTGGGATCAACCCTCTTATCATCTCTTCAATAGTCACAATGATTGCTATGTCTTTGCCTAGAATCTAAACATTCTCCTTTATAAAAACTCAGTACTGAATATAATCATATTCTACTTGTGAACAGCTATATACAGTGGTGGGCAAAAGTAGGTTTATAGTTGTTCATATGGAATCTATATATATATATGAGCCTAAGCAACCATTACAACTGGACAACCAGGTGACCAGCCAGTAGCTATGACATGCATGACCACCAAGGAGCAGACACTTAACGCAGGAGCTGCCTCCTGGTGGTCAGTGCACTCCTACAGCCAACCTCCCATGCCCCCCTCCCTGCCAGCCAGCCCCCATTGGCCCCGATCACTAGCCAAGAGACCACTCCCATGCAAAAATTCGTGCACCGAGCCTCTAGTATAATCCTATATAATAAAAAGCTAATATGCAAATAAACCAAACAGCCGAACGACTGGTCACTATGACATGCACTGACCACCAGGGGGCAGACGCTCAACACAGGAGCTGTTCCCTGGTGGTCAGTGCGCTCCCACAGGGGGAGTGCCACTCAGCCAGAATCCGGCTCACAGCTGGCGAGTGCAGCGGCAGTCGGACATCCCTTGAGGATTCCTGGACTGCGAGAGGGTGCAGGCCGGGCTGAGGGACCACCCCCCCTCCCTACCCCCAGTGCACAAATTTTGTGCACCAGGTCTCTAGTATAATTATAAATAAC
>NW_005371734.1:109201-120257 GCF_000412655.1 Myotis brandtii
AATAAACACCATTTTGTGTACTCACAACTGTAAACCTACTTTTGCCCACCACTGTATAATTGTATGTACTACACATAATTCCTTAATGATCCAAACTTTCAATAGAAATGGCATTCAGTTTATATTTGTTGTATCACTCCCTCCACTTGATACAAAGAACTGCCTCAGGTGTATTTCTTGTTTTGAAACTCATGTATGTGCCATATGAAAATAGCCCCAGATCTGAGAAGAAACCACATTTGCCACAATTTAGAACTCAGAAGTTTAATTTCTTTCAGGTATATCTACAAAGCTGAGCTGCAGGTCTCCATTTTAAAAAGCAATGCAGTAGAGAACTTAACAATATTTTAGCTACCAAGGTGAGGGCATCCCATAAGTCCTGCAATCACTTGTCTTTATATGCAAATATTTTCAGAGAAACACAAATATCTAAAATGAGTATATGTTTTTCTCCTCCCAGTGTAAGGCATTGCTTATAGTTGCTTCCTGACATGATAAGTATGCAGTATTGCATACTTACTAAGATTTATATTTCTGTCTGCAAAGCTGGTTACAGATTTTAAATTTTATACACTGACATCATGAGTGCCATCATGCCAGTAGAGAAGATCAATGCTTAAGAAATAAAATTAGATATTTGTAAATAAGATTACAATATGTAACTTCAAACCAGGTAAGCAATCATTTCTTTCATCTTTCCAGTTACAGATACATTGTACCAACGATGCATGTAGAGGTCTTGAATTTAACCCTATACGCATAAAGCGTTAATTTAGCACTTCCCTATATAGGTTCTTGGTAATAGACCCATGAGAAGAATGGTTGACATGCATCATTTTCCCATGTAAAGCATGGCAAAAATATCCAGGACCCTTTACATAAGTTTTTCTCAACATAAACGGAGGAACTAAGTTTAATGTCTTTGATGTAGACAGCAAATAAGCCCTTTCCACACTCTGAAGATTAATGTTGCAGAGAATTCAGTAGGGTTGCATAAAGGCAGCTGTTTATTAAAGTAAAAATCTCAGGTTTAAAGCTCCATAAGTATTTTGTGATGAATGAACAACCATTCGACTCTAGAGCTACTGAGTTTCTAATGAGACTGACCAGATCCTTCATCCTTGGCAAAATGTGCATTCCCATTATTAGGATAACAGACTAATCAGAAAGAAGTCTTCCTGAACTTCAAATAATTCAAATTACTATAAAGGAAGGAGGAATTGAGGGATTACAATTCCTTTCAAACCCCATTTGTATCTTACTTGAGGACAAAAGTTTCATTATCATAAAACCCCAGGACCTCCATAAGAGTGACTTAAGATATATGGCAAAGGTTTCAATTGTGGAAATACAGCTTTAAAGGACAATTAACAACCAAGACGAGAACACCTAGGATCGATGTTGACGGTGGACTAGCACATGGAATCTGGGCCAGGCTGCTTAGTCGCTCACTTTCTTTGATTTGTTACCTGCAGCAAGCTACTGAAGCTCTCTGTACTTTCCGTCCCCTATCGATAAAATCGAGATACTAAAAGGACCTACCTCTTAGGGTTGTTATGAGGATAAAATGAGTTAACTTACTAAGTGCTACGTAAGTGCTCGCTATGGTAAAGATGATGAAGATCATTATGAATTATTTGGTATTTGAAATTGATTATTTACCTGGTCCAAAGGGAAAAGCATGTTTGTTTTGTTACTGTTTGTTTCCCCTGGCATTTCCCAGGTAAATGCTCAATGACTTTGGCTGTATTAGTGAATGACCCTTCCTCTGTTTCTCACCAGCACCACCAGCTGCTGGAAAGAGTAAGCAAACAGGGATGGAGTAAAAAATAAAATGTTGATGTTGGGGCATAGTTTTGATTTCAAGTTGATCCAGGAGGAAGTTTGCATTAATGAGTACATTTTTTTAAAAATTTACTCTTGCTATGCTCATTCCTGCTATAGTAACATATTTCTGAGGTGACCACCCTGTATGTTCCGGTTGGCATTGTCCTTCACCACAATATTACTAAAGAATCTCTACAGAGAAGTGGCTGCTCTGAATCTAGGCTTGATTCCTTGATTAATCTGGTTCCTCAATTAACAATAAGAGAAGCAAAATAACCTCCGGTGTTGTGTTCCTCACAATATAATTTCTAATTGTTAATTGTTGCCTCTGAAAATTATTTAATTATTTCCTGATGTTAGCCCCTTATTTATAAATAAAACTTAATATTCCACATTGCTTATTTCCCTTCAGAGAATGTTATTATTAGTAAAAAACAAAATTAATCACTCAGACTGGAATAAAGAAACCTTTAGTTACTGGTTTGTTCACAAGCCTGTCTGCGCCTCCCCCAATGCTTCTGCATCACCAGAAAGAAACATAATCAATATATTTTTTAAAAAATTGACTTTGCATCAATAAATGCAAAACACTGGCATACGGGAAAATTTCCCTGTTTGCCAACTATATACCCAGCAGATGTTACTTAAAGAAAATCTAGCCCAGCCAATGTGGCTTAACGGTTGAGCGGCGTTCCAATGAACCAAGAGTCACAGTTCAATTCCCAGTCAGGGCACATGCCCGGGTTTCCGACTTATTCTCCTGAGTGGGGTGTGCAGGAAGCAGCCGATCAATAATTCTCTCTCATCATTGATGTTTCTATCTCTCTCTCCCTCTCCCTTCCTCTCTGAAATCAATTATTTTAAAATTATTTTTTTTAAAAAAATCTAGTTTGGAGAATAGAAAAATAAATATTTTAGCTTAACTTATTTTTTACATTAAAACACAGTATAATATCTCTATAAGATGATTCTCTAAACTCCCACTTATAAATTGATATTCTAAGATAGAGAACAGTGGAGGTGGATTTGTAATTGGATAGCGCTGCACAGGACTGCAAAGGTAATGGGTTGATTGAGCTCTAATGGAGACAGGGAACCTTTCAGAAGGGGATTGGTTTTTATTTGACAAGTGCTAATGACGGTTGAAAAAAGATCACTGAAACACTCCAAGCATTATCTCTGTTAGGTCATACATGAAGGGCATTTAGGAAACCACCACTCTCCTCTTTGTGTAAGTACTTGTCTTAGTTGATGTTAACACTTTGTAATTAATTTGTTTGTGAGAACATAATTTCAGAATATCTGCATAATATAAGGAAACTAGAGGCCTGATGCACAAAATTCGTGCGGTATTTCTTTAAAATGTCTTGTGTTAGTAATGTTAAAAAGTTTTGGAAAATGAAAGTGCCCCTGTGATACAAATACCACAGTAGCAACTTGGTGGAGTCTATCACCACACTGCCCATATCTCCACCTCCTTTCCATTCCTGTGACTGTAGCTACTCCCATTCTTCCAGCACCCACACCCCACCTAATAGCTTCACCAAAACAGAGCTTATACGTTCCTCTGTGTTGCCCCTCACATTCAGATATTTATGATATGATTGATACGTGGGCTATGTGTCCCCAAACACCCTTACCTTGCTCAGCATTGACTATATTTAGCCTTTATTTGTGATTCATAAATCTACCTAGCTTTAGAGCTTTGAATTGGAGAGAGAAGCTAAAATATGAATAAGAGAAAAAGATTTCAAAAGAGAAGATTATTAGGTTTACTAAATGAATTAAAACTGAAATCAGAAAGTGTGATATGGAGAGAACCTTGGCTCATCTTGGACACCGTTTGTTAAGCTCTATATGTGTTCCTGGAACTGAGGGAGGCAGGGAGAGAGGGAGGGAGGGAGGGAGGAAGGAAAAGAAAAAGGCAAAGGGTAAAGCAAGCTGACTCTTCTTGGAAACAATTCCTGGACTCGGAATAGACTAGCTTTTCATACTTCTCTCACTCGATGCTGGAAAAATGGGCAGGAAACAATTTAGGTTTTATTTTACATAAAGCCTCCTGGCAAGAAACTACTTCTTAGAGCTCCTTTGCGTGTTCAACATCTGTCTTTCCTTTAAAACCTACATAACTCTTTCTCAATGAACCATCTTCCATAATATACACCTCTTAAACATCTGGCTAAATAAAACCAATTATACTATTAAAAATAAACCAGGATTTGCCAACAATATGTTCCACTAGCCTCAAAGTCAGATATTTGCACTTCAAACACTGCTTGCATTTTTTACCTAGAGTTTGTTTTTTTCCTCTCTCCTCCCCTCCCCTGTTATTCACTTTTAATCTCCATTCTCAGAACTTGATTAGAGTGGTAAAACTAGGGAGTGGTGACAAAAATGGTGATAAAAAAGAACACTAGTGAACAGAAATGCTTAGATTCCTGACTGGAAACTCCCGGCTTTGTTTGCATGACTAAATCTTATTGGTGGTGTTGATTTGCTTTGCCTTACTCCACGCATCAATTGGTTAAATGATTTTTTATTCTTACCACATAGGCTTAGGCAGAAACTGAAGGTGAACTTATCCCTTGACTTTTCCCATCAAAACAATGTCTGATTTTTTTTTCAAGTGAATTAAAATACAGTTCATTGAATGCTTAAAAACTGTCCAAGCACCATCTGTTAAAAAATATTTTTCTACATTAATATCAAAGTATTACATGTCTAGATATGCAGGCTGTGGTCTTGAACTAGAGAATAGATTTCAAAGGCAATTCATTTTATACTATCACTATTTGCAAAAACAATGAAGGGGTGTATGATTTCTATATACAGTGGGGCCTTGACTTACGAGTTTAATTCGTTCCGTGACGGAGCTTGTAACTCAAATTACTCGTATGTCAAATCAAAAGTGAACGAGTGAGACACGTGGTGCTGGGCTGATGTTGTGGCGTTCACTGTGACGTTCGCTGCGCCAACTAGCAGTGGGGTATCTGAAGCTGGCTTGTAACCCAAATTTTAGCTCACAACTCAAAGCAAAAAATCGGCCGAGAGATGGCTCGTATCTCAAAAAACTCATTAGTCGGGACACTCAAAAGTCAAGGTCCCACTGTATATGGTTTGTATATGGTTTATCACTTATACAAATGCTTTCTTCATGCATTATGCAATACAGTGCCTTACTCAGTGTGACATATTGTGATGATTTGTTATAGTTCGGCAGCTTGGGAAAGTGTCAACATAATCTATATAACCAGTCTAATAAAAGAGTTTGAAATGAGAACCAAGGAAATATAGTTATCTAGATTTTATGTATATATACATATATGCCAGGGCTGACCGGCAGACCCTGAACAATGGATGAGTGATTACTCTGACACACGTTTCTGTGAAAGAGAGGGCTAAGGGACTGCTTGGCTAGAGAAACCAAACAGCCTCGTTTACCTGCCTCCTTAGGCTTTTATTGTAACAACAGCTTGAACTAAAATTAACTATTAGATACTATCAGCAGGGTAAGCATCCTTGAGAAAACACATGCATCTGTAGTGTCTTTTAAACAAGGACGTTTTGAAGTCTAAAGATAAAGATTCCAGTAAAACACCTGGGGGCTCAGACTTGTTTTGAAAAGTCAGGACAGGGGCTGCCGCTTTTGGCAAGTTTCCCCTAGAACAGTGATGGCGAACCTTTTGAGCTCGGCGTGTCAGCATTTTGAAAAACCCTAACTTAACTCTGGTGCTGTGTCACATATAGAAATTTTTTGATATTTGCAACCATAGTAAAACAAAGACTTATATTTTTGATATTTATTTTATATATTTAAATGCCATTTAACAAAGAAAAATCAACCAAAAAAATGAGTTCACGTGTCACTCATAGGTTCGCCATCACTGCCCTAGAACCTCCGACCTTTTGGAGATTCCTCCTTACAGACTTTCCAACCAAGTCCCGTGCTTCCCCCACCCCACCACACACATACATATATACACATATATGTGTGTGTATATATATATATACAGTTTGTATGTAAAACAGTAATAATGTTCATGGTGGTAAAGTTGGATAAAGAAAAAAATTGAGTGAATCAATATTTTGAGGGTTTCTTTCTTCTCTAATATTATGTCAAAATATTTTTCAATATTGTGCAATTTAAAATACAATATTTTAATTACCGCATAATATTCCATCTTACCAATCTATTTAGCATTTATCCTACTGTCAAACATTTAGGTTGCTTTCCATGTTGTTTATCCATAAGTAATGTTAAGAGGAACAACTTTGTGCATTTGATTATTTCTAATTATTTCTTGGGGCTAGATTTTAAGGGATTGCAATTTCAAAGAGTGTGAATATTTTGGGGGTTTCCATATTGCCAAACTGGCTAAAAAAACTTTTTTTTAACAAATGTAAACAAACTCAAACAGCATAGGAAAGAAGCCCAGATACCACATTCTCACTAAAATTGAGGAGTTTTTTTGTTATTGTTCAATTCTGTAGGTAATGAAAGGTTTACTTCTAAACTTATTTTCTTCACTCTCCCAAAAAACAGTCTCCTTCATTCTTAGGCCAGTAGTAGAAGCCAAGAAAAAGTCACAGAGGATTCAGCCTGATAAAGACTGATGTGCTCATTGCAGAATGTCTTACTATTTAAAATAAATAAATAAAAAGAATCTCGGTCCCAATATCCTTATAAAGAATATATAAAAATGCAATAATGATTTTTCATTTTAACATTGGGAGATTTTAAATCATCATTTTCATACTTTAGGAATAGCTAAATGACAAACTAGGAAGATAGAAGAGAATAATAGTAGTATAGCTGGAAGGTCATTTTGATTTTTCCCTTTTGATTTATACAAGTTTTTTATTCATAATTTATTATGAATGTGCCAATTGTAATATATGTCATTCCTAGAATGTATGTCATTTCTACCATTCTGTTAAGTGACTTTCTCATGGCTGCAGGGATAGGAATGCGGACCTACTTGCCTGTCATTTCAGTCTGTGCTAAAAAAATAAAAAGTTACTGCCTTTCTGTTCTTTTAAAAAAATTTTTCTTAAGAAAAAAACATTTCGATAAGTTTTTATTCATTCAAAAAATATCATCTTGCAAATCACTGAAACACCTACTTAAAACTCAACTCATTTTATATTGCCACAAAAATGCTAATTTCACACATAGATCTTATCACTATGCTTGCCCCAGGAGCCTACTGTTACCTAGTAATTGCTTTGTAATTATTTTCTATCCTCAACAGGTGAATAATAAGATATACCACCTAAGAAATTAAATTTACATCTGTTCTTCTTATAAAATGAAAACTACCCCTGGAATGAAATGAAATGAAAACTACTCTAAAATGAACACTTTAATAAAGACTTTTTTCCAAAGATGTACAGTTCATATATTTCTAATTACACCTCACGTTGAATGAAGCTATTATTTTCATCATAATAAACCAGGAATAAACTATAGAAAGAGTATAGTATCAAATTGTCCTAAGTATGTTACAGCCAAAGTAAAGTTCAACGTTAAGAGAATGATGGAGTGGGGACCTACATATGGATATGCCAGCAAATCTGGAAATGCCTTTCGTGGCCTAAGGCTGGACACCCTGGCTTTATCTTTGACACTGAGAAGTGTGTGGTTGAAGAATGAGTCCTAGACACCATAGATGCCACAGCGTTCCCTTGGTTATATACCTTTGTCCATGGATAACAGTTTACATAAATATCCCACTGTCTCCATTCCATTTCTCACAGGTACTAATCAGTCATTCTATTTCCACCTGGGTTTGAGTATCAGCAGACCATTGTTATGGGGCAACCCATAAGAGACGACCACCAGAGCCAAGGGTAGAATTTAGGAGCCTTTATTAGTTGGCCAGCGACTGCAGTTACAGCCCCCCGCCATAGCAAGGACCGAACTGCAGCCCCGACCAGATGTAGAAGTAAGCTTTTATTCACAAAAAACACAAAGCGGTTGGCTAAACACACACAAAGTTCGTCGCTCCATTTCTCAACACAGGTCACAGACTCATACCTTAGAAAGGTCACAGGTTACAGACTCATATCCCCAAAAGGTCACAGGCTCATACCTTAGAAAGGTTAGGCTCTTCACCCCTGGCTAAACCATGACCTGCTTGTAAAAAATGTTAAGAGGGAGCTGTGGTCTTTGCAACAGAGCCAGTCCTGGTTCCCAGGTACAGAGGAATTTGCTTTCTAAAACCAGTAAGATCACAATCAATGGGATGTTCACATTACAATCAATAAGTCATCCAATCGAATGGGAGGATTTATATAATTCAGAAAATCAAAATAACTTTTCTATTGTTAAGCCAAACAGCAGGGTTAGAGTTAAATTACAGTTTCTACCTGAGATGATTGCTACCATACTTCACCATAATCCTTCTCAGGAGGCAAAGCAAACTTATAGAAAGAACAGGAGAGAGTAAGATAGTAGAGAAAACAAGTGAACTTCTCTTCCCCCTCTTCCTCCTCCTGCTCCCCAAGCAAACCTTCAGCAAAGCAAACCTGAAGGCTGAGAACCAGCAGAACGCCCTCATCAGAATCAAAGCACGGATCATTATTCACACAGCGCGGCACTGTTTACAAACACCTGCCCCGTTCCACGTGTCACATGTTTTCTTTTGCTTCTTGAACATATTTACAATCCACCTTTTCTTACAACTTGTGTTCTATTAATATAGCTTTCTTTTACATTATAAGAAGCCGTTTTATGCTCTCAACTTTGCAATACGCAGCCAGAATCTGAAACATAACTTCCATAACTTCAGTGTATGGGCTTGTTTTTTGTTTGTTTTAAAATATATTTTTATTGATTTCAGAGAGGAAGGGAGAAGGAGAGAGAGGTAAAAACATCAATGATGAGAGAGAATCATTGATTGGCTGCCTCCTGCACGTCCCACGTTGGGGATTGAGTCTCCAGCCCAGGTTTGTGCCCGGACCGGGAATGGAACCATGACCTCCTGGTTCATAGGTCCACGCTCAACCACTGAGCCACACCTGCTGGGCTGGGCTTGTTTTTTGAGACACAGTGATCAACCTCAGGAGGTAGTGAGCTCCCCAGTCCTGAAGGCACTCAAAGAAAAGCCCAGTGACCTTCATGTAGGATAGTTGGTCAGGTATCCCTACATTTAGTAGAAGACTGGACTAAATAATTTCTATTTTAACTTCAGGAATTTACATAAGATACCTATTTCCAAAATGATTTAACATGACCGACAGTAAAATATATACTATAAGTCTGCTGAAATGGAATTTGAAACTAAAGCTTCAAGGACCTCAAGATTAGATGATTCCAAATGTAAAGTGTTATTAGATGTAATAATGAGCAATACACGAGGCAGTGTTTTTTTTTTTTAGCTTATTCATGTTGTTCTGAAATGTGATCAGTGTCAATAAGTTGTAATTTTTAGAGCCAGCTTAATGTTTCTCTTTCTAAAAGCAAGTTTATAGTCTGTTTCTCAGTTATCTATAGAAACGGCAGAGAAAACTTTTAGTTTCTGAGTCTGTCAACCTTTATATTATAGGCCATCCCCACAGACAATGCCTTGCACCCAGTAGGTATTCCATAAAAGTGTCTGAATTGAATTGAAGAGCCTGGGACAGGAAGTTCTTATCCAATCCTGCCTTAAAGTGCCTTAACACTCACTAAAGAGTGAAATATATATATCCTGCTGGAGATCTAGTTGGATTATAAAAGAGGAACAAAACAGAACAATAACGAGCAGAAATAGCCACCGTTTAGTTCCTCTGCGTGGAGAGAAGCTGTCCTCCACCTACATTTTTTCCTCTGAGAAGAAGAATGTGCCTTTAGCTTTAGTATTCTGCTCAAATAGAGAGGAGGTAAGATGAACTAGCAGGAAGCTATTTGCCTGGAAACCAAAATTGATGTATCTTAACAATTTATCAAAGTGTGAAAGAAAAGAAGAAAAAAAGCCCTGGATCCTCTAATATTTAAGGATAATATGTCTCACTCTTCATCTTGAAAGTGCAGTGTAACTGCTCTGCATCTCTTCTCAGTGGCTTTTTCAGAACCTTGGTCCATGGCCTCTCCCAGCCCCAGTGCTGCAGTGCTAATCCCTCCCTCCTTACTGCCCCTCAAAGATCCAAACACTCTCTACCGTGATTTTTTGTTGTTGTTAATCCTCACCCGAGGATATTTTTCCCATTGATCTTTAGAGAGAGTGGAAGGGAGGGAGAGAAACATCAATGCGAGAGAGGCACATCGTTGTCTGCCTGCTGCATGCCTGGACAGGGCTGGGAATCAAGCCTGAGACCCTTTCCTAAGTGAGCCCAGGCTCTGTTCTA
Organism: Myotis brandtii; assembly: GCF_000412655.1. NCBI lineage: Eukaryota > Metazoa > Chordata > Mammalia > Chiroptera > Vespertilionidae > Myotis > Myotis brandtii. Next base: position 119,357 of record NW_005371734.1, read on the forward strand.
AGCACCGAGCCACACCCGCCAGGGCTATCGTGATTTTTTTTAAATCCTCTGACTCTTTTCCTATTAGTTCCTCTTTGATGTTTATTATTTCTAGCAAATCTAAACTTTTCAATTAAGATGGGTTTGTTTTATTTTTATATCATGTTTGTGCTCCTCATTCTAATTCTCTGCAGTTAAGCCTCCTTCCTCATCTTGTACTGATATTGTTTTTTAAAATATTTTTATTGATTTTAGAGATGAAGGAAGAGAGAGAGAGAGAGAGAGAAAGAGAGAGAGAGAAAGAAACATCAATGATGAGGATTGATCCTGCAACCGGGGCATGTGCCCTGACTGGGAATCCAACCTCAACCTCCTTGTTCATAGGTCGATGCTCAACCACTGAGCCACACTGGCCCAGCCTGATATTGTTTTAAGGACACAGATGATCATCTGTTGTCTGTTTGGCTTCACCTTTCAGCATCATTCTCTGTTATTGGCCATTCCCTGATTCTCCCAGCCTTGGATTTCTTCTCACTGCTAGGTCCTGGGCGTGTTTCTAAGCCTTCGGACTCCTTCTCCTCCGCCTCTTTAGCTAGTACTGTTCTCTGCACCCAGTCCAGAAAGTGCTCTTTCCCCTCCAGATCTGACCTTTGCCCTCATTTTGTTTCTTTGCACCTTCATCCTGGGAGATCTTATCCATTCCCAGACTCCTGAGAATTAAATTCGATTTGCTAGCAAATCTCTAAAGAATATATATACACAATTAAATGCTGGGGTCCAATCCCAGTGGGTCCAGGGGTCCCCAAAGGTGTGGACGGAGTCGGCGAAGAAGGAATGACAGGGAGACAGCCTTCAGTTGACCAGCAGCCTAGCCAGGATCTCTAGCCAGGATCTCCAGCCAAGTTCTGGTCAGGATCTCCAG
>NW_005371734.1:120524-125475 GCF_000412655.1 Myotis brandtii
TGCTAAGGGGACCAAACATATTAAGAACAGTATGCTATATACGCCAGGTCCCTTGAAACATATGCTATGCAGATGTTTCTTTCCTGCAGTGACTGTGTCAAGCAGCAAGGATGGACCGGCTCCCGGCAATTAAATAAGTAATTTCCCCCTGATCTCTTCATCTCTTGGTCAATTATTGTTTTATCCTTGGCCCTACTCTTAACCCAGCAGCTATTTTATTTAGTGATTTTTTTAAAAGTTTTTTGGTATTGTTTTGTTTTTTTAATTCTTTATATCTTTCCTTTTCTTTTTTCCAGGCTCACTTTCATCTATACTAATAAAAGGGTAATATGCAAATTTGTCACAACACCCTCACAGTCATGACCAGATATGCTAATTAGTCATGACCAGTATGCAAATTGACCATCACTCCAACACACAAGATGGCTGACCCCATGTGGTCAAAGATGGCCATCCCTAGGTGGCCACAAGATGGCCTGCAGGGGAGGGCAGTTGGGGGCGATCGGGCCAGCAGTGGAGGGCAGTTGGGGCAATTGGGCCAGCAGGGGAACAGTTAGGTGTCGATCAGGCTGGCAGGAGAGTGGTTAAGGGGTGATCAGGCAGGCAGGCAGTCCTGGATTGTGAGAGGGATGTCCGACTGCCCGTTCAGGGATCGGGCCTAAATGGGCAGTCAGACATCCCTCAAGGGGTCCCAGATTGGAGAGGGTGCAGGCTGGGCTGAGGGACAACCTCCCCCCCCCCACAGTGCACGAATTTCATGCACTGGGCCTCTAGTATGTTATAAAATCCAAGAAACTTTCAGAATGGCTTCCTGCGGTGTTCTTAGCTTTTATACTCTAGTCTCTCATCTCTTATTCTATCTGGTTTTCATTGCTCCCTCACTCTGGATGTGTGTCTCCTGTGTTCATATCTTATGTCCCAACTCTACTGTAAGCTCCTGGAAAGAAGAAACTATTTATAATAATAAAAGTGTAATATGCTAATTAGACTGGATGTCCTTCCGGACAAATCCGGGGCTGCGAGGGAAGCCCAGGTCCCAGGTATCAGAGGGAAGCCAGTGCCAGCAGCAGAGGAAAGGAAGGCCTACTCTTGCATGAATTTCGTGCATTGGGCCTCTAGTATTATATATTTGCAATACAACCTATAGACCTAGAAGAATGTCTTACCCATAGTTAATATTAAATGCATATTTGTAATCATGACAGTAATTAATAAGAAGTCAGTCAATATTAAGAACACAGATAAGGAATATAGTGTATACTTCCTTCCATTACTTTAGATCCCTATTCTGACTAACATGCCCCACTGCAGGACTCAGTCCTTGTTCATCGCCATTTTCACTAATTCTTCTTGATAACTAGTTTCATTTATTGCCCAGATTTGTATTCAAAAATATAATTTTAATGCCTTTATATTATTGATATGATATTTTTTAATTTTTAAGACTGAAGTATAATTTGTTTATTTGGAACAGAAATAGATTTTATAGAAAGATATAGGTATATAGATATAGATGTCTGTATGTACTTATATACACACATATGTGTGTGTATTACATGTTATATTATTTGTCTAGTGCTACCATAACAAAGTATTACAGAGTGAGTGACTTAAACGCCAGCAATTTATATTCTCACATTTCTTGAGGCTAGAAATCAGAGATTAAGGTGTTGGCAGCATTAGTTTCTTCTGAAAGATTCTCTTCTTGGCTTGTAGATTACCATATTCTCCCTGTTTTTTCACATGGCCTTTCCTCTGAACCTCTCCAGGTACAAATTTCCTCTTCTTATAAGGACACCATGTTGGATTAAGGTTCATCATAATGATATCATTTTTTCATTTTAACTTAATTGCCTCTTTAAAGATGCTGTCTTCAAATAATGATATTTTAAAATACTAGGGATTAAGATTTTAACATATGAATTTTGGCGGAACAAAATTCAGCCCATTCTCTCTCCCTCTCTCCATATAAATAAATTCAAGTAAAAAACAATTTTGTGAATACAAGAAACTTAAGCTAAGACATTAAGCTTGAGGACAAAAAAACACACAAACATTTACTCAACCACCCATCCTAATGTCTAAAGAATGCAGCTGGGAAGATGTCAACCACAGGCATCAGAGAGGTCATAGGATTCAACACTGTCATCTAAGTAAAGAAAAGGGAGTAGTTAATACATCCAGTGGAATCTCAGAGTGTGTTAATCATATCATTTTTTATTCCCTTGAGAAATTCTCATAAAACTGAGGTAAATATCTGGAATGAACAATTGACAGACACATGGAGCGCATGCTTTAATAATAGGAATAAGCTTGCAGCCTCTTCGGGGGCAGAAGTTCCCTTTGAAATTGCCTCACAGACATAGCCTGCCTTGTGTATCAGCAGTTTAGCATTCCACACAGATACATTTCCCACGACTGTTCCTAGACCTGGGTCATTTATTGATTGTGTTCAGTTACAGCTTTTACTGATCAATTTTAGTCTCCCATTCAGGTGGCTCTTTCAGCACATTTTAAAGTTTTCTTTCTGGTACAACTACTGTTTTTTCTTAGGTAACTCATGTTGTAATTTTGCAAACTGACTTTCTCAACAGCAAGAAGAAAAGCATTCACTCAGCTAAGATGAATTTTGTGTTCAATGCCATTCTAAACTATCGGTGAAAAAAACTGAACATGTTAGGACTTGAAACCAAAAACAGCGGAGGCAATATGAAGGAGCCCATTTAGGAATTAGCTGCCTGCAGAACATCCTCCTGTCGCAAAGACTCACCCCAAGTGCCGCCTGAGCCGTACCCCCACAAAAACATGGTGTGACTCAGTGATCCTAATCCACACTAGGAATCCTGAACACATGGTCCCACTTTCTTCATATCTCTGCATGTGACATTCTGCAAACTGTGCATGAACAAACATGTGTACAATACACACACACACACACACACACACACACACACATGCACTTTGGGTGAAAGATGAAATATTAGCTATAAGAAAAAAAAACTGAAAATGTGTAATTGTACCTGGCTTCTAAAAAAGAATACCTTATTAATTTTCATGATTAGTATTGAAATGAAAAAAAAATTAGTGATAGAAAAAAGAAGGGAGCCATACAGGGTGGGGCAAAGGTGGGTTTACAATTGTGAGTATGCAAAACACAGAGTTTATTCTTGTATTATTATCTATTAATGCTTGTATTATTTTCCACATGAACAACTTTAAGCTTGCTTTGGTCTCACCCTGTAGAATGACAGGATTTTTTTCAGGAGTATTGGTAGGAATTAGAACAGAGCTTTTTTCACCCAGAGGAACATATCCTCTTTAGGGTGGCAGCATATGAGGAGAATTGGATTAAGCAGGACTTCTTCAATCTATAAACATACCTTGGCATTCCCGTTGTATACATAGTGTGCCTTCTCTTCTTGGGAATGACCAAGTAATGAAATGACATTTCTAATGCGTGCTTTCTGTGCACAGGAGGTGTGAGGCAATAAAAAAGAAAACATTTTGATAAATATTAGAGTAGCATACAGTTCACCTCCGTGAAGCCAGATCTGTCCCTTGGATGACTCACAAGGAAAGACAGACCAAAGAGCATAGGCTGAGAAGGGGGACCAACAGGAGAAAAGAAGGAAAGTCATTACAGCTGACAAAGGAGTTTAATGTTTTAAATATATGGAAAGGGGGAGTTTGGTGATTTTGCTCACTTGACAGACAAGACTTGGGCAGACAGAATAAATAGAAGAAAGAGTGCAAAGAAATACATTGCACCAGGACTTTGTAGAGGAAGCCCGGATTTGAAATGCAGGTAGACGGGAAGAGGTTTAGTTTGCTCCTAATATTAAGGAGGTAATAGATCACATGCCCTGGGCACCAAAGGGAGAACGGAACGTAGGAGACAAGTAGAGGTCAGGTGCTATTTGTATAAGTAGGTAAAAAATGAATTCCAGGAAGTAGAGCAGGGAATCGAGAAGCTGGGTCATGGGAGCAAAGACACACACAGTCAGTGAAGCATTTTAGTGCTCCGCTGTTTGAACCAGGGACCTATACCCAAAGTGATATTTGATAGCCATGATAATGAATCTTAATTCCTTAAATGTTCATCTCTAGTAAAGTGGGTGATCTTTCCTGGATCTATGAGCCATCACTGGCTATATTCATTTAGTCCACTTTCATGAGAAAATTCCCCAGGTTTTACCGGGTTAATTGGCAGCTTTTAAAGATTGAGCCTTTAACAGTCAGATGGCTCAGTCTAGTTCAATCTATCAATTCTGAGTTGACTCTCATAATTCTTTCTCAAGAAAAGTGCCAAAGGCTACTCTCCTTGATATCCATATGAGTCTCCCCCCACAAATAGAAGTATTATATGATCAGATTCATAAATATCTCAGATGTCATCTATAAAAATAAAAGCATAATATGCTAATTAGACTGGACAGCCGAACGACCTTCCGGACATCCTGCTGTATGTCCTTTCGGACAACCTTCTGGACAAAGCCAGGGCTGTGAGAGCCAAGCCCCTTGCACAAATATCGTGCATCGGGTCTCTAGTACAATATAAAACATCCAGTGGCTATAAACATGCACAAATGTGTGCATACAAATGCATAAAAGCCAGGTAATTATAAAATAATGACAATGCACTTTTGTTCAATGAAAATCAGACCTATATATTCTAAAGTTAAAGTAGTAATATTGGCCCGCATTAATTTTTTTCTATGTTTATTTTCTCTAAGTACTGAAGTTCTTATTGTTTTTTATCTTTGTTCTTGTCAAAGGACAAAAGAGATCTTTGTTTACACTTACCACTCACCAAAGTCTTTATTTACAATTAAACTGGTAAGATATGGTGTTATTATAAAAATTACTATAAATTGAACTTGTATCAGAGATTGTGAGGAAGAAATGTTCTATGACTCTTAAGCAATTAATTCTTCCTTTTCTAAACCGTATA
>NW_005371734.1:134125-137016 GCF_000412655.1 Myotis brandtii
ATACATAGTGTGCCTTCTCTTCTTGGGAATGACCAAGTAGTGAAATGACATTTCTAATGCTTGCTTTCTGTGCACAGGAGGTGTGAGGCAATAAAAAAGAAAACATTTTGATAAATATTAGAGTAGCATACAGTTCACCTCCGTGAAGCCAGATCTGTCCCTTGGATGACTCACAAGGAAAGCTGGACCAAAGAGCATAGGCTGAGAAGGGGGACAACAGGAGAAAAAAAGGAAAGTCATTACAGCTGACAAAGGAGTTTAATGTGGTCCGATTTGAAATGTTTTAAATATATGGAAAGGGGGAGTTTTGTGATTTTGCTCACTTGACAGACGAGACTTGGGCAGACAGAATAAATAGAAGAAAGAGTGCAAAGAAATATATTGCACCAGGACTTTGTAGAGGAAGCCCAGATTTGAAATGCAGGTAGACGGGAAGAGGTTTAGTTTGCTCCTAATATTAGGAGGTAATAGATCACATGCTCTGGGCACCAAAGGGAGAACGGAACGTAGGAGACAAGTAGAGGTCAGGTGCTATTTGTATAAGTAGGTAAAAAATGAATTCCAGGAAGTAGAGCAGGGAATCGAGAAGCTGGGTCATGGGAGCAAAGACACACACAGTCAGTGAAGCATTTTAGTGCTCCGCTGTTTGAACCAGGGACCTACACCCAAAGTGATATTTGATAGCCATGATAATGAATCTTAATTCCTTAAATGTTCATCTCTAGTAAAGTGGGTGATCTTTCCTGGATCTATGAGCCATCACTGGCTATATTCATTTAGTCCACTTTCATGAGAAAATTCCCCAGGTTTTACCGGGTTAATTGGCAGCTTTTAAAGATTGAGCCTTTAACAGTCAGATGGCTCAGTCTAGTTCAATCTATCAATTCTGAGTTGACTCTCATAATTCTTTCTCAAGAAAAGTGCCAAAGGCTACTCTCCTTGATATCCATATGAGTCTCCCCCCACAAATAGAAGTATTATATGATCAGATTCATAAATATCTCAGATGTCATCTATAAAAATAAAAACATAATATGCTAATTAGACTGGACAGCCGAACGACCTTCCAGACATCCTGCTGTATGTCCTTTCGGACAACCTTCTGGACGAAGCCAGGGCTGTGAGAGCCAAGCCCCTTGCACAAATATCGTGCATCCGTGCATCGGGTCTCTAGTACAATATAAAACATCCAGTGGCTATAAACATGCACAAATGTGTGCATACAAATGCATAAAAGCCAGGTAATTATAAAATAATGACAATGCACTTTTGTTCAATGAAAATCAGACCTATATATTCTAAAGTTAAAGTAGTAATATTGGCCCGCATTAATTTTTTTCTATGTTTATTTTCTCTAAGTACTGAAGTTCTTATTGTTTTTTATCTTTGTTCTTGTCAAAGGACAAAAGAGATCTTTGTTTACACTTACCACTCACCAAAGTCTTTATTTACAATTAAACTGGTAAGATATGGTGTTATTATAAAAATTACTATAAATTGAACTTGTATCAGAGATTGTGAGGAAGAAATGTTCTATGACTCTTAAGCAATTAATTCTTCCTTTTCTAAACCGTATAAGTTTGTACAAATATTGTGCATTTTATAGACAAATTGCCAAATAACTGAAGATATATTATTAGTGTTTTTGTAGTATTTTATTTTTAAGATTTTGACTGCTTTCTCAATAGTTTCCTGACTTTGAGAGAATTTTTCTTTTTTCCTTTTTCTTCTCATTTCCTACCAGGGTAGCATTTTAAGTAGGTATTATAAATCTCCGCCAACAGCACATTCACCACCCTGCTTGAATGGTTTCATTTAGACTAGGACTACCCTTACTTTTCTGAAGTCTCTTCAAGATCTTTTTTATAGTGAAATAACACTTTGTTTTCATTAAAGAATCAAAAACACAACTTCCTAAAAAGCCCTCAGAGTAACTACATGTAAATGATTTCTTTGATTTTGGAGTACATTCAATATTATACCACATTATTAAATTAACTTTAAATTTCTACTTCAAATGCAAATATGGATTTTTTGTTTATCTGTTTTCAAGCAGAGAAGGTGGCACTTTCTGAATATCTATCTATTTCATATGTCTTCTACGTTAGCTCTCTAAATCCAACATGCTCGATGCCTGGGTGCTGTAAACATTTTCTACAAAGGCAAACAGTGCGCTGGTATTTTGTTTTGCAATTTTAATCAAACATTTTCTAAATATTAGTAATGAGTATAGTATAGTTTTTTCTTTAAACTTCCAAGACTTCAAATTCAGGCCATGAATACTTTTTAAAAATGCACCAAATCTAGCAGAGAAATATATTGGGTCAGAGATTCAAAAAGGGGAAACTGGAAATAGAAATCTTTCCCAAATTCATATCTAGCCTAGCCAAGTAGACACCAAGCATGCTAATTTTTTCAAAGGTGTAACAATATTTCAAAATTTTGCCTCCGACAGCAATATACTATTCTTCTTGAGATGCTTTCACATGAGTAACAATGGCTTATTCATATGGTTATCAGTAACTGGGGAATGCATATCCTAGTGACTTACAGGATTTTTTTTCCAAGTGAATTCATTTTCTAACAGATATATCTACCTTTTGGGGGGAAAATGAAACAGAGATAAAATAACCTTTTTTGTTCAACATTTTTGGTAACATCAGTTACTCCGTCCTCTCCATATAACAATGAACAATAACCACTTTCAGTTTTATAAAAGCTCCTCTCTTCACTATTAACTGAAAAGCATTCAAACATGTAAAGAATTTGTGTGAGTTTATTTGAGCCAAACTGTCGACAATTGCCAGGAAGCAGAATCTCAACGGATTGGGATAATGCTCCGGAGAATGGCAGTTCTTCACCTTGTTTTATACATTACAATCAAAGGAGGA
>NW_005371734.1:137194-160524 GCF_000412655.1 Myotis brandtii
TGGTGGGGGGGGGGGGGGGGCAGAGGCAGGCTCCGGGGCAGGCAGTGGTCTGCAAGCGAGGTGAGCCTAGGCAGTGAGAACAGAGAGACTCGGTAACAACCAAGCTCGCTTGACTGACAGGAAACGCCATCTCGACTGTAAGTGAAGCATTAGGTGAGGTGGTCAGAGGGGGGCCCCTGTGGGACGGAGCAGGGCTCCGAATCTGGAGAAGCAGGTTGGTGGCTGTTGGATCAGAAACCTGTTCTCTCCAGTTTGATGTTTCTCTCTTTGTTTCCTTTCTAATTCATTTCCGCTTTCAGGAGAGCTGGGAGCAGCAGCCTCCATCGGCCCCGTGAAGGAGTGCCAACAGGAAAGGAGTACACCCCCACTCGGGCTACTGAGAGGGCGGGCCCGTCTAGGAGGGCAGAAGTGAGAGCTGGAGGGCTCTCGGGGGGGAGGTGAGGCTCAGAGGCCAAGGTCAGATCCCCAGGGCCATTCCTACCTGCCCAGGTGTCACTTCCCAGGAGGGCCTCTCTGCTCAACCTCTCTCTCTCTCTCTCTCTCTCTCTCTCTCACACACACACACACACCTCTCACTTAAAGTTAGTGGTTCTCAACCTTCTGGCCCTTTAAATACAGTTCTTCATGTTGTGACCCAACCATAAAATTATTTTCGTTGCTACTTCATAACTGTAATGTTGCTACTGTTATGAATCGTAATGTAAATATCTGATATGCAGGATGGTCTTAGGCGACCCCTGTGAAAGGGTCGTTAGACCGCCAAAGGGGTCGCGACCCACTTGTTGAGAACCGCTGCCCTAAAGGCTGAGACCTGTGTCTAGAAGCTAAGGTTATTTTGCATATAATTTTAAGATATGTTATACATTTGTGTTCATGTCATTTGTTAGTACTAAAAGGTCAGTCAGAGAAAGACACCCTCTTTGCCCTGTAAATAACAAACCTATCTGCTTTCTTTTAACACATTTTCTCTCCTCAGTTGAATGTTCATATAGTTATAATTTGTAGGACATGATTCAATGGTCCTTATGTAATAAAAATTCAAGTTAAATTCAATCAGACTTTTACCCAAGTCAAGTGAGGAAATTACTGGTATTTCTAACTTTAAGTAATTTTCCAATTATTTCATTATGTCCTAACAGGTGTATGGAAGGTGACTTAAAATCCTCTACCTCATTGTACCTCACCTTTTGTAATCCTAAAAACCACAATTTAAATGTTATTAGTGAATTGTGTCCCTTTGAGGGGCATATACAATGATCATTGATTTTTATTGCAGCTAAGAATAATAATAGAGGGAGATAACTATAAAACACAGGCAGGAGTCCTGACCTCTATCCGGTCTGTTAAAACCGAAGTGGTCCAGATGAAACCCAACACTGCATTCCATCAGTAGGAGCAAGGGCCCTCTCGGGTTAATTTGGTTCTCAGAGTTCTCAGGATTTCTACCCAGGCCCTTGGGGACACAAGGATGAGCCTGTTTTTCCTGGACAGATTTCTTAGGTACAATCTAGGATGAGAACCTTAGAGGCCTCTTAGTGTGGGCCCATCATCTAAAAAACTGAATCTAATAGAAAGCTGCTTATAGAAGCACAGCACTATTTTCCCACGATTTATCGGGGAGGAGGGAGCTTAATTCTGTTTCACAGCTGCATTCTCTCCCACCCGCTCCTGACATCTGTGGGTGCAGGAGCACCCGCCTGCAAAGAAAACTACATTCACTCACCAATTACAAGGAAAGCTTTAACAGTGGGCGGAGGGCGGAATGGCAAGTAGAAAGGAACAGGAAGAGGGCTGAATTAATTTTATACCATCGCCTAATGTATATTTTTAAACTTTCCTGATCTAACTTCTTTAGGTGTGGGACATAATTATCCACCTGCCTGTCCGGCAGTATTTTTTTTTCTTTTCAGTATTCCTTCATATACCAATGTCTTGGGGCTTCAGAGCATGATCTCTTGTGCTAAGTTTGAAAAAAAAACAAAGCAAAATGTGTGGTGTCATAAAGCAACACAATAACACATGCATCAGAAAACACCTCCTCATGAGCCCAAGGACACAGGTCAAAGCTGACAGATGTTATTTAACCACAACATGAGGAGCTAGCTCACATGTGTGGGCAGTGTTTATTTTCACAGAGCTAACTAGTCGTGCAAAGCTAGAGAATCTTTTCTTTCTAAGGTTAGAATTTAAGGTAACATAAGGAATGGATAATAGATTACAAGTGTGCACTAGACTAACTGTGTATTAGGATATGATAAATTCATTGTGTGAAATAAAGGTCTGAGATGAATGATGAGTATGAAAAGGATAAATAGACATTTAGACTTTAAAATGTAATTATTACCACTCTCACAAAACATGCACTTAATATACAATTATAATATACAAAAATATATTGAATAATTTGGTAGATTGTTTTGGGAGGGGAGGCGGAGGCGGTGGGGTTTTTTAAACCACGGGACCAATAACATTTGATAACCATACACTACAAACGAAAGCGTTGACATAGAGACAGTCAGCTCACTGAGCCTAAATCTTCAAATGCCAGGGCAAGCAGCAGGCAGAAAAATCAATTTTATGATTGTTACTCTTTTATTTTAGCATCCATTTAAATATAAAAGTTTGCCTCTTATGAGTTCATTTCATTTAAAAAATAATTTATTTTGTAAGAAAAATAAATGCTACATTTTTTTTAAGTGGAGAACTGAAATCTTTCCAAATGGATTCTGTTAATTCAGGTGTCATGTTTGGAGTCAGATGTTGGGCAAGTGGCTTACCCTCATGATCCGTCAGTTGATTTCTATCTAAAATGAGGATAATGATAGTACTAACTCCATAAAGTTGAGCTGGAACCTGTGTGGGGATATTCAAGTGCGCAGTAAATGGTTTTGTTATTATTGTATTATTACTTTTGCCATTTTACACATGTCTAGTTAGACAGGCCTCTGAAGTTCATGTGTTGGTTGTGTTCCTTAATTTTTATAAAGGCCCTTAACTTCATTTACTTCACAGATTGATCAGTCACCAAAAAAAAAAAAAAATGCAGATTTTTGTCAGAGGTTTCAGACTTCAAATCCTTCATATTAATCCTTACCAAAAGCCTGGCTGTGGCAAATATTAATGGGACATTGAAACTATCCATTCATTTATTGGAGGGATTTTGAATGTAAGGGATGGACTTCTGGGAATAAAGAATGTCTCTAGATCTGCAGTTCTACATCTTATTTTCCATTAAATATATTGCAGCTGTAATTTTGTTTCTTTGATTTTAGAGGGAGAAGTTCCCATCACAGCTGTCATCTGATTTTTTAAAGGATATGATGGCCCCAAAGCTTCATTCCTGTGAGATCTTTTGTATATTCTAATTTTACCCTTAGATCAATCCAGGCCCTCAGAAAATTATATATGGGGAATGTAGTGGTCTTTTATAGAATTATTTATTGAATTAATTTTTGGCATTATGTCATTGTCATTTAGTTTCAGCGGCATTACTTATGTAGATCATTGTCTGGAATAAACTTTACAATAACGTTTTACAATAGTCTTGTTGGGAGGACTTGATAAGGTAAATTTTACTGAAGCCTCAGTGTCATGAAAAGTTCTGAACATCTATCTGTGTTTATCTTATAGACAGGTAAATATTTTTTGTAGTTTAAATCCATACTACAATTCACATATAGATTTCCATGTGAAATTTATTATGGATTGATTATTTTCCTAGCAGGATACTGCATCACTTAGACTTCTCACACATTTTCTTTGAAAAAGTACAAAAGGAATAGCCTTTCCCATAGTATATACCAACACCCGTGTTCAATGTCTTTCAGTGAAGTTATGCCTCAGCTTTCCACCCATATAGTTACGACTCCAAATAAAACACTTCTTTATACATTTGGTGAATGCTTATGAGATATTTGGAGATTTTTTAGGTTAAAACCATAAAACGATATTAAAGTGCTCTCTTTCATAGCTTGCTTCATTCTGAGTTATTGCCCACTGCATATCACAGTTGGCAAAAAACGGCTTGGCCTACTAAGGGAGACAGTAAGCTTAAGGTGGGCTTAGATTCTAGTCTCGGCTCTGCAGCTTCAGGCAGACATCTATCCTCCTTCACGAACAAAAGGCAATCCCACTACATCTATACAGCTCAGACGATTGTGGGTGGATAAATAAAATAACACAGTGGAAAGTGCTGTGAAAAACACTATAGAAACACCAAGTATTGTAACAACCCATAATTTGAGGAAATATTTACCCAGCTACCTTGCTTAATGCAGAACCATCACCATGCTCAACCTTATACTTTTAACCTGTGGTTAAAGAGCTCTCAAGCAATAGACATTTATTCAGTCTGTTATTTAGTTGGTTCTCACCACCTATTAGTAGGTGATTTGGGGCAAGTTTCTGAGCCCGCCTGCCCCTCAGTCCTCTCACAGGTTGTAGAGAGGAATAAATGAGGTAACGTCGGTAAAACCCTCGGTTCAGTATTTGCCACTGTGTGTGAAATTTAATAAATTTTAGCATTCGTCATTAACACATAATTTCTTTGCCTTGTCCTGGATGTTAATAGGCATTACAAAATGAAACCCTCTTATTAAACTAAAATATATACACTAAGTGTAAATGGTTTCATATAATAGCAACGGGTGGCTGCCAAGATTTTATAAACAATCATTAATGAGATTCAAGGCACTGATTAAAGTTTAATGAAAAAAAGTTTTAATTTAAAAATTGCTGTTCAAAGTATCTTAGTCATCCAATTTTAGTTTAAGGCAGAGGGTGCGTTGAAAGGACATTGACGAGGCCTCTGCTAGCATCTTGTGCTGATAGCTGTGTTCAGTCACCAAACACACACTCCAACTGCGCGCGGACCACTCTGACAAAACGTGGTACTCGGCTCGTCCTCTTCTTACATGAAGGAGCAAATGGAGTGGAATGCTTTATTGTCATTTTAATTACATTGACAATTTTACAAAAAGTGGACAAAGTTTTTTTATGTAAAATCCAAAAGACACATTGGTAACATCTGGCTTCAGTATGCATTCCACAGCCTTTGTTCACAATCACTGCATTGCATGTAATCTAGTTGGAGAGAATTCTACAGATTGGAAGGCTAGCAAATATTAATGTGTCTGAGTCTAATAAAAATAAGTTCATTTGATCTGGAGAAAATTAAGATGCAAGTCATTAGATGCTGTTAGTGAAGTGCTAGTATTTCACTAGCATTCGTTTCTTATCAATCTATTCTATGGAGATATTTATGAACTTCAAAAAAGAGAAGGAAATGTCAGGTGGGGTTACAACATGATCCTGATGAACACTCTTGATACTCATATTTCCTGGGAGAGTAGAGAGTTATCTATTGTCAACACACACTGAGAAATATCAAATATAACAAGCAAACAGTTTTTGCTAACGTGTTCATGAAAAATAGCCATCTTAAACACCAGCAAAAACAGTTTGACTATATAAGCACAAATATAAAGTTGTTTCACAGAGATTCTGTGGAAAACTTTGTGTAGTTTAGCTAAGCACCAAGATGAAATGAAAGAAAAGCTCCTTACCTATCAAATATTCCTTCCCAGAGCTGGCATTGGAATCCAAATAAGAACAGTACGTGACAGCAGATCCAATCACAGACTAATTTAGCTCTTCATTGTTCCTTAAGAATACTTAATTTAGGGTAGAAAAACCTCCTGATTGATTCCCCAAGCAGAATTAACTTTAAAATGTACGAGTAAGGAGCTAAGTAAATTTCTCTACCAGATGAGGTCTACAGGTATTGTCCTTTTATATATTAGAGGAGAATGTCACAGAATCCTTTCAAATATAAACTCCCTGTCACTTTCACCGTTATTAAAACCAGGCCCAGTGCTTCTGATAGGAAAGCCACTTCCTGGCCACAAATATCCTTGTCAATATCCAGGTAAGAAAAACTTACCCAAACAGTTTTGACAGCAAGAGATCTTCGTACCACAGGCTTTATTGATGATGTTCTATAGCAACGGATTGATTGAATCCCATTTTGGGATTAAGTAAGCAAAAGGGGTAACCAGACCATGACTCACACCCAAAGTATAAATGTGACCGCACAGAAAACAAATGTTGGCTCTCTGATCCCTTGCTCACTGTATTAGAAGGAAATTAAGTAAGCCTTTGGTCTGCAGTCTTGCCCCTCGATGTATTCCTCATGGAGGAAGGGGGAACATTTTCTCACATACAAAAGCAGTGCAGTTCCTCTACTCAAATGCTCCGTGGACCACTATTAGCTGCTGCCTCTGGATGGCTGCACACACAGGTACCAGCCTCTACCAAACGACCAGCCTTGGCACTTTTCTCTGTGACTCATGAGGAACTTCTCATAACCAGAGAATTCAAAGGGCAGAGTTTTGAGAACTCTATTAAATAAGTGCATGTTCCCAGGGAGCCCCAATGAACATCAGGGTCATCTGGTAAACCCTTTTACAAATAAATTGGGTGATCTCACCACCAACCAACATAATGTGAAACTCCGGTAGTAGATCTCAGGAAATCTATATTTTGAAAAAGTTCTCCAAAAGCAAAGCATATAGTAAAGGCACAAAACTAGTTGCTGAATTCATTCTTAAGCAGATAGGACAACCCCAGTGCACAAATTGGCATTTGGAAATCTCAGTTTACACCGCAGCCCTTTTCTTCATGTGGTTGAACACTGACTTTATTGCCCCAAACCTACAGAGACAGTTAAAGAAATCCTTAAACATTCAACAGGCTGGAGCTTGGCATGTCAGAAGTGCACAGTGTAGCTCTAGGGAAGGTGTTGCCTAAGTCTCCTGCATTCCAAGCATAGCAGCCCCACCTCAGTCCCCACTAAAATCCATAATGGAAATCAGTACCTTAAAAAATCCCTCTTAAATAAATTGTGTCATTGACAATATCTCAAAGAATACATTGGACCTTAGAGATAGTTAGGTCAAAAATGATCTCAATGATATTTTTATCCCATTATTTTCAGAGGGCTGAGTGTAAAAATAACTGAACTTTAAAACGATCAAGTGAGTTTCCACATAAGACTACACTATGAGTTCCTCAAAAGGTAAAGCAACCAGCATGTAAAAGGTGCTCAAATATTATGATCTGGAAGGAAGAAGGAATGAAGGGAGGCAAGAAGGCAGGGAGGTAGAGGACAGAGACAGAAGGAGGACTCTCCGAGTAAATGAAAGAATGAATGATTTATTAACATAGACTTTTAATTTGCCTACTATTTTTACTCTGTGTTAGTTCCTCTTCAGTTGCTATATAATCAAAACCCAGTAGGATAGTCCTGGCCAGGTGGCTCAGTTGGTTGGAGATTTTTCCCACACACCAAAAGGTTGTGGGTTCATTTCCAGGTCAGGTTTGATCCCAGGTCAGGGAATGTACAGGAGGCAACCGATGGGTGTTTCTCTCTCACATTCTCTTTTTCTCTTTCTCTCTCTCTTTCGCTCTCTCACTCTCACTCTCTCTTCCTTCCTCTCTCTCTAAAACTAATCTATAATAATAAAAGCATAATATGCTAATTAGACTGGACGATCTTCCAGTCGAAGCCAGGGCTGCGAGGGAAGCTCGGGTCTTGGGTGCAAGAGGGAAGCCGGTGCCAGCAGCTGGGGGAAGGAAAGCCTACTCTTGCATGAATTTCATGCATCGGGCCTCTAATAAAAACATATCTTCAGATGAGGATTTTTTAAAAAAAACACAGCAGGATCCAGTGTATAATCTAAAGTACTCTATGTTCTATCTGGAAGGATCAAGCAATGCTCCCGTGGTTTACTGCATTGCGTTAATCCTAAGGGGAGGTAATAGTCATATTAAACATGTGTCCAGAATTTTATGTACCAGGCACTCTATCAAGGATTCTATGTCAACCTGACAGAAAAAGGGACTTGGAGACACTAAGTAATGAAAACTGAAGTTCCAACTCATCAGTCTATTTCTGGCACTCTTACACTTAATGACTATTCTATGTTTCTTCCCAGGTGAGAAAGTGGGGGAGAGACTGGAATAAGAGAGATCATTTAGGTTACTGAAATATCACATGAAAGATGATAAAGACCTGAACTAGAATGGCAGCAGAGGAATTGGAAAGGACTTAAAGAGATTCGTGAGAGAGAAAATGAGAGCGCTTTATCCCTGGTTAGATGTGGAGGAGGTGGGGAAGGGGTATTGATAAGAGACAGGAAGGAGTCAACGATCAAGAACTCTGGCCCAAATGAGGAGAAGAATGGTATATCCTCAACAAAAATGAAAATATAGAATCAAGAGAGATGTGTGCAGAGAAGAAACACTTTCATGTGTAGTTTCAATAAAAGATTTCATGGTTACAATAAGATTTCTCATCAGTTAATACTCAGCAATGAAAATTTGGGAGGAAAGTCAGCTGATGAAAACGCTATCTATCAAGTATGGAAGGACATCTATATGTTGTTAAGTTTCCCTTCATGAAACTCCCTATCACCGCTTTGATTGCATTCCTGACTGAGGTCTCACTCTCGGGAGGCCTGAAAGGGCTCTCCAGTGATCATTACACAATGATGGACAAAGACCTGGAAACCATCTTTGGGAGAGTGAGACAACCTAAATAATTTCCCTCCTAGAGATATTGGGAGAGTACTCCCAAACCTAACAACCCTTTTGTTTTAAATAATCAGAGTCAGGGCCTGGTCAGTCTTGTTTTGTCCATGAGTTGCCTCGTTTTCTTAGAAGGCAGCCTGTGCCAAGTTGCCGGAAGCTATGACTTAGGTAAGGAAGCACCAGCCGCTGTCCCTGGGATCTCTCTGCCCTGAGGACAGTCTGAGCTTGGTGTGGGAGATTGTTTGCAGATCCTAAAAACTGCCTGCACAGAAGTATTTAGCTTCCCCTGGAAAACGTGAGTTTTCCTCCACAGAGAATGCATCAACTCCAAACCATTGGCACTTGTAGTTCTGCAATAAATTCATTATTTATTTACAGTTTTCCCCAGTCACTATCTAAATTAAGTTATTCTACTGAGGTAAGTTGATCTGTCCCTTATGACTTTAAGTTTACTATTGTTGATTTTTCTCTAAAAATTAGTAACATTTGTGGAAATATTAGCTCCAGCCCTAACAGGTAGTTACTTTTATTTTTTTGAATAATGTAAATATTCATAAGTTCAATGCACTTCTGTGGAAGCTCCATATATTCTTAGTGTTAAATGATCATTCCATACAGGGGAGAATCATGTTTAAGTAGTTCTTCCTGTGGGGTTGCTGAGGCATTTGACAATGGAACGCTTCAGTTTAGAAACTGACACACTGTTTTCCAAAGGCCTTCTATATATTGCATGCTCACAAGCCACCGAGGAGTGTTCAGTTGTTTCAATGTTCTATCAGTATTTGTTATTGTCAGGTTTTATTGGGTGGAGTCAGAAGAAGTGCTTTTATTTTAATGTGTTTTTTTTTCACTTTAGTCAAATCATTGTTCAGATTTTTTGCTCATTTTTTAAAAATTGAGTTGTGTGTTTTCTTATTGAGAATTGAGAGTTCTTTGTATATATTCCTTTATAGTGTATTTTCTTGCAAATATATTCTTCTAGGCTATCACTTGCCTTTTCACTTTCTTAACAGTGTCTTTTAAAGATCCAAGATTTTTAATTTTTATGAACACCAGTTTAAGTAACTTTTCATTCCATTAATAGTTATGCTTTCAGTGTTATACTTTTAAAGTATTTTACTATCCAAAATTATGATGTTTTCTATATTTTTTAACAAGTGTTATTAGTTTACACTTTACATTTAGTCCTATGATTAATTTGACTTAATTCATTTTTGCATATGATTTTAGGTATGGATTAATGATCATTTTTTTTTGGAATGAATATGTCCAGTTATTCTAGCACCATTTGATCAAAAGATTACTATTTTCCATAAAATTGCCTAGGTATTTTTATGGAAAATCAATTGACCATATATGTGTGTGAGTCTATTTCTAAACTCAGCCTTTGGCTCAATTGCTATATTTGTCTGTTCTTTGCCAAAACCACACTATCTTGATTACGGTACCTTCATACTACGTCTTGAAATCAATAAATCTTCTATCTTTGCTCTTCTTCAAAATTATTTTTGGCTATGCTGGAATCTCTGGCATACCCAAATAAATTTTGAAATTAACTTATTCATTTCTACAGAAACAATCTTCTGTCATTTTTATTGAGATTACACTGAAACTCTAGACAAATATTGGAGAGAACTGACATTTTAACATAACTTCCTCAGTATATTTCTCTATTTATTTAGGCCTTCTTTGATTTCTTTTATTAGTGTTTTATGGTAATTAGCATACAAATCTTGCACATTTTGCTAGAATTACACTTAGATATTTATGTTTTCATTGCTATTTTAAGTAACACTTTTTAAATTTACAATTAGTAATTCATAGAAATAAATTTTATTTTGCATATTGACTTTGCATCTTGTCACTTGCTAATCTCATGTGTTAGTTCTGAGAGCATTTATGTACATTCATTGACATTTCCTATGTAGACAATTATATTGTGAATAGAGACAATTTTATTTCTTTGTTTCTGATCTACATCACTTCTTTGTTTTTTACTCATTGCATTGGCCTGTAAAATAATGAATAGGAATCGTAGGAGCACACATACTTGCAATTCTGATTCTAGAAGGAAAGCATTTAGTCTTTCACAATTAAGTATGATGTTATGTCTAGGTTTTCAGTAGATGCCCTTTCCTAGGCTAAGGAAAGTAGCTTCTACTTCTACGTTGTGAGAGTTGTTATGACTGGATGTGAATTTTGTCAACTTTTTTTTCTACATAATTGAGATCATCATATGGTCTTTATTTTTCTTTTGTCTATTGAGACTGTATTTTTTCACTTAAAGAACTTTGTAAGAGTTCATATTGGATAAGCACAAGATGAAAGCTTCACGTCAGAGGGTGGGCTTTCTTTCCAGAAGTTTACACACTGAATAGTTACGGGGTGGAATCTCACTTCAGATACCTAAAAGCCTTCTTTGTCTTAGTAAATCCTAAAGAAATCATTTAAATATTATTTTCAATAATTAGTTCTACTCTTTCAAGCTCAAAATTTATAATACTAAAATTAAATATAATCCCATTAACTCTTAAAGTTTTATTGGGTGTTTAAAATATTTAAATATAGCTCATTGGAATGAGTTCTACTGAAATCCAACTTTTGTAGACATAACATTAGATGTTTAAGAATAACAGCATTTCCAAATGGATCTCAAACTTTATCAGCCTTTAATTTTAGATAACTTAAGGAGTGTTCATTCAAAAGAAAACAAGTAGACTGTGAAAGTAAATTGTAAAGTAATTTTTTCAAAATACAGGAGACAGTTAATGATGTGTCTAATTACTAGATGAGCATAATTGTTTGTATTTAGGCATTATTTGCCATCACTTATTAGGGATTTGGGAAAATTGATTGTAAATTTTCTTTTTTCCTAATTCTAAATAATTCCATGTGATTTTTAAAATTTAGTATAATATGCAGAAGTGGGAAAAATATCTTAATGTGATTTATGTGTTATTTCAATGAATATTTGTTAATTAAACAACTGAATGCATCAATGTCATTTATCATTTTTACTAAAAGAAGTAAATATAATTCTCTAATTTGGGGCCATTGTTATTTAAGCTTTTGTATTTGTATATTTTTATTGAGATTCACCTTTTATCTGATAAATCACATATATGTGTTTTTTTAGTACTATATATTCAATAAGCACTTGAAGCAGTTTTTTTTTCTATGCAGATTCTTGTCCTAGCTGCTGAGAATGCAAAGATAAATGAACCATAGTGTCTTCCTTCTTAGAGTTTATATGCTATTCTATTTAGTGAATATAATGCCTGATACTGCAGAGACAGGACTCTAAAAATGTGGAGGAGACACAGAGGATCCAATGACCAATTATTTCTAGGGAAGTCTGTTTAAAGGAGATGACATTTGAATGGAGTTCCAAAGGTGGGAGAGAGAGAGAAAGAGAGAGAGAGAGAGAGAGAGAGAGAGAGAGAGAGAGAGAAAGGAAGGGAGGAAGGAAGGAAGGAAGGAAGGAAGGAAGGAAGGGCATTTGTAGGATGACATACTAGTAAGCAAGGATGTTTTAGTGTTAGGTAAAGCGGTTTCCAAAACACAGCTGACTCTACCATGTAGGACAATGATTGCAGAAGCTGGCTATTGTTAACAAGAGCTAATCTGTGGGCCAAAAATGGAGATCTAGCCTTCCTGTTTAGCATCCAATTCTCTACGCCCCCCCCCCCAAAAATGCAGCTGACAGCTAAAGAAATCTAACTCTATATTATACTGGTTGCATAGAATTCAAGAGTTGAACATTTCAAAGTCCTTTAGTACTGTAAAACAGCCTTTTCTGCCTCTACACACACACACACACACACACACACACACACACACCGTCCCTGTAATAGTCCATTACTAAAAGCAGTGCAACTTCTCACCACCAACGAACTATAGTAACCCTTAGCATACATAACCTCTTCTCACTTAGCTAAGTTATGGGTTGACCTGCTCACATGTGAGGCCAATGCAGAATTCCATTCAGTGATTTTTGCAATTTGATTAGCCTGAAGAGGTGGGTAAGAGAAATCTTCAAATATAAAACTGTCCAGTGAAGATAAGAGCACATAATTTAGGACATGCAGCCACAGCCGACATTAGTTATTGGTCTTCCCTGTGCACGGAACACAAGCTGCAGAGCCCCTCACCTGCTGACAGAATTACGGCCTCCACTGTTAGCCCTTTGTGGTACAGATGTAAATAATAAAGTCATGTAAAGTGCAATAAAGGAAAATGTCAACATCCTCTACATTTATCAGATTTCTCCATTCTAGAGAACGCATGGGTGCTAAATATACTGTTATGGAAAAATGCTGGACCTCAATGATCATCTAAATGTGGCAAAATTTCTGGTGTTGGGATTAATCTGTCACCTCTTTCTTTTCTGTAAGTACAACACTGAGCTTTAGTGCACATTTTTTCTTGTGTCTTTTCTTATTGATTTTTTACAGAGAGGAGGGGAAGGGGATAGAGAGTTAGAAACATGGATGAGAGAGAAACATCCATCAGTTGCCTCCTGAACAACCCCCACTGGGGATATGCCCGCAACCAAGGCACATACCCTTGACCGGAATCTAACCAGGGACCTTTCAGTCCACAGGCCGACGTTCTATCCACTGAGCCAAACCAGTTAAGGCTCTTGTGTCTTTTCTCTTCGTCATCTCACCCCAGCTGCATGGGCTTCCTGCAGTCATCTATCCTCTGTGCCTGGATAGAGCTGCGTGGTTTCCAATGTCCACGACCCAAACTCAGCATTAGGAAGCTGTGGAGATGCTGAGCAGAGAGAGGTTAATGCAGGTAAAGGAAATGAGGGCACCCCCCCCCCCTTAAGCTACAATAATAAAACTTGAATATTTCACCGCCTTTGGAATATTTCATTAAAATTTTATAGCGTCTGAGTTTATAACCTAAAACATAAAGGAGACATATGAAAAGAATCTCCTTTAGGAATGGATTTGGCCTCAAAAACAACCATCTCTAATCTCTTTAGGAATGAATGTCCAAAATTCAGAAAGACATCCACTGCAAATGTTACATAGCTCGTTTTCTTATCCAGTTGTTTCTATGGAAGCATTTTAAAGTTATTCTTGAAATAAAGTATAGCAGATAAAAATAAAGACTCCGGATTCAGAGGCAGTTTGTGAGAGCAAATATTGTCCTTAGAAATCTATTGAAATGTTCCCTTCTACTGCTGAGAGAAAGATAAGAAGGAACTCCATATGAATTGTAGAGAAATTCAATTATTATTAACCTGCACAGAAATATTTTTATAGAGGAAAAAAATTCCTTGAGAAAATTATATAGTTAGAATATGGAGACTGGTGTAATAGAAAGAGCACCAATTAAGAAATTAAAAGACTTGCTTGAGTTTTTCCAGTCATTGACATGTGACCTACTAGGAGTTATTTAAATTCTCTGACTCTCCATCTCTTCATTTATAAAATTAAATCATAGCAGAATCTCTATTACTATTTAATAGGTTTCTATGAAGTCCAAGTATAGTAATAAATGTGGAAGCACCTTTTACAGCTTTTCCACTTGGATGGAATCTCTGGTGGGTGCTCCTTCTAAGAAACAACTTCAATATCCCAAGTGGACAGTGGGTGTGGCAGAGACCCTGAGCACATCCTCACCAGGAGGTAGGCTTTCAGCTTTCTGAGCAGTGGGCAAGTGTGGTCCTGAGTCCTAGACCCATCCTGTGTACACAGATGGGGTTTACAGTTGACCCCAAGCTCTGTGTTTGAAGGTACCGTCTTTGCAAGATTGTGAGAAACAGCATGGTGCTGTAGAAAGAGCAAGATCTCAGCAATGAGATTGGTTCAAGTCTTGACCCCAAACCTATTAAGCATTTCTAGCTTCCCTAGTCCCATCCTGTGTACACAGATGGGGTTGACAGTTGACCCCAAGCTCTGTGTTTGAAGGTACGTCTTTGCAAGATTGTAAGAAACAGCATGGTGCTGTAGAAAGAGCAAGATCTCAGCAATGAGATTGGTTCAAGTCTTGACCCCAAACCTATTAAGCATTTCTAGCTTTGACCTCCTGCTCTGCCTTGTTGGGTAGAGCCAGCCAACCTATGTTGGCCTTCTCCAGACCTACCACAAATCCCCACGTTGATAGTATTCCTGTCACATGAAAAAATTATTTGCTGGATGCTCACCATAATAATTTTTATCTCTACCAGCAAAGGTAGCATGGAATATTCTAATCTATATAGGAAGAAATACAGTATAAGTCACACCCTTTACCCTACATGGAACCTTAAGATTTAAGACTTTTTTAAAAAACAATTAGCGAGAGATTGGTATAATATATGGGCTTAGTAATTAAATAAGCCTGAATTTAGGTCCCATTCCTAAAGGAGATTCTTTTCATTTGTTGCCTGTATGCCCTGAATCTTATTAAACTTCAGTATTTTTTAAGATATAAAATTGGAGTGATTCCTTAAGTCATAACTAACAGGATCATGTAATTAAATATAGTAATTTAAAAGAAGAAGTGAAGGCTTGATATTTAATGAATTCTATAATGTAAATGATTGCTATTACTCTTTAAGTACCCTGTAAGTACTACTACACTCTGAGTGGTTACTCTTACTCTCTACTATCATTCTTAAGTGAGCCTTAATAAGGATGCCTTACCTTTTCTGTCCTTTTACCTAGTATTTCTAAACTAAGGTGGAGTCTCTAAGTAGAGAATCCAATTTACATTCAATGCTCTCTCTGGCAATTAAAGGGGAAACAGGTGCTTCTTGCATTCTTGTGTCATGAATGTGCAAAAGTTTGATTTACTTTTATTTATATAATTGTGCTTTAATCATTGTGGAAAGCAGACTGAATAGTTTTCAGTACTGTGTTAAGTACATAATGTAACAGGAAAAATATATTTTCTTATGGTTCATCATTTTTCATTTAAGAATTCATAAACATAACTTCTTAATCATTATAGCATATTTTTGATGTGGGTAGAATATTAATATCCATTATTGACATGAGAACATTATTTTGCAGATTATTCCTACCCTATGCATTTAAAATTTGCTTCTCTCCTGAACTGCAAGCCATCTTTGATATTACATTATTGAAATTTTTATTGTTCTACATTTTTATTATTACAATTATTTAAAAATACATTTTTGAAATCTTTCCACATCAGTACATGTAGGTCTACATCAGTGGTTCTCAGCAGGGAGGTTTTGACCTCCATGTGACATTTGGTAATGTCTGGAA
The DNA here is from genome assembly GCF_000412655.1 of Myotis brandtii. Classification (NCBI taxonomy): domain Eukaryota; kingdom Metazoa; phylum Chordata; class Mammalia; order Chiroptera; family Vespertilionidae; genus Myotis; species Myotis brandtii. The sequence goes on from NW_005371734.1 coordinate 153,013, forward strand.
CAGTCACACAACCATGACCACTAATTCCAGAATATCTTTTTAAAAAATATATTTTATTGATTTTTTACAGAGAGGAAGGGAGAGGGATAGAGTTAGAAACATTGATGAGAGAGAAACATCAATCAGCTGCCTCCTGCACAACCCCCACTGGGGATATGCCCGCAACCAAGGTACATGCCCTTGACCAGAATCGAACCTGGGACCCTTCGGTCTGCAGGCCGACACTCTATCCACTGAGCCAAACCAGTTAGGGCAAATTCCAGAATATCTTTGTCACCCAAAAAGAAACCCCATTAGTACTCATTTCCCACTGTCCCCTCCAGCAAGCCCCTGGCAACCACTGTCTATATGGCTTTGCCTGTGTTGCACATTTCATGTAAATGGAGTCATACTATTTGTGACCTTTTGTATCTTTCACCTACCATCATCTTTTCAAGGTTCATCCATGTTACAGCATCAATTCATTAGTATATCATTCAGTGTTAAAGCTGATTATATTCCATCTTATATATAGAGAGATTCATATATATATATATCCTAGAGGCCTGATGCACGAAATTCATGCAAGGGCCTCGGCCCCAGCCCCAGCCCCAGCTCGCCACCACCATGGCCGGGGCCCTCTGCCACCTCTGCCTTGGTCCCCACCTGCTGCAGCTTTGTCTGGAAGGAAGGACGTCCAGAAGGACATCTGGTCTAATTAGCATATTATGCTTTTATTATTATTGATAACACTTTGTTTATCTATTCATCAATTGACAATCATTTGGCTTCTTTCTACTTCATGGCCTTTCTTATTAATTCTGCTATTAACACTCATGTAAAAGGTTTTGCATGAACCTATCATTTCCATTCTCTTGAATAGATAATTAGGAGTGGAATTGGCATGTCATATGGGAACTCAATATTAAACTTTTTGTGGGACTGCCAAAGTGTTTTTAAACTGGCTACATTTTACATTTCTTTTAGAATATGTAAGGGTTTCAGTTCTACAAAGCCACACCAATGCTTGCTATTTCTCTTTTTTATTATAGCCATCCTAGGAGGTGTGAAGAGGCATTGGTTTTCAGTTTTCCTTGGTTAATGATGTTGAGCATATTTTTACATACTTATTGGCCATTGTATATCTTTCTTTGAGAAATGTCTATTTAAATCCTTTGCCCATTTTTTAGTTATTTGTGTTTATATTGTTGCATTGTAAGAGTTCTTTACATATTTTAGGTACAAGTTCTTTACCCAATAAATGTTTTACAAATATATTCTCCCACTCTATAAGTTGTTTTTTCTTTCTTGACTATGTTATTTGAAGCCAAAAATAATAATAATTTTGTTGAAATCCAATTTTTATTTTTTATTTTTTGTTGCCTATGCTTTTGGTGTTGTATCTAAGAAACCATTGCTTAATCTGAGACCATGAAGATTTTTTTTGTTAATTTAATAATTTTGACTCCTATAGTTAAATTTTGATCCACATTAAGTTAATTTTTGTATAGAGAATGCAGAGGGTCCAACTTTATTCTTCTGCATATTGATATCCAGCTGTCCCACTACTCAATGAAAAGACTATTCTAACCCTGTAGAATTTCCACGTGGAAATCAATTGACTATAAAAATATTAGAGTTTATTTCTGGAGTCAATTCTATTCCATTGTTCTATTTTTATGCCAGTACCACACTGTCTTGATTATTGTAGATTTATAGTAAGCTTTGAAATCAGAAAGTATGAGTCCTACAACTTTGTTCTTAATTTTCAAGATTGTTTTGACTATCCTAGGTTCCTTGAATTTCCATATGAATTTTAGAACAGCTTGGCAATTTCTGCAATGTAGCCAGCTGTGATTTTTATAGTGATTGTGCTGAATCTGTAGGTTAATTTGGGGAATATTGCCATTTTAACAATTCAACCCCAGATGTCTTTCCATTCACTTAGGTGCTTAATTTCTATGATGTTTTGCAATTTTCAGTGTATAAACCTTGCACCTTGTGCTTCCTTTGTTAAATTTATTCATAAGTGTTCAATTCTTTTTGAAGATATGGTAAATGGAAGTTTTTCTTTACTTTTTAAAATTTATCTTTATTGTTGAAAATAATACAGATGAACACTTTTTCCCTATTGACCTCCTTCTAGCCTACCTCTCTCCCCCCACCTCAGGCCTTCACCACACTATTATCTGTGTCCATGGGTTATGCATATATGCATATAAATTCTTTAGTTAATCTCTTCTCACCCACCCATCCCCACCTTCCCTCTGAGATTCATCAGTCTATTTCATATTTCTATGTCTCTGGATCTATTTTGGGATTGTTTTTCTAATTTTTCTTTTAGATTGCTTGTTGCTGGTTTATAGAAATACAATTGATTTTTGCATATTAATATTATTTCTTGCAATTATACAGAATTTGTTTATTGACTCTAATAGTGTGTGTGTGTGTGTGTGTGTGTGTGTGTGTGTGTGTGTGTATTCTTTGGGGTTTTCTGCATACAGGATTATGTCACCTGTAATTAGACATCGATCTACTTCTTCCTTTCCAATCTGAACACTTGTGTTTCATTCTTTTGCCTAGTTGCCCTGACGAAAAACTTTAGTAACATGTCTTTTTCCTGATCTCAGGGGGAAGCTGCCAGTATTTTACCATGAAGGACAATGTTTTTCATAAATTTCCTTGATTAGGTTGAGCAAGTTCCCTGTTATTCCTAGTTTGATGGCTGGTTTTTATCATGGAAGAATGTTGGGTTTTGTCAAGTTCTTTTTGCATCTGAGATGATCCTGTGCTTTACTCCCTGATTTAGTGATATTGTAGATTACAGTGTTTGATTTTTATATATTAAACCAGCCCTGCATTTCTGTCAGGCAGCTAGTTTTCGCTGTGGTTACAGGGCTGTTGGCTTAAAGACTCTAATGGTGCTGGGGAGAACCGAATGGTGGTAGGAGGAGTTAAAAGATGACAAAGCTCACTTTTTTCATGGATATTCAGGTTTTCATCTTAATAAAGGGTCCCCAGGTTGTTACAAACCTTATGTTAATTTCCAGACTTCTGAAAAAGTGTATTTTGACAATTTCGTCAGAGTTGTCATTGGTTTTATGGAGGTGAAGTTTACAGAGGCCCTGCTTTGCCATTCCCACGGACATTGCTCCATCTGTGCAATCTTAACGATGGTATTGAATATTCAATTCAAACCATTTGTAGGGTAAGGAAACTACAGAGTCTCAATTTTATTTTCTGGTTCTATCCACTCTTAACCATATTATTATTTATCTCTGTTTACCCCTTTATCCCAAGTAAATATTTATTCCTTCAAATGTTTATTCTGTGATTTCTATGCCCAAAGCACTGTGATAGATTTAATAAATAAAGATTATTCCCAATGTGATAAATAAAACATGTGTGTAACCAAAATATAAATGAAACATGATAAATCCCCAACAAGGGGGTGATACAGATCATGTGATTTCAAAGAAAAGGGTGTGGGAATATTGCTCTCTCCTTTGAGAACAAGTAGAAAAAGGTTACACAGAGGCTGTGAAGGTTGTTTTGATCATGGCATGAGCAGGATTGGAGTATACATATACACAATGGAAGAAGAGCATTTCAGACAAAGGAAACAGTAGGAACAGTGGCATTGACATTTAGAAAACACTGGTCCTAACCAGGAAGAAGGAAGTAGCTCTATTTGACTGTAGTCCTTAGTGTCTGAAACAGAGTAGTAACAAGATAAGGCCGAAAAAGATGAAGCCTAGACCAAGGAGTGCATGGAATGCGTATAAAGAATGTGGTGCTGTTCCTGTAGGAAGTGAGGTTGTTGAAGATTACACGAAGGGACCTATACTCCAGAAAAATCGATCTTCATATGTCAACAAATATTTGAGAGATCTGGTTGAAGGTTATACCATGGTCACATGTGATCTAGCATCAAACTAAAAGACAGCAGTGTGAAAATGTAGAAAATGGGCCTTGTGAGCCAGCTTCAGCATAGTCCAACTCCATGGGTATCTGTGGCTGTACAGCTGGACAGACAGCAGCTTTTGTAAGGACGTGTTCAATGTCTTGTTTTTGCCATAATTCCGTCTCCGAGTCTGTTATTTGAATTCAGACAGGTGAGCGTTTCTCCCAAAAAGGTTGAAAATTGTAAATTGAGTTACAAACTAGCACAGAATGTAGGATGAAGAAGGGATGGAGGCACCGGCCTCCTGATTATTTTACAACTTATTTTAGATATTCTTGCTTTTCAAAGTATATTATTCTTGCAGCCAATAATCTTATATTACATGTATTTGCAAAACTGAAAGTCCCCAGCAACAGGAAGCTGAGTTGATATAAATTATCCGGAGATTTCTTCCATTTGCAAACATATAGAAAGGGTTTTAATGGTGTTGACATGTTTTCTATTCACAAGGCCCTTGGTTATGGCACTTTCCTGTGATTTTTCTAGTCTAATCTATAGTACCTCTGACTCCAGCACAGTGGGTTAGCGTGTCTCTCATCTTTTGTTTCCAGAAGCCCAATGTTGAACTTCAGTATAATCGTCATAGTTCTTATTCTTTGTTTCCCTCCGTCAGCTCACTTAAGTTTTTTGGGTATCCCTCAATCTTCTATGGTTTCTCCCAACCTTACAGAGTTACATGATTTTCAGTACAGTGGAACCTCAGCTCTCGACTTAATTTGTTCTGGAAGGCTGTTCAAGAAGCGATTTGTTCAAAGACCAATTCATTGTTTCCCATCAGAAATAATGTAAATTTAATTAATTTTCAGACCCCCAAATGATTTCCTGTTTTAACCTTTCTTATCTATAGTACATATCTCATGTAGCACTTAATCTATAAACAAACACTTATTTTCTTAAATGTATTGAACTGCCTCTACTAGCCTTAAATGAATCAGTTTCAGCCCTCCTTCCAGGGGTGTCTTGAGGCGGCCCACGTGCAGCTTCTTCGCTTTTTCACATATCACTGACTGCAAAAGGCGGTCACTGGCTAACTGCTTTTCTTTGCTTGACATCAACAACAGTTTTTCAGTTTTTCCCATGGCCTGTGATCACACCCTTAGCAACAAGCAACATTAGCACTCTTGATGACCTATTTATGTTTTTAAATTGTGCTAATTGTCCATTTTGCTAGCAAAAAAAAAGAAAACAAAACAAAATACACACACATACAGACACAAATATTCACAGCACAGTTTTCTAAGATATTAACAGGACAAGGTTTAGCTATAAACTGACTCACACTGGCACAGTCTCTCTTATCTTGGTGGCCTGAGAGACACTTTTGTCATGCTGATGACAGCCTAAACAGTTTGTTAGGTTGAGAACCAAAGTTTTGTGGGACAACCTAGACACTCTTTCAATGAACAACTTGATTAAGAACCACATTGTTCGAGATGGGAGACATTCGATAACCGAGGTTTGACTGTATCTTATTTGCTCAACCACAGCATCAGGAATACCAGGAATCTTTAATGGTAATCCTATCTAATAAAAGACAAAGATGCTAATTGACTGTTCCTTCACTACGCCCATCAGCCAATCAGAGTGATATGCAAATTAACCACCAACAAAGATGACAGCTAATTTGCATACTGCAGGCAGGGTGGGCCAGCACGAAATGTCATCCGGGCCCCTGTGTGAGGCCCTGCCACCAACCAGGACCCCTGTGTGCCGCCTAAACCCTGCCGCCAGCCGGGACCCCCGTGTGTGGCCCTGCGCAATGGGACCCCCGTGTGCAGCCCTGGGCAGTGGGACCCCTGTGTGAGGCCCTGGGCGGTGGGGTTTGGCGGTGTGATAGGCCCGAGGAAGCCCTATTCTTGCAGGAATCTTCCTGCAATGGGCCTCTAGTAGTTATAGATGGCCACCAACTCTGCAAAACTCCTAAAGTTGAAAAATCCCGTCACAGTTTGGACTAGTGGCTGATGTAGCACAGGCAATCAGCCACACTTCCAAAGGCCAGTGTATAGTTCAGTTAGATTTCTCAAATATTGGCTTTCACGACTACTAGTAAGTAACCTTTATTAAAAAACAAACAACCAAAAAAATCAAGTAACTAATCAGATAGATAGTGTGCCCAGAAGGAGTTGGATTTTTACTGCTAGCTTGTCTGTCACACAAAGGAAATCTGGCCCTTTGTGGGTTTTTTCCTACTTAGGGTGGGATATGACCTTGGTTTTCAGCTGGTTGATTTTTTTTTTTAATACCATGCTGTCCGTAGTATTCTGGATATTTTTCTTGCACAGTTAAGGCTGCAATCCTACAGCAGCTACTGAATCACTCTCTTGAGGACCTGGATAATGTTCATAGCTTATTAAGTTGAGGGAGACTAAGACTATATAATAAAAAAGCTTCCGTTTCCCCTGTGATATCTTAGAGCATAGATTGACTAAAATGGCTAGCGCACATTTTTCACTACATTGATGACAGGGAGAGGGTTATACAGCGCTCTGTCAACCCTTACATAACTGTTCACACTATTTTGGAGCAGTCTTGGGAACTTACTAACATTTCTTGGCAATCAGAGTAACCTGGGACTTTGCCAGAAATGAGTCTACTGATGTGGTCAAACAACTTTGGGGAAGGCTAATGCAGATAGTGTCTATATCTTGACGTTACCTATTCTTTTCTACCGTGGCTGTGCAGAAGCACTTTCCTGTTTGCATTCTGTAGCTTTGGGAACTCGGAGACGCTGCTGATTTTTCAGTGCAAAACCACTTCTGAAAAAATCCTCTCATCTACAATGTTTGCAGTAAAGGGAACTTGAGGACATAGTGTCCGGGTGGAGTTTAAGGGGCTGGCTCTGTTCACCATTAGATCTCTTCCACACAGGTCCACGCACATCATTTTCAAAATGAAAATGCAAAGCCTCTTTTACAAAAAAAATTATTTTGAAATTTCAAAACAGTCGTAGCTGAGCTTTAAACCAAGTGTAAGGCTTTTTTAAGCACGGGCCGCGCGCCCATAATACCGCCTTTCTTCCGTGCGCCCTTTAACTGTAAATGAAAAATGGTGTGAAAGTCATCCATCTTGGACTTACAAAGTCCATATCCTGCTCATATAAATAGAAATACTGCATGTTTAAACATGCACTGCTGTTTTGCAATCATTTGGAATTTATATTAGTAATTATATTTCAATTACCGCACAACACTTATCTGTTTCAGTACCTACTATGTGCTAAGTGCTTTCAGATATGTTTTTATATTTCCTCCTTACAAAACCCAAATACTCAATGTGTGACTAAACTACAGGAAATGTCTGAATCTACCACCCTTACCTTGAAGCCATAGAAAGAATGATGACAGTTGGCAAGGCGGGCACCTACAGCACCTGCTAGGTGAACCAGCTGCACTTCTTGGGATTCCTGAGGCTTTTGGAACCATCTTTGGAACATCTACACTAATAAAAGAGAAACATGGTAATTAGCGTATGACCGCTACCCTTCCCATTGGCTAATCAGCATATCCTTATGCAAATTAACTGTCAGCCAAGATGGCGGCCGGCAGCCATGCACTGAAGCGAACAGGGAG
>NW_005371734.1:161317-182089 GCF_000412655.1 Myotis brandtii
GGAGCAGGCCTAAGCCAGCAGGTCGTTATCTCCCGAGGGGTCCCAGACTGCGAGAGGGCACAGGCCGGGCTGGGGGACCCCCCTCTTCCCCCTGAGTGCACAAATTTTTGTGCACCGGGCCTCTAGTTTTAAGAATAAGAAGCCAGATCCCTTCTCAATAATGGAAAATCTCACAGTGTTGGAACAAAGCACTTCATGCAGAGTACATAGCTGGTTGTAACCTCCTCCATCCCAAATTGAGGAAGAAATAATGAATCTCCTGGACTGGTGTTTGTCCCACTCAGATGCACAGGCATCATTGAGAACATCAATATAATGCGGCCTGACTCCACTGTGGAGTGGGGCTGAGATTCTGCATTTCCAACAAGAGACGTTTGAACTGCTCGTCTGCAGACATTGTTTGAAAGGCAAGACCCAGAAGCATCAAATCAATCACCTGCCCTGAAATAAACACAGTAAATGTACTATGCAATCACTATTCATGAGGAAACTAATTGCTTTCCCAGCTTTGTTTAGTCATTCCAAGGTTATATCATTTTTTTAAAAAGACGCTGCATTCTCCCTTGTTAAAAAAACACGTATGAGTTCACACTAAAGGGGCACATTAAGAGCACGCTGCTCACCTGCTCACCTTGTTTTTATCGCTTTGTTATGTAGATCAATGTGTATTTTGGGGATTAGGAACCAGACTGCCCTTTTATTCTGTTCACCCACTCAACTGTTGTTCTTAGAACTAACCCAACCTCACATCTGTCAAAAGCCATTCCCACATCAGTTCTGAAAATGCCCATCTTGCTATTGCAAAGAAATTATCAACGATCTAAGGTCTACTTCTATTAAGAAGGGAGGATAACTGCTTACGAAACGAACTGTCCTCCGGCCCACAAAAGCCCTTTCGAGGTGCTGAACCATGAAACGAAAGCTAGTGATGGACAGGGCTTCCTTGATGACTAATGCCTGGGTCTCTCTATAGGTTGTAAGCTTTGTTATTTAATGAACTCCAACAGTTTGCAAATAGTGTTTAACTATCACACACATCATCTGTCATAGTTTCTGTGCTTCGCTAAAATGTGAAGCAGCAAACAGTTTTGTTATAAATTAAAAACTTTGTATTAAGAAATAGAATCTTAAAAAAAACAGACGCCATCAAATATGACTTTTCAGCTGCTGTAGATTTCCTCTGGCCCTGCCACGGAAGTTTTGTGACTTGGTGCCTATATTTTTGGGAGCTATCGGTCACTAGAAATGAACTTTTGCTAAGAGGATGTGAGTGTGTTTTGTGATATTTATTTGGCTAGAGAAGTATATTAAAGGGGCAGTAGAGAGGATTGTTCTTAAAATTCTAATCTGTGTACAGAGCACCATGATTGAATTGTTGAGATCTGAAAGGAACAGATGGGTAAGGATACAGAGAGTCAAGCCTGAGAGAGAGCAATATAAAAATATTCCATTTTCTGTTCTCCACAATAAAGTGAAAAACAGACTCTGTTCCAAGGTGAGTCTCCTGACAAAGTAACCTTTCAAGTCTTCCTTCTAATGATATTTAAAATATCATCAAAGGTTACAGAGCTTTGGAATCCTCACAGGGCTCCTGCAGGGGCTTCCATGGGGAAACCACTGACAGAGGTTAGCAGAGAAAAGGATGTTTCCCAGGAAGAAATCTCTGGCCCATGGTGTTTAGGCTCCCCGGGTAGTCCTCTGCAGTCACAACTCTGTCAAATGTTTTCTTACCAGAAAAAGTGTGCTTCGGCACCACCTATCTGTGTTCTCCAGTCTCCCAAATGTGCCGCATCCAAAATGAATGCAGAGACTCCGTTCTCGCTGCTTTCCCAACCCACCCTAGAGAACGTGAAGCCAACCGCTCTCTCTACCCACGATGTGGCTTTGCCAATCGCTTACTACTAATGAGCAAATAGAGAGCTATCACACCATTGCTAATTTGTCCGCGAATTTGTATATGAAGTGTTGATAAACAACTCAGGCTGAATTTGAAAGAGCAATGTATCGAAAAACACACACCATAACTTACTTGTCTTTCAAATCCTCTCTGCCCAAACACTTAAACCGAGCATTGTATCGAAAAACACACACCATAACTTGTCTTTCAAATCCTCTCTGCCCAAACACTTAAACTCAAGGTTCATGAAATAAAGAGCTAATGATGCACTTTGGTTCCATAGCTATGTCTCCTCACAACACTCATTTTGTGTAAAGTAGTGTTTCCCATTAAGTAAAGTAATTAAGAGTCATTCAGCTGTGAAGGAAATAACACATAAGGTGTGCTGCTAATGTTCTAAATAAATTATGAAAAAATATGTTCAAAGATCAAACAACCATATCTATTTTACTGCATTTCAAGCGAGACATGCATATTTGGTTTATAAGCTTTTTCACATTATCCCCTTTATAATGTTGCCTCAACTACGCAGACTATTTGCTGCATGCACACAGTAAGAGCCCAGGCATCCGTAATTTACTGGCAAAGCATAAGTCTAAGAAATATGCATTTTAATTGTAGAGATTAGATCCTAAAAGGATGAGGCCCTTCTTATTGTATGCTTAAGGATCTCTGATTATTAACCCTTATACTTTTTTAATCTACAAGAAACTTGATAAAGTCAGGAGTACTATAGTTGCACGGGTCTCAGTTACTTTTATAGGCATTTGAAGAAAGATGTCAAAATAATTGAATTTCCATTGATTAATTGGGAAAGGGTTGCACATCATTCCTGGATGTTGTTTCATACACTGTTTTATAAATTTAAATTGTAAAATAAAATATATTTCAAATAAACTGCTCCTTACAGAATAACGTGCATCTGAATCTAAGAAAAGCATGAAGATAGCCACAGAAGTTGGGAGAGATATTCACTAGTTTGTACAGTAGAAAACTGGGTGTTTAGCTTGATTTTCAATTTCTTTTTTTTTCCTGGGATGATTAGGGTTTAGGGGAAATCTACTAGCTATTACACAGTGATTTATCCAATCATCTATAGAAAGATACTTTGGTTATCTTCATGTCTTGGCCACCTAGAATAATGCTGCAATGAACATAGGGGTGCATATATCTTTGCAAACAATTTTTTTTTTTAGTTTTTCAGGTAAATATCCAAAAGAGGGATTGCTGGGTCATATGCTAACTCTATTTTTAGTTTTTTGAGGAACCGCCAAACTGTTTTCCATAGTAACTGTACCGGTAGTGAATGAGGGTTCCTTTTTCTCCACAGTCTCTTCATCACTTGTTTTTACCTGTCTTCTTGATAATAGCCATGCTGACAGGTGTGACTTGGTATCTCATTGTAGTTTTGCTTTGCATTTCCCTAATAGCTAGTGGAGTTGAATATCTTTTTATATATCTGTTGGCCATGTGCTGTCTTCTCGGGAAAGATCCCCTGCCCATTTTTTTTATTGGATTTTGTTTAGTGTTGAATTGAATGAGTTCATCATATATTTCTAATTTTAATCTCTTATTGGAGCTGCTGCTTGTAAATATCATCTCCCATTTGTTTGGCTGCCTGTTTGTTTTGTTCGTGGTTTCTTTTGCTGTGCAGAAGCTTTTTAGTTTGATATAGTCCCATTCATATATTTTTGCCTTTACTTCCCTTGCCTTTGGGGTCAAATTCACAAAATGTTCTCTATGACCAAGGTCCATAAGTTTAGTACCTGTGTTTTCTTCTATGTAATTTATTGTTTCAGATCTTATATTGAGGTCTTTGACCCATTTTGAATTAATTTTTATACATGGGGATAAGCTGTAATCTAGTTTCATTCTTTTGCATGTGGCTTCCCAATTTTCTCAGCACCATTTATTGAAGAGGCTTTTTTCCCCTCTCAATCAAGTGTTTTTAGCTCCTTTGTCAAAACTAATTGCCCATATTTACGTAGTTTTATTTCTGGGCTCTCAATTCTGTTCCATTGGTCTGTGTGTCTGTGTTTCTGCCAATACAATGCTATTCTGATTATCATAGCTCTGTAGAATAATTTGAAGTCAGGTAGTGTGATATTTTCTCAAAAGTGCTAGCTTTATTGACAATGTTTCTGGGAACATGCTATGGAATTGCCTTCAGCGATTATAGAAATTTTAATTGAATTTTGGGGGGTGAAATTGGTTGATGAAACCATACGGGTTTTCAGTGTACAACTCCATAACATCATCTGCACACTGCATCATGCACTCACCACCCACAGTCAAGTCTCTTTGTGCCACCATTTATCCCTGCTTTGCTTTTTTTGACCAACCCCCAACCCCTTTTTCCTCTAGCAATCACCATTCTGTTGTCTGTGTCTATGTTTGTTTGCTTAATCCCTTCACCTTTTTCTCTCAGCCCCACAACACTCTCCTCTCTCTATTTTATTTTGTTTGTTAGTTTATTATGTTCATTAGATTCCACATGAGTGAAATCATATGGTATTTATCTTTCTCTGACTGGCTTATTCCATTTAACATAACACTCTCCAGGTCCATCCATGCTGTCACAGAAGGTAAGAGTTCCTTTTTTTATGGCCAAGTAGTATTCCATTGTGTAAATGGACCACAGCTTTTTTAATCAACTCATCTGCTGATGGATACTTGGGCCACTTTCAAATCTTGGCTATTGCAAATAAAACTGCAATGAACAAAGGGGTGCATATATTCTTTCGAATTCGTGTTTCTGGTTTCTTCAGATATATTCCCAGAAGTGTAATTGCTGGGTCAAAAAGCAGTTCTATTTTTAATTTTTTGAGGAAACTCCATACTGTTTTCCACCATGGCTGCACCAGTCTGCATTCCCACCAACAGTTCTTGAGGGCTCACTTTTCTCCACATCCTCACCAACGCTTGTCATTTGTGAATTTATTAATGGTAGCCATTCTGACAGTGTGAGGCGATATCTCATTGTCAGTTTTTTTTCTGCCATTTAATAATTTTTTTTAATTTTTTAATTACAGTTGACATAAAACATATTAGTTTCAAGCATACATCCCGTTGATTAGACATTATATAACTTATTAAATGATCATCCTGATAAATCTCATATTCATCTTACACCATACATAGTTATTAGAATATTATTGACTATATCACATGACCATTCTGCAGCAACCAATTTGTACTTCTTAATCCTTCACATTTTTTACCCATCTCCCCAACCCAACTCCCATCTGGCAACTATCAAAATATCTTCTGTATCTATGAGTTTGTTTCTGGTCTGCTTGTTAGTTTATTTTGTTTTTTAATAGACATGTATTTATTGCCATTTCACTGTTCATATTTTTTATCATTTCTTCTCTTCTTCTTTTTACAGAAAACCCTTTAACATTTCATGTAATACTCATTTGGTGGTGATGAACTCCTTTAGCTTTTCATTGAATGGGAGGCACTTTATTTCATTCTAAATTATAGCTTTGCTGTGTAGAGTAATTCCGGTTGTAGGTCCTTGCTTTTCACCACTTTGAAGATTTCTTGCCACTCCCTTCTGGCTGCAAAGTTTCCATTGAGAAAATCAGCTGACAGGTTTATGGCAGCTCCCTTGCAAGTAACAAACTGCTTTTCTCTTGCTATTTATAAGATTCTCTCTTTGTCTTTAACCTACGGAATTTTAACTATGATATGTCTTGACGTGGGCCTCTCTGGGTTCATCTTGTTTGGGACTCTCTGTGCTTCCTGGACTTGTATGTTTATTTCCTTCACCAGTTTTGGGAAATGTTCTGTCATTATTTTTCTGAATAGGTTTTCAATTATTGCTCTGTCTCTTCTTCTTCCAGCACCCGCATGTTAAAAATATTGTCATGCTTGAAGTTATCCCAGTGACTCCTTACACTATCTTCATTTTTCTGTATTCTTTTTTTTCTTTTTGCTGTCCCAGGTGTGTTTTGATTCTTTATAGTCCAAATCACTAATTTTATGCCTGGCTTCATCTACTCTACTGTTGATTCCCTGTAAATTATTCTTCATTTCAAATAGTGTAGCCTTCATTTATTGATGGTTCTTTTTTTATGGTTTCTAAGTTCTTTTTCATGATGTTGGAGTTTTCATTAAGTTCCTTGAGCATAGTTTTAACCATTGTTTTGAACTCTGTATCGGGTAGTTTGCTTGCCTCCATTTCATTTAGTTCTTTTTCTGGAGATTTCTTCTGTTCTTTCATTTGTGACACGTTTCTTTGTCTCTGCATTTTGACTGGTTCCCTATTTATTTATTTTTCTTTGTATGAGGTAGAGCTGCTATATCTCCCAGACTTTGTATTTTGGCCTGTGTAGTAGGTGTCCTGTAGGGCCCACAGGTGCAGCCTCCCCAGTCCCCTGAGCGGGGCACTCCAGGTATCCTTCTCTGTTGGCTGTGTGCACTGTACTGTTGTAGTTGAGCCTTGATTGCTTTTGGCAGCACTGGGAGGGATTGACTGCCAGGCTGATCAGTTGTGAGGACTGGCTTCAACTACAGCATAGGAGCTGCTGTGCAAGAGCTGACCCTGTGGAGCAGGACTTGCTTCAGTGGGACTTTGATGTTCATCAGGTATTCCCCTTGAATTTGTTGCTTGTGGAGATGATAGCATTGTAATCTGGCATGGACTGAAGCTGTCCATTGGGTGCACTAGCTCAGGGTCCTCCTTGCAAGGTCAGCCACCACCTGTGCCTTGATAGGCCTACCCTGCATGAGATATAGAGTGATCTGCAGATGGCTGCTACTTTGTTGGGCTTGGAGGTGCCCAGGAGATGCCAAGCTGTGAACCAAGGCTGACTGCTGCCAGTGCCACACCTGGGGCCACTTAGTAAGTTGTATAGGACACATTAAGTCCAGATACTGCTCGTTTATAGTTTGTGAACCTTTGAGAGATTTTAGGAAAGTCCACAGCAGGATCCAAAATAAGCAGTTTATATGGAAAAGCCACTAGAAATGGCTTGGATGGGCTCACAAGTTGGGTGATATGGGTTATCAAGGAATCACTGGGGCAACCAGTGTAAGCCAGATTGATGGCACCTGTGTATTTGTTCTGTGGTGCAGAGTCTCAGAAAAGGAGCAATGGTCTCTGTCAGTACTTTTGTCTGGCAGGAAGCTACCCTTCCAGCTCTCACCCTGATACCAAACAACTCAGTTCCTCCCCTATGTCCCTGGTACCTTTTGAGCTGATTTTCCAGCAATGGAACTCAGAGATATTAAGTCTGAGTAATTCTGCACACTGGCCTTTTAAGAGGAACTGCCTGGGACTCCAGCAGCCTCTGTCTCACTCAGCCACAATCTCTGCTACTTTATGCAGGCGGAAGTTATGGGGACTTCTCTTCCTGGCACTGGAACCCTGGCTGGGGTGCCTTGTGTGGGGCTGGGACCCCTCACTCCTCAGGAGGTACCTCTGCAGCTGAGATATCCCTCTGAATTTTTATTTGTATCTGGCACATCTGGGTGTGTTTTTAAATGGTGATTTCTTCTTTAAGATTAATTAATTTTTAGAAACAACCAAGTATTCAATAAGCAAAGTATGATATATAAATTGAGGATCAAAGTTAGACAAAGAATAGAAAGAAACTATAAATCAAGTAGACATATTTTCCCACATGGTTGCCAACTGGATGAAAAGATAATCTACACTAATAAAAGAGACATGCAAATTGACCATCCCTCCACTACACCCACCAGCACAACTGGATGAAAAGATAATCTACACTAATAAAAGAAACATGCAAATTGACATCCCTCCGCTACACCCACCAGCCCATCAGAGCAAGTATGCAAATTAACCCAACAAAGATGGAGGTTAATTAGCATATGCAGGCACAGAGTGAAGACTGAAGACAGCATAGAAGGAAGCCAAGTGCTGCAGAAGGGAGCAAAGTGGCAGAGAAGGGAGGGAGCCGAGGCAGCAGAGACGGGAGCGGAGCCGAGGCAGCAGACATGGAAGTGGAGCTGAGGCAGCGGAGAAGGGAGTGAAGTCAGCCTCAGTGGGCTTTGCTCCCTTCTCTGCTTCACTCCAGCCACAGGAAGCCCTATCCTTGCAGGAATAGGCCTGAGGAAGCCTTATTCTTGCAGGAATCTTCCTGCAATGGGCCTCTAGTTTCTAAGTAATAATTACAGAATAATTGAAACTAGTTATAGCTTTCAATATTGACTCTTGATTTCTACATATTGTTTGACATTTTCTTAAAACCTTGCTCCCTTCTCTGCTTCACTCAGGCCACAGGAAGCCCTATTCTTGCAGGAATAGGCCTGAGGAAGCCTTATTCTTGCAGGAATCTTCCTGCAATGGGCCTCTAGTTTCTAAGTAATAATTACAGAATAATTGAAACTAGTTATAGCTTTCAATATTGACTCTTGATTTCTACATATTGTTTGACATTTTCTTAAAACCTTAATACTTTAAAAATCACAACAAATGTTTAAACATTTAACACAAGCTAGAATGAATTACTGACATTCTTTATCTACATTCCATATATTCTTAACAATTATAACACGTGTTAGACCTCCTGTTGCAAAGATGTTTCTATTTCAATGTATATGAAATGGAGATAGGAAAGTAAGCACTTAGCTAATAGTTTGAGCCCTGTTGTCCATTGTGATAAGCAATTTTGCTCTAGTTCTGAATCTTTGTATACATACTAATAATCAGAGAAGTTGACAGGCACATTGTGAATTTCACCAGTTTCTCCCAGACCTAGAGAATTTGACTCTTGCTAAAATTAGTGTCATGGTAAAGAATTGCAGATCTGTACCACCTGAGCCTGTTTTCCACATCCAAGTGACTGTGCAGATTTCTGGATGGATTACAACAACCAGCAGAGAATCTCATTACTTCAAACTAGAGTTTTCATGTGAACATGCAAGGGAAGGCACCTTAGTCCCAACCAAGAACTCCCCAAAGTGACCGGATGTGAAGTGTACCCATCTCATATTAAGAATGTCAGGATATACAAAGTGTGGCAGGTTCCTAAATTGCATATTTTGGACCTGCCAAATCTAGCATTGCTTTTGGCTCTACCATGAAACTTACAACATACTTAGTATTTAAAGGGGTTGCCTTAGTTTCATGCTCAACTTATGTCTGTTTCTACTTTGCTGACTCTTATTTTTTGGCTTTGAAATGTCCCTTGTCCTTGACCTATTTATCCCTCACTGGACTATAAGGGTATCAGGGCAATCTTAGTTACTTTCATGTTCTCAGTGTTTGGTACACAGAGCAGGTTATGAATAAATCCTAGGAAGGGAAGGAGGGAAGGAGGGAAGGAATAGGAGGGAGGGAGGAAGGTAGGAAGGAAGAAGGAAAGTTTACTGGATTTCACAGGCTTAAAAAAATTGGTCTGAAGTCAAACTGCTGAATGAGAATCCTGTTTGCCACTTATTAATTAAGTAATCTAAGGAAAAATTATTTTCTCCCATTGAGCATCCATTTCTACAATTAAACAATTTGGTTACAATTTGTGCCTATCTTAAAAGGCTGTTGTAAGTATTAAATGAGATAACGCATATAAGGGTATTAGTATAATACATGTGTACTATTTACTGTTCTAACTGTAAATAGCTCTATATATTTTATTTTTGTATTATCTTGAAGGGATGTCATAAATCCATGTGAGAATCTGATGGAAATGTACCATCTCCTCAAATGATTTCATGGCTTAAATAAGCTCTTAAAACCTATCCATGTACTCCACATTAAGAAACATGTATTAAAATTAGTCACTTTTTTCCTGCGATACATCATGACTCGTTAGTGAAACTAAATCAACTCACATTAGAGGAATCAGTAATGCTTTTTAATGACAGAGAATAGAATTAAATAGAAAATAAATGTATCTTGCACCTCATTTAATTAGGGTAAACAAAGGGAAAAGTTTAGTGAAACTTCGTTCCGAGATGTGTATGTGTATGTGTGTGTGTGTGTGTGTGTGTGTGTGTGTGTGTGTGTTAAGTTATGCTGTTATTTGCATTTCACAAGATGGGCCACACTTGAGCATCCTTCAGACCCTGATATATAATAGTCTTGGCCCTTTCTGTTCTTAGTTCCTTCCAGTTTCCTTGATTCTCAGGCCTTTCTGTTTTTAGTTTCACCTTGTCTGCTTGATTTTCCAAACATCTGAGTACAACAACTGCATTTGCACATGCAACTGACCATTGGGTTAATTATTTAAAATAAAAGAATTAACTAACCTCAGAGATTACATTAATCATTGCATATTAACCCCACCAGCAACATAAATGTCATGTTCAGAAGACATGATGTATGCATCTAAATACCAGGCATGCCACACGGGTGACTTATATTCCAGAATCTCACTGTCATACTGCCCTTTGGCCAAACCTGGGCCATGTTAAACATGAAACAGCTATAATTATATTCTGCTGCTGATAATTATATTCTTTAAAATAACATCCAAAATACTAGCTCTGTGCCACACTTTGTGCTAGAGCATAACGCTATTTAGTAAAATTGCAATGAATGTGTGTTCCAGATTTTTGTAATGAAACTGCTTTAAGCTAATGTATCTACTTCCTTATCTTAGAACCAGAATCAGAATATGAGCCAGTGAATCTTCTATAATACATAATTTCATATCTAAATTTACAAGATTTTCTAATTGAATTTTAGATACCAAAAATTGTGTTCACAAAAGCCTTAAGTATGCAGATGATAAAGACATCATCTAAACTCTTTCTCAATGGTTATTAATCTAATTGTCCTCTTCCTAAAATAATGTCTCTTCAAAAAGGATAGTTTCTCAACGAGTCTAAATTGAATTATAGCTGCATTAAAAATGTTTTGTTTATTATAGAAGTTTATCAATTATTAATATAACATTTAGTATTTCTAAGGCTGCCATTGTTTCACAAGAAAAAGACATAACATTATTTCTTTAATGCAAGCTTTGATTGACTTCGCCTAGCATGTACTTTATCTACTAATCACATTAGTGATTGATTTACACGGCTCCAGGAAAGGCCTTTTCAATTAGAGTTTAATTTGGTATAAATGAACTTCAGGCACCAAGATTTTGCAATATTTCAGGCCAGAGACATCCCTTAAACACATAAGCAAAGTATTTATTTTCTGATATTCCCTGTTCTCACATTAGACATTTTGGGAAAATTTGCCAAAGAAATCCCAGAAGTTGAAAGTCATTATTTTTTTTTTTTTTTACTTTCTCTTATCCCAGGTGTTTGTTGTATGCCTGAGGAATAAAATGATTATTATAGTAAGAAATTAAAACACGACTAAACTTTTTATTTTAACATCACCTGGCCTATGAATTAAGAATATATGGATGTTTCATGAGGGTAAACATCTTCAATAAGCTTCAAAACATACATGTTCAAGATGTGTTATTTTAGATATATGACGGGAATAGTGGAAATGAAGCAGCTAGCTATTCATGCATGCATTTAAGAAGTCGAAAAACCAATCACTGCTGTAATAAATAATATTTTGTGCATGCAAACAGAAAACATAATTCACAGGCATGAAACAGAATTTGTAGCAATGGCAACAGAAATGAAACAACCAGGATAGAGTCACAAAATCTGGTTCCTTAAAGAGCATTAGCCCACTGTCAGGAAGCCTTAATTTTATTTTTCTTGTTGTCATGACCACTGTTGGCATGTTGTGACCTTTTGAAAAGTAAATATCAAATGATGAATTTATGAAACAGAAATATAAAAGCAAGGTTCATATCTGACTCACTATTACAGTATGTGGGAAAGAGGAGGCTGAAAAGGATTTGTTTTGCAAATGAATATTTAAGTAGTAGTTTTATTCATAATGCTGATATTTAGGCATTATGAGAATACTTCTAATGTCTTAAGATAAAAATTTTCTAATTACAAAATAATTATTTAGATTGCCTCAAATGATGAGATTCTTGAGAATAATTTTATAAACAGAAATGTGTCTGTTAATAATGAAAAGTAAATAATCCCAATTAAGTAATATTTAAAAATTGGTGTCGTGAAAGTTTTATTTAAATGCTGTCATTCATTCTCTCAGATGAAAAACTGGCAGAATTCTAACGGCAAAAGAACTCTTAAAAGGCACACAGTCATTTTCCTTCATTTACCATCCATGATACCTAGTCCATGAACGAATTTAATTTGGCGTTCAGAGTTAGACATCAAGGACAGGGACCAGGCTAATCTTATCCACTAGTATGTCCTTAGTACAGTTCCTAGTAATAGGAGTCCAGTTCATATATTTTTTATATATTTTGAATAAACGAAGGAACAAAACTAAATCCAGGAGAACTAAACATGATAAAATCATTTGTCATTTTAATATAGAAGAATGAAGTTTCCTACCAGGTTTTATCCCTGAAAAGTCCTAATACAAAAGACCTTAAATTTCTTAGGAAACTAAGCGAATTATTATCAATTTATTGCCCAAATTTGTGAAAACTCATGATTTTAAGAATTAGGTTACTTCATTGATAGGGATAGAGGGGAAACTAATATGCCAAGTCAGAATTTCTTAATCCAAATAAGTTGGATGATCTGGGCAAAGAAAAAAACTAATATGCAAAGGTTTGATGCTGGGCAAACTCAGACTCATCTTGGGCAAAAAAAAAAAAGTGATTTTTTAACATACACCTAACCTAAGGCAGTGGTTCTCAACCTTCTGGCCCTTTAAATACAGATCCTCATGTTGTGACCCAACCATAAAATTATTTTCGTTGCTACTTCATAATTGTAATGTTGTAACTGTTATGAATTGTAATGTAAATATCGATATGCAGGATGGTCTTAGGCGACCCCTGTGAAAGGGTCGTTCGACCGCCAAAGGGGTCGCGACCCACAGGTTGAGGACCGCTGACCTAAGGTATCGTGCCACCCCGGGCCTCTCTTCCCATTCTGACAAGTCACTGACTAATCTTCCATTTGTGCGGCTCTTAAACACACTGAAGGATCTGGTGGCAACTGTGACGGTGCCTCTGGAGACCAGGCCTGTGACTGTCTGCAGTTCTTAACCCAGAGGCGCCCAAATACCAGTCCATCTACTCTGAAGTCTGTGGTAAATATTTTACTTATCATGGGAGTAAAAATTAAGCAAGACAGACAGTGAAGAGAGCTTTCTAATTTATTTGTTTCAATAAAGATCTAGTCTTTACTACAAAATGATTTTTCTTTTGTAAAATAATGGTGATAGTAAGTGCTCGGTTGTGTTTCCTAATAGAAAATAGACTTGGTAAACTCTGTTGTGGCCAAGTACAAATAATTAAAAACATGTAGACTGCTGGTCATAGAAAAACCATCTAACTGAATAAAAAGAAGAAAATAGAAAGTGTTGCATGGCTTTATTCAGAACAACAACAAAAAAAAAAACACACAAGAAAACAAAAGAGTAGATTTTAGCATCTTCCTTTACAACAGCCATTGACAGATGACGGCATAAAGTCTAGAAGTGCTGTAATGGAGTGTCTTCCTCTTTTGTTCATTATTTCTGAAAGAGTCCAGCAACCTCTGATACTTCTGTGAAGAAAGGCATTCAGTTATATTACAAAATGAAAGGATTCTGCTTTTTATTTTTTAATAATGAAACTAGCCTTTTTTCTCAGACTATTTTCTTTGTATAATCAATTTATTACAATCTAAGTTATGATGGAAAGTCTCTTAGAATACTATATATTACAGTAGATTATAAGAAAAGGAAAAATGCATCTTTTCCCAAAATAAATAATCTTCCACTTAAGCAGTTTATTGCCATGTTATATTGGATGTTATATAACCTCGAACCGATGTGTCTGAGTTTATTTTCAATGAACTAAACATATGTAAAACTTATTTAAAAGACTGGTTTCATTATTAAGACATCAACATCAAAGTTGATGAAGACTAACAAGTTTGCATGACATGAAGGCTAATATATTTGCATTTACAGGATTATTTTTTAAGAGAGAGCACCTGGTGCTACATCATAATAGATATTGTCAGATTTTCTATGGGAGTTTTTACTCAAAGATCATTTATCCAAGGATCATCAAGTACTAATTAATAAATATATTAATCCATATGAAATTATTATAGTTTTATCATTTCTGTTAATAAGTAAACTAACAAATGAATAAATGAAATGTATCCTAATTTCCCACCATATTCAGGGGGCTATTTAGCAGAAGAGTGGAACACTCCAGCTAATATTATTATTTTATTCTCTCGGGCTTTAAAATAACCCTTCCTTTTTCTTACACACACACACACACACACACACACACACACACACACACACACACACTTTAAACCCCCTTCCTTTATATCTAGACATTTTTGGGTAAACAAAACCAGTGTATGCCCTGTATTACCAAAATTGAAAAAATTCTCGTTTGAAGACTTGTTAATTTTCAGATATTAGTGAAATATTTATGTAGTATCTGTAATTAGTTCTATAGACTAGAAGCATAAAGTTGAAAACTTAAAAGTCTTTGCAATCAAGTGTGAGAGAAACAATACATATTCAAATGGTAAAGTAATAGATGAGTAATACTATAAGTTATAAGTTTAGGCAGGGGAGTGGCAAAAAATTGAAAGAACTGAGAAAATAGACATGGATTTAAATCCTGACCAGGACCATAGTTGGCTAGTATATAACCTTTTGAACCTTTTCTTTTTAATATGTGAAATGAGGAAACTATAAATTCCATAAATGATCATTGTGGAAATTAGAAACAGGGCCTTTTAAAGCCTAGCATTGACCAAGTACATAAACTAGAATCCTATATAATAAAAGCCTAGTATGCTAAGTGTCCAGTCACCCGGTCAGCCGTTCAACCAATCAAAGTGTAATATGCTAATGATATGCTAAGGCCGCTCAACCGCTCGCTGTGATGTGCTCTGACCACCAGGGGGCAGACAGTCGACTGGTAGGTTAGCTTGCTGCTGGGGTCTGGCCAATCAGGACCAAGCAAGATGGGCCAGACATGACCTGGAGCCCTCCCACAGTCCCTCCCTAGCTGGCCAACCTCCCGCGTCCCTCCCCGGCCCTGATTGTGCACCAGTGGGGTGCCTCGGCCTGGCCTGCGCCCTCTTGCTATCCAGGACCCCTTAGGGGATGTTGGAGAGCCAATTTCAGCTCGATCCCTCAGGCCAGGCTGAGGGACCCCACTGGTGCACAAATTCGTGCACTGGGCCTCTAGTTTGTAAATAAGTGATTATTGTTACTAATGGTATACTTCATGGCATTAATAATTTTAATTGTATTTAGTTCTGATTTTTTCTCCCTTTAACATCTCCCTGCCTGGAAACTTTGTTTATACTTCTCTCATGACCCTTACTTTCACTCTGCCTTGATGATTAAATGCTCTAATATTAGTGAACTGTATGAGGGCAATTATTAAAATTTTCTCATATTGTATTCTTCAGAGCAGTGGTCCTTTACCTTTAATCACCTAAGGATCTTGTTACCATGAAGATTCAGTTCTGGCTCAGTGGGTTTAGGCAGGGTTCTGAGATCTGCATTTTCAACCGTGCTTCTGGTTCCTCTGACCACATATTGACTACCAAGGCCCTACAGCACTTACTTTGCCTTGCATATGGAAGATACTCAATATTTCTTGATTAAAAAGATAACATGAAACATGTGATTTACATTGTCAAATTAATTACAAAACAATCATTTTGTAAGCCATTCAAAGGAAGAAGCTATAGAAAACTTTTTGGAGTAGGTGAGAATTTACCGAGGTCCTCAGGAATTACAAATATGTTTATGGTTCGAGCAGAGGGCAAGAAATCCTAGACTTGTAGAAGAATATAACCAAATTGTGGAAGGAGCAAAGCACAGCCATTGTGCCCCAAGCATAAGATTTGAGGTTGTTAAAAATAAGTTGAAAATATTGGTTGACACAATTGTTTGTTTAAGAAACATAGAGTTTTTTAGTAGTGTGTGAAGTGATTACTATGTTTTTAGGAAGGGTATTCTGGGAGGTGGTGTGTAAATGGTTGATGGTGAAGAAAAAAATGAAACATAAGATGTTCAATAAGTTCTTAGATTTAGCTTCTAACTTTATATTCATTATACTTCCAGGATTTAAATTTACATCAAATATAAGATATCCTTACATATCGCTCCCTTTGCTATATTAAATCATATTATAACTAAGCCTGAATTAGACTGGAGTATAACTTGGTTTCAAGGTAAATTTATTTCACTGATTCTTCTACCAATAAATACATTAACTATGGGACAGCTTTCCTGAATTTAACAGCTCCAGCAATTTTACCATCTGAAATAAAAACAAAAACAAAAAATAAGGTGTTGCATTCTTTTGGGATATTCAAATTTAGCACATATTGTCATTATTTTCTCATATTTAGTAATATTGAAACTAAACAGTTGTACATAAAATTATTAATAACTCATTGGGGAAGTAAAGCAATTCAATATTTCACATAAATAATCAAAATGTAAAAATAGAATATAGCATTTTTAACATATTTTTGAAAAGCAATTTTGATTATATTATAAAAGAATCAACACACTTTTTGATCAAATTTATAAGGCATCAGAGAAAAACACTCACTAATATATATCTCAAAGCATCTAATTGCAATTTTGTGATTCAGTTCCAGGGGGGAATATGGAATGAGACTTGGCCCATGTTGTGTGGTATGAACATCTAACTACAATATATAGCTGCCAGAAAATTAACCGAACAGTAGCCCTCATAAGTGATGTCTAAGATCAAGTGATTTAGTGAATTGCATCACTTAGAACCAATGAAGCAAAGTAAGTAACTGATAGAAGTAAGTAATTGATAGCAAAAATTAAAAAACATAGTAAAATTGCAAAGCAAGGCAGCTGTCATTAACAGAAAAATGTAATGATCTCATTAAAGACATTGTGTGCAGTCTCCGTTCCAATTTTTACATCTCTGGATTGTTCTCTAAGCTTTGCAAAAATATTATCTACTATCACATAACTTTAACTTGAATTCAAATGTAAAATAACAATACACTTTAGAATATTATTATAGGTTTCATACTTATACTGCAGTATTCCATATATAATGCCAATATTTCAATTAATTTCTTGCACCCTCCCCTTTTCTAATCTGAGATAGAGTATTTCGTTTAATTCAAATAGAAAGTCCCAAGGTAAGTGTCCATTAATTTATACTACATGTAAGGGAGAAAAAATAATTTTCCTTGTGAAAAACTTTAATAGAAATAATATAAAAATTTAAATATTATTGGAATAAGTTATATTTAGAAGCATATCTAAGCTTTCTGAATTGTGAAATCTGGATGAAAATTTCACAAGAATAACTTCCTTATGAGAAAATTGAGGAAATCATGAATGTGTTAGACAAAAACAATTACACATATAAGAAACTTGAAAAATTTTGAATTCATTGGTGATTTTAGTTTTATAGTTTATTATCATTGATCATGATAGATTCTCAATATTTTGTCCTAACTTTGAAAATTGAAAAGAAGATGTTTTTATTTCTTTGTTTTTGTTGTTGACAGTATTACAGATGTCTCCCATCTCCCTCCTTTACCCCTACATCCAACCCCCCCTCCCCACCCCAGACCTTCACCTCATTATTGTTGGTGTCCATGACCTATGCATATATGTTCTTTGGTTAATCTCCTTTCACCACCCCACTCCCTCCCCTCTGAGATCTGTCAGTCTGTTACATGCATCCATGTGTCTGGACCAGTTTTATTCCTCAGTTTATTTTGTTCATTAGATTTCACATATATGTGAGATTGTGTGATATTTGACGTTCTCTGACTGACTCATTTCACTCGACATAATAATCTCCAGGTCCATCCATGCTGTTGCAAAGGGTAAGAGATCCTTCTTTTTTACAGCCGAGTAGTATTCCATTGTGTAAATGTACCATAGCTGTTTTATCCATTCATCTACTGTTGGGCACTTGGGCTTTTTCTAGATCTTAATTGTCCTATATAATAAAAGCATAATATGCTAATTAGACCAGACGTCCTTCTGGACATCCTTACGGACAAAGCCGTGGCGGATGGGGGCCGAGCAGAGGCTGCCATGATGGTTGCAAGGGCCAAAGCCCTTGCACAAATTTTGTGCATCAGGCCTCTAGTCCTATATAATAAAAGTGTAATATGCTAAGTGTCTGACCACTCGACCAGTTGCTATGATGCACACTGACCACCAGGGGGCAGATGCTTCAACTGGTAGGTTAGCTTGCTGATGGAGACCGGCCAATTGGGACTGGGCTAGAGGGCCGGACACACCCTGGAGCCCTCCCTCGATCCCTCCCTGGCCCACCGGCCCTGATCGACCCCATTTGCTGGCCAGGCTGAGGGACCCCACCCGTGCACAAATTTGTGCACCAGGCCTCTAGTTGTAAATAATGCTGATATGAATATAAGGGGTATGTATATTCTTTCTGATTGGTGTTTCAGGATTCTTAGAATATATTCTCAGAAATGGGATGGCTGGGTCAAATGGCAGTTTCATTTTTGAGGAAACTCCATATTCTTTTCCATAGTGGTTGCACCAGTCTGCATTCCCACTAACAGTGTACTAGGGTTTATTTTTTTCTACATCCTCTTTAAACTACTTTTATGAAATTGCCTTGGGAGAATGTAATTTTAAATATGTAGGTAAAGACATATGAGACACAAAGGTACACTCTAAATTTTGTAATGTTTGCAATCTAAAACAAGAACCTATTTTTTAGTTCTTCTAACAATGTTTATACTTCTTACAGCTTTTTTTTAAATTTAGCTTTTGTTTTAAACTAAATATCACTATTAACAATATATGGTCTCCATTAATACTTAACCATTTACTTTTCTTGCATTTTCTATTTTATTGCTTCACAAATTAATAATTTGCAATTTTGCCTGATCCATTTTGTTTCTACATAGAAAATTGGACTGTAAAGAGATTAAGTTACTATTCTGGATATATAATCAAAAATTTATTGAAATCCCACTTTGCCGTTAAGCACTGTAGTAGAGAATGCATAAACAAAGGACGTGGCCTCTTTTTTTCAAGTATCATATAATCCTTTTGAGATGTAACAAGGATTTAAATAAGTAAATGCCAGTTTTCACTGTTTATAGTAGTATATACAGGGTGCCCCCCCCCAAAAGCCTATACACACTTTAACAGCTGATAGTTCAATTTTGAAAATGAAATGTATTTTAATTAGCACTGCCTTTATAATTATTCAAAGTGTGTGTGTACATTTTTGGAGACATCTATACTAATAAAAGGGTAATATGCTAATTAGACCAGATAGACCGGATGTCTTCCGGACATCCTTCTGGACAAAGCCATGGCGGCGGGGGCCAAGGCAGAGGCAGTTAGGGGTGGTCAGGCTGGCAAGGGAGAGCAGTTAGGGGCAAGATCATGTCGGCAGGGGAGGGCAGTTAGGGACTATCAGGCATGCAGGCAGAGGGGTTAGGGGCAATCAGGCAGGCAGGCAGAGGCAGTTAGGGTCGATCAGGCAGGCAGGCAGGTGAGCGGTTAGGAGCCAATGGTCCCAGATTGCAAGGGAGATGTCTGACTGCTAGTTTAGGCCCAATCCCACAGGACATCCTCCAAGGGGTCCCTGATTGGAGAGGGTGCAGGCTGGCCTGAGGGGAAACCCCCCCCCCTGCATAAATTTCATGCACTGGGCCACTAGTTTAAGTATAAACTAAACATTATTGATCTCTATACATAGCTGTAAACTTTATTTCAAGCATCATCTTATTCTTGCTTAAAAGATGTGCTGATTTTGCCTTTTATACAAATGGTATAGTGAATGATAGTTCTTTCTTTATCATTGTTTAAAAATCATCACTGTGTCTCACAATATGCATTCCCTACCTTATTCAGTATTTTGATAAACTAATCTGTATGGACTACATCAATAGATTTCCTTAGCCTTGGACTTCCAACTGATTTTGGTCAATGAACTTTCATGAAATTTCAGGATGGAGAAGGGGAAGTTCAGTCTCTTTGAGTTTGTCTAGTATTTTATGTAGAATTGGTCAGCATAGACTCCCGTTTGAGTAGAGTACGATTTTCAGCATGCACCCCAAGGCCATTAGCTTCCAATATAGCTTCAAGTAAGCACTTAGCACAGAGGAACCGAGACGGAACTGAAAATTGAATTCTCTGTTTCCCCAAACCCTTATTAAGCATCTGCAATGTGTCCAACATTGTGCTGGTAATGGGAACACAGACAAGAAAGACGGTTCCTACCTTTCAGGGCTTTCCATCTAGTTGAAGCGAAAAGCAAATGAACATATAACATCCAACTTTCAATATGATTATTTAAAAATGGATAAGTGAGAAATGTTTATTGTAGCAAAGAGGTATTTGATTTAAAAGGTTGCAGTATGATGGATAATGTTGGTTTACGTCAATTTTTCAAATAAATGCCTATTTTGAAGAAGAAAGTTCCTATTAAATATTATCCACTGTAAGTTTATTTCAGCTCTAAAGGAATTATTCCCTAATGTGATCCACTTGTTAATGTCCTTCTAGCAGTCAGGTTTATAAGCCTCTGTGAGCTAATCCCTTCTCTTCAAGTGATATATTTTGTTCTATGCTATAGTTTAAGGTGGGAAGATTATGGCAATGGTGCAAATACCTTAATCAAATATTTTCACACTTATAGAATTGTACATAGTCACTATGCAAATGCATTTATAATACAGTACAACTAATATTAAAACCATCTATTAATTTGTTATAAATTGGTGAGGAGACTATCCATTAATTTTCAGACACATAATAATTGCTGTTTCCAGCGCCTTGCTAGAGAGGTCTTAAGAAATCCAAAGTTAAGACTTTAATTAATCTACAGTAAATAGTAATTTGGAAAGTTAAAAAAAAATTGTGA
>NW_005371734.1:182158-185333 GCF_000412655.1 Myotis brandtii
ATTCCCCGTCAGGGCACATGCCTGGGTTGGGAGCTTGATCCCCAGTAGGGGCCATGCAGGAGGCAGCCAATCAATGATTCTTTCTCATCATTAATGTTTCTCTCTCTCTCTCTTTCTTTCTCTCTCTCTCTCTGTATGAAATCAGTAAAAGATATATTTTATATACTTTTTAAAAAATTTGTGAAGTGAAAAGTTTGATATAAAAACCACACATGCTGATTCCAACAATCTTTGGCTCTGGGGAAATAACCAACATTTATAAAGATATATAAATCTGAGAGGGCCTGATAGCAGTAAATGTACAAGGATATGGAAAGGAGAAAAACCACATTATAAGACACTGACACATTATAAAGACGTAAATAAAGACCCCAAATAATTAAGACAGAGGCTTTGATTGTCTCTTTTTATGAGCTGAGAACAATGCTGAGAAAGATAAAGGTGTAAAAGCAAACAAATTGGCAAACTAAATATTCATGCTATCTCTGAGCATCTTAGACACCTTAGACGTGGAGCCCAGGTATTCTTTTTTTTAATATATTTTATTGACTTCTGAGAGGAAGGGAGAGGGAGGGAGAGAGAGAAACATCAATGATGAGAGAGAATCATTGATTGGCTGCCTCCTGCATCCCTCCCACTGGAGATCAAGCCCACAGGCCCCTTCAGTCCAGAGGCCGACACTCTATCCACTGAGCCAAATAAGCCAGGGCTAGCCCAGGTATTCTTATAGTCACTGCATCAGACACCAGAGTGGGCAAACCAGTGTAGACATTCTACAGTGCAATAAGCAAGGGCATATGTACATTACCAGGCACTGAGGCAATGTTGGTTGTGATGCTCCCAACCAACTATGACTGTCCTCACGGAAAGTCTCCTTTGAGGTCATTTTAATTCCTTAATGATTGTTTCTCCAGGTGAATAAACAGGATTTGAGATGAGGTATACCTACAGATCTATAGATGAACAGACTAAGGATGCCACTTCCCTTAGCATATATCTCTCATTAATAAGACAACATTAATCAAATCAGAATGAACCAAGTCCCTAAAGGGAAAACATTATTTCACTTACGTGCCTAGGAATTCTAGTGGCTATAGAGAAAGCATATTCCTTAAGCCCAACTGCCTACTTCCAGCCACAACATAAATCCCTGGAAACTTCTACATTTAAATCCATACTTACCACATTCTCCACACCAACACTTCATGCAGCTTTTCTGAACGAATCCAATGCATTTTATTGTGCTTCTACTTTGTGCCAGGCTCTGTTCTTGTGGGCTGATGAATTACAGATAAAAAACAAAGTCCCAGAACGCAGGGACTCATATTCTAGTCAGAAGATAAGAACAGTAAGTGTGTGATGAATAATGTAATGGAGCTATTACAAAAATTGGCAGGGCATGGGAATGAATGATACAGGAGCTCAAGGAAGAGCTGTCTGATAAGATGTCAATCAGAAATGGTCTAAGTAAACAAGAAGAAAGCATATCTGCGAGAAGAATGTTCAAGGCAGTGGAAATACATTCAATGCCCCGAGGCAAGAAACTGCTTAGCCTGCTTGAGTATCAGAAAGAAGGCTCGGATGGTTG
Organism: Myotis brandtii; assembly: GCF_000412655.1. Classification (NCBI taxonomy): domain Eukaryota; kingdom Metazoa; phylum Chordata; class Mammalia; order Chiroptera; family Vespertilionidae; genus Myotis; species Myotis brandtii. The sequence continues at coordinate 183,747 of NW_005371734.1, forward strand.
TTCTAGGCAGTGGTCGGCAAACCGCGGCTCACGAGCCGCATGCGGCTCTTTGTCCCCTTGAGTGTGGCTCTTCCATAAAATACTGGCTCTTCCACAAAATACCGACTTCTGCGCATGGGCCACGAAGTTTCAATTTGGACTGTAGTGTGCGCCCGCACGTGGTGTTTTGTGGAAGAGCCATACTCAAGGGGCCAAAGAGCCGCATGTGGCTCCTGAGCCGTGGTTTGCAGACCACAGTTAGAATAAGCAAGGAGAACAGGATGAATCGTAGTTGGGGGAGAGGATATAATACAAATGATGTCGACTTTGTAAGCTTCACATGAAACTTTTGATTTTACTTTGAGTGAGGTGGAACTTAGCTAATCAGATTTATATTTTAATTAATTTCTCTGCCTGCTGAATGATTATTAAAGTGTAACAAGGACAAGATGGAAGCTACAAGTTAATTACAAGTCTGTTGCAATAGCACAGGTGAGCGCTATATGGCCTCACCTCAAGGAGGGTAGTTGATTCAAACTAGAAAAGATTCTGGATATATCTGGGGCCTTTTGGATGGACTGTGGGATGTGCGAAAGAGGAAGAGGAGAAGTTTCTAGTCTGAACAACTGGAATATTGGTGTGTGTTGGAACATACAGGTGGAAATTAAGTTGGGCTTTGAACATATGAAGTTTGCCTTTCGAATTGAGCATCTAAATGGAAATGTTAACTAGGCTGTTGTAGCTTAGGGGAGATGTTGGAATTGGAGTTATAAACTTAGGAGTCATCAGAATGGATACGATAAATAAAGACTTAGGAGTGAGTGACCAATGGAAAGAAATCCCAGCACGGGCATTTGAGGGAGCTGAAGATGAGCATACAAACTTGGCATTTCTCTCATTAAGAGGAAGGTTGTGAAGAGACAACAAACCCGTTGTGTTACCATGCTCAGCATTGACGTATGTGTATGTAAGCAATTATCAAGTCACCCTCATAATGGTGTGGCAGACCCATGGCTTACTGACCCGAATACTCTGAGGCAAATGCTCTTTGATCAATGCAAATTCAAGAAAGATATATAAGACAGAATCTTTGTGCAAAGACAATGTTTAAAGCATGTCAAACTCAAAGGCTAACATGGGCCAAATAAACAAGATTGAAGTGTATGTGGGCTGCAAAAAAACAAAAGCTTCAATTTTCATAGAAACATAGTTTTATTTCGATAGAGACATGCTGAATACAAAGGGCTGGAATAAATGAGTAATCATTAGCATAAAATAATAGAACATTTTAATGAAAATTAATATTTTTTCTTGGACATTTACGTACCAGACACTGCATAACTGCACAAATAATAAGCATAATGCAAACAAACCTATTTTTCTTGTTCTCCAAAAGCGAAATATTTCCTGTTGCGCACACCAAAGAAGTCATACAAGACGAATGACGTGGCAATCAGCGGCTAAAATATTCGCTGTTGGATTAATAGAGAGAAATGGTGTGCCTGAGCATAAGGCGCATAAGGGAAATGAATGCAACACGATTATGGTAATCAGTCATTAGCGAATGTTGTAGTTTGTTATTAATAATTATGTATAACAGGATATTGT
>NW_005371734.1:186246-199820 GCF_000412655.1 Myotis brandtii
GATGTGCCTGCAACCAAGGTACATGCCCTTGACCAGAATCGACTCTGGGACCCTTCAGTCCCCAGGCTGAAGTTCTATCCACTAAGCCAAACCGGTTAGGGCAAGGATTGTGGGATTTTAAAGGCTAGGTCATATATGCTTTACACAAGATGGTCTTCTAAGATAAATCACACGAGTTTTCAAATATCTAAGTTAAAGTTCTGCATTTTCATTTGTTTTTGTGTTAATATGAGAATAATTCTTGCCAAAAGCAGACTACAACAATATTTTACGGAAGATCATGAAATTAGGTTATGTGCCTGCTAATGTTATCTGAATAGTGCTAAGTACATCTGCTAACTAAATCTGTAAATTAGAAAAATCTTTGGTTCAGCAATCACATCTGCCTTAAGAATCTGCATTTTAAGAGAAATTAGATGTATTTCTAACAACTGATTTCAAAGCTATTGATAGAAAAGAACATAAATATCTATTATCTTGAGAAATTTCTGAAAATTTTGATCTTTTTTTCTTTTAGGTGGCACTAAATCAAACATAGCATATCATAAAATACTATTTTTGCAAATTTAAATAATATTTACAATATTTATTTATTGTGTCATTATTTATCCAGATCTTTTTTCTAAGATGCTATTGGATTTGTCTAGAACTAAAAATATGAACATACTATATGAATTAAGCCAGCATTCAGATAGTCACAACAATTCCATTGGAGGCCCAGTGATTTTTAAAATTAAAAGTAGTATCTAAAGTCACTGAAACTCATTACTTTGCAAAGGCTTAAAATTATGCAATTGTGAAAGACCACATTAAAAATGTAAGCATTTATATTCGTACTTTTTAGTTTTTAGGAGGATACATAGAAAAATTAACATTAGACTTTGCTTTGGCAGGAAATGCAATTGCATACCCCACTTGATGCAGTGCTTTCTAAAACAACATATTTAACGATTTTATGGAGTTAGAACTCTGGATGATAAAATAAAGGAATGATTGTTGTTTGGTCTACATATTACATTGTAGAGACTGGCTTTTATATCTATGAGTAGAAGATATGGAAAAGTAATTTTATATATGCATAGTTTATGTATCAGTTCATAATAAGAATATCAAATACAAATAGTTCATTATTTTCAAGTTAACCTAGAGATGGGGATTAATACATATTCATTTGTATTAATTTGACCAATACAAATTCAAAAAAGATATATAAGAAGAAGATAAAACTCTTCATCAAACAAATGTACAAATTCTATTTTGAATAATTCTTACTAAGAAATAACAGAGAAAGATTAAAATGATAGATACCTTATGTGGTAAGCACTATCCTTATTTTATTCATGTATTCAGTATGTTGCGGCTTCAGAAAATGAAATCATTAGGACACTCTCAATTCATGATGTCAGGACTCCCAGCTCGATTTCAGGCTCTTGCCATTACTCTAACTAAGACCTCCATTTTCTTAGAGGATAAGTGGATTTCTGTATATTTTTATAACCTCTCTGGGACATAACATGGTTTCTATATGATTAGAGGAGAGCAATTCCAGTAAATTGTATTCATAATGCAGTATCTGCTATTAAAGTCTCCCAATTTTCTATTTCTTAAAAAAAAAGATGATACAGAATATGTCATAATTCTGTGATTTGCTATCATTAGGATGTAATTTCAGCAGCTTATATGCATACATGCTAAGCAGTGGGAAACAAGGGCATACTTCCAGAAAATAAATAATCCTGTCTTGCATTTATATATACCTCGCTTCTAAGAAATTGAAAGTAGTTAAAAGAAATAAATTTTTAAAGCCAGAGACAACAACCTGTAAATTACAGTTACTACTTTTTTTTCCAGAGAGATGAACTACACGTGCACAGAATAAGAAAATGGCTCTCTCTGAAATTATTTGAAGAGTAAGAGGAGCATTCTGAATATATCCTTTACCACTGACATATGGAGGTCTATTCTTTTCATTATAGCAAAAAATGGTATTAGACCAAATAACCCACACCATGTTTATTTTATCCATTTGATTTTAATTTGATTTTATTTAATAATAGTAGCCATGATTTATATATTGCCCTCCGTATAATACACATGTTTTATAAATTAACTCACTAAAACCTTACAACATCACAAGGTGTTATTTACCATCTTACAGATGAGGAAACCAGCATGGAGAGGTTAGGTAGTTTGCCCCGGGTCACACAGAGCAAGATGGGTTAATATCTTGCTCTGTTACTTTTAGAAGCAGCCTTTGAACTCAGGACTCCATGTTAAACAGGTTGACATCTACCTGACTGGCTGCCTGGAGTCTGTTTGTAACAAGACACCAAGAAGGTCCCATGACTGACCAGGACTCATTCTCTCACTGAATGAGGGTGAATCTGTAACGTTGGCATAAGAAGAGACTTAAAACCCTACAGCCATTCTACACCATTCATCAAGCTGCAAGAAAAGTAGCTTCATTAGTAACAGAACAGTTACCAGTTAGCTTATCAATTATAAATCATACAAATAAAACCTTGATTTATTGCCCTTTTAAATATTGAGAGAAATGTATTTTTCCCTTCTCAGATAAAAAAGAAATTGAGAGAAGGTAGGGTTAGGATATCTGTCTTTCATTTTAAATTAACTGCCAATTGTTCATTGCTACCCTTATAACTGGTTGTTCTTCTACGAGAGCTGTTTAAAGGAGAACAATGCTACTGGTTTATAAAGTTCCCATTTAGGCAAACTTGGCAGGTAGGCCCAACGAGATTAGTTTATTTGATGAAGCTGGTTTTTCACACAGAGAAAAATCTATTTTCAATCATGGACCATGATATTGAAGCACAACCTAAATCTACAATCCTATATAATAAAATGCTAACATGCAAATGGACCTAACGGTGGAATACCCAGTCGCTATGACCTGCACTGGCCACCAGGGGGCAGACACTCAACACAGGAGCTGTCTCCTGGTGGTCAGTGTGTTCCCACAGGAGGAGTACCACTCAACCAGAAGCCGCTCATGGCTGGCGAGTGCATTGGCGGTGGTGGGGAGCCTCTCCCGCCTCTACGGCAGTCCAAAGGATGTTCAACTGCCAGCTTAGGCAGGCTTCAAATGACAATATTCATTTGCTTGCCCCAAAATAGGTATATTTATTTAAAAATCAATCCCCCATGCCCTGACTGGTTTGGCTCAGTGGATAGAGCGTCGGCCTGCAGACTCAAGGATTCTGGGTTCAATTCTGGTCAAGGGCATGTACCTTGGTTGCGGGCACATACCCAGTGGGAGTGTGCAGGAGGCAGCTGATCAATGTTTCTCTCTCATCGATGTTTCTAATAACTTTCTATCCCTCTCCCTTCCTCTCTGCAAAAATCAATAAAATATATTTTTAAAAAAATAAATAAATAAAATAAAAATCAATCCCTGGACCAAGGACACTATTTCTAAGCTCCAAAACACAGCTATTTTATTCAGGAAGCTTCTGTTTTATGTCTAAGTAAAGTGGTGTCTGGATCATACTTCTAATTCTACACCTTTTCTCTTGATAGATGAGTTTATTTATTTGCTAATTTATTCACCTATTCATTTTTTCTTTTATTTAACAAATATATGGTGATCAGATATTATCTCTTAGAGAAGACATATATAACAATGTACTAAAACATCTTACCTTGAAGGGTGGGAGTTGGGGTAAGACCCAAGATTATAACCACAGACAGCAGAAGTCATGGTGCATAAAAGCATTATCGAAATTTAGTGAAAGGAAGAACTCAAACTAGCTGCAAAATCCTCATTACTATTATGTAATAAGCACTATTCCTCATTATGAAATATTTATGTTTGCACTAAAGGGTCTAGAGAGCATGTTTCTTTGTATTTTAATAATGCTTCACGGGCTATGTTTGCTGTGAACGCTATTATTTTTGCATAATTAAGTAATGAAGCAATTAGCACAGCAGGCACATGTCAACTAGATAGTGGTTAAAATGTGTGATTAACCATAATTTTTTGCTGTCTTTGGCAATATTCTCCTTCTTACCGAGTGAAGCTATACTTGTTTTTTTCACTCTGAAGAGATTGAGTGCCCACATAGTTCAAGCCTTGCCTACATCGTGGTGTAACTAAATGAATCTCAGCAAAATGTCTCGATGACATGAAAGCATGTATTGAAGAGCTCTGTGAAGATCTGTGAAGTCAACTACTAAGAACATTGTTTAGGTTTAAAAACATGGAGGAATAAGCATTATGCAGGCTGTTTAATTGGCAGTTTACGCCTCTACAATCACCAAGTATATCATAGCTCCTCAACTCTTTTACACTGTGCATCCTCTGGCAAATTGACAACCTCTACACTTAGGGACTTGCAGAGCTATGAGCAGGAAAACTCCACTTATGAAATTCACCTTTGTGACTCCATTATGCAAACCACCTGGAGAGAGAAGGCAGTTCTTCCAGACTTTAGACCCACCATGTACCTGCACTCAATAGGCATTCACCGTGGACCTGCTCTGGGCCAGCACATCGCTCTACTCTCTATGCCAAAAAACGAGCAGGACGTAGAATCTGCCCTTGAGGAACATACAGTCTAGACAAATTAAGTAGCTAAGTTTAATTCATAGTTAAATCACAATACTAAGTGAACACAGAAAACGTTTCATTTCTGTCCATTTCTTTTATCTTTTCCCCCCACTTTCCCAACAAATAGTTATTATTAGTTAAGCCATGATTCAGGATCCTAGGATGGGATGTACCCAGGTCCCCTTCATATCCCTGTGAGAAGGATGGGGGACAGAGGACAGGTGGGGTGCAAACAGTCCAGACCTTCCCAGGAAATATGCTTCTACCCAGCGGTCATCCCAGACTGATACCCAGGATATGGAGCAAAGACACTTGTACACATGCCAGTACCATTCATACATGGAGACCACCCCCTTTAGCAGTCATTGCCTTCTCACAGTGGTGGAAGTCCCGGAAGCTCTGCCAATAGTTCCTGGTCTAGTCCTGATTGGGCTGTCAAAAGGGGTAATCTGGTAGTTCTTGATTATGGTCTTGATGTCTTCTTCCATGTTGCTGACCCCTACAGATGCCCTTGAAGCCACTCTCAGCTCAATGTGACCCTACCCGTTTCTGATAAAAGCATTAACCTAAGGCCACAGATTCTCTAGCGGTTACAGTGCCTATTTTGTATGTGGATAAGCAAGTTAACTTGAGTTATTTGTTGTGTAGGTGAAAAAGGAATCCATTTACAGTGCATTTTTACTAAGTCAGAGTTGGGATGATTGAAGTGTTTGGAGTGTTTGAATCCATATCAATCAATCGTCCTAAGAGTTATGATAACCATCACTGAGTTCTAGGATCTAGTCTGAAGAGATTAGCCCTTGGGTGGATTTTGCTGAGAGTGTGTTTTTTTGTGTGTGTGTGTTTTTTTAAAAAAAAAAAAAGACTCAGTGGAATACCTGCACCAAAGCAAAAAGAAAGTATGAAGAAGCAGACACTGGAAGATAACCATTCTTCAAAAACACAAACACAACTGGTATAAAAACAAGTAAAGACAAACCAGAAAAGAATAAATTGAAATTGAGATGTTAGATTATATTGACTTGAATGGTAGAGAAGAAATAATGTGATTGCAGTAAAATCAAGGTCAGGGCAAAAAGTTTGACAGGTCAATCTAGGCTGAAGGTCTTCCCTCAGCATTTCGTAGACCTGTGTTGGAAAAGAGCTTCTTTCTACCTGCTGTTTTTATTTTTTTCCCTTTTATTGTTTAAGTCTGAAACAAAGTATGAAAAGTTATAAAACATCTCCAATGTGGACTGTTGGTGATTAACACTCTATCTGAGCTTCCAGAAAGTGAGATCTGTAAGACACACTGAACAAAAAGCCAACTGAGGGACAGATGTATTTAGTATCATAAATTTAAGACAATCTTACATGCGCCTCTAGGGATGTAAGAAAACATAGTAGATGTAGTAGAAAACGAACTTGCAAAAAAAAAGAGACATTTCCCTGATGTTCAGGGAGGAATTTTGATTCTCTACCTGATGACTAATTATTCCCTTTACCAATTCTCAAGTTTGTAGTCTTGAGGGTTAAATTTCATCTAGAGCCTAAAAGAATCTCTTAGAACAGGGGCCAGGATGATATGTGTATAGTTGTCAGTGTGATGACAAATAATTTCCTCCTTAAGATTTTGAGAATAATAGGTCTCATTTGTAAAATGTGTGCTCATACATTTTACAAATGCTTACATACCTCCCTCTACTTCAAAATGGAAAGCTCTCTCTAGAAACCCAAAGAGTACTTGTACTCAGCAGGTGTTTCATACATGCTTTGGGCTGGTATAGAAATGAAGAGACCATTAAAAGTGTTAAAGATGTGTAGATTATTTAAAGTCATACCTACCATTGGGAGAGATGGTTTACAGTGTGTGTGTGTGTGTGTGTGTTTAGAAAGAGAGAGAGAGCTTATAAAAGTGAAAAACAAAAATATACAGGTTGCCACTTTGCCTGATTCCTTTTCCTCTTTGGTGATACTCTGTTGAGTGTTTTTTGTTTGTTTGTTTTGTTTTTTGGTTAATCCTCACCCAAGGATATTTTTCCATTGACTTTTAGCGAGAGTGGAAGAGATAGGGAAAGACAGAGAGAAACACATCAATTGGTTGCCTCCTGCAGGAGCCCTGACCAGGGCCGGGAAGGAGTCTGCAACTGAGGTACGTGCCCTTGACTGGGATGGAACCCTTTGGTCTGCAGGCTGGCGCTCTAGCCACTGAGCCAAACCGGTTAGGGCTGCTGAGTGATTTTAAGGTCATTTTTCCAGAGTGAATTTCCAGACTAGTTTCCCTTTGGTGTCTCATGAATACTTGAGAGCCCTTCAAATGCCAGCGTGAACACACACACCCTGGTATTCCTGAAGAAAGCGGGACCACAGCCACTTTGATGCCATTGATCTCAGGAAGAGATCTCCTTCTTTGTAGTAGAAGATAGAAACTTTCATCAATTTTTTTTTATCTTACTTTATTTTCAGAGGAAGTGCAAGTGAAAAAGAATAACTCTGGAGGACAACAGAATCAGGAGTCTTCTTTTACTGTGGGATCCTAGGGAACTGCTTCTTTCCCTAGGATGCATTTTTAAGTACCAGACAACAGAGCTTCAGAACAGTAAAGCTGATCTGTTACAGTGAATAAAATGTGCCAGAAGATAGGAGGGCACAACTCCGGTGTGTGTCCTTTCACTTTAAACTGTGATGCTCCCAGCTCCGGCAAGGGAGCTGGGCAACTCTACCCTCTTGGGGGAAAAGCTGTATTTCCCCCATTCTTCCCATTATTGTTGGTCCTTTACAACACCATGAGCATAGTTGGGTTTTTTTTTTATAGATTCATGCCAATAGTTGTCTATCATGCTGAATTATTATACTCAAGATACAGGAAATATAAGCAAATTTCATTCCAATCTTCAGTAGCAGATAATAGCAATGCATGTTTCTAATCCAACTCATCTATCCTTGAAATGGACAAGTTTGTCTGCCTTGTTTGGTTATGTGTTTGGCCCATGAGGGGACTTAGTCTGTGGCAGCCTCTGGAAACTGATGCTTCACACCAAGGGGTTTTACTCCTCCAGAGTTGGAGTTTGTGTCCAAGCCTTAGCATCACTAACATCCCACTGTGTATGTATATATATGCTAGAGGTGCGATGCATGATATTCGTGCAAGAGTAGGCCTCCCTGCCCCTGGCTGCCGGCACCAGCTTCCCTCTGGCACCCGGGACCCAGACTTCTCTCTGGCCACCGGCAGGGAGGCACCTGGGACCTGGGCTTCCCTGGCAGTCCTGGCTTTGTCTGGAAGGTCATCCAGGAGGACGTCTGGTCTAATTAGCATATTATGCTTTTATTATCCTATATAATAAAGAGGTAATATGCAAATCAACCCTCATGCCCTCACAAGATGACCAGGCTGGCAGGGGGGTTAGTGAGGGATGACCAAATGACTGAACAGTAGGCTACATGGGGCAACAAGGCCAGCGAGGCGGCCGTGAGGGGCAACCAGGCTGGCAGAGGGGGGCAATTAGGGGCGACCAGGCTGGCAGGGGGGGGCAGTTAGGGGCAACCAGTCCACCAGAGGGGGGCAACTGGGGGCAACCAGGCTGGCAGGGGGGCAGTTAGGAGTGACAAGGCTGTCTGGGAGGGGGCAGTTGGGGGCAACCTGGCCAGCAGCAGGGGGCAGTTAAGGGCAACCAGGTCAGCACGCAGAGGCAGTGAGAGGTGATCAGGCTGGCGGGAGGGCAGTTAGGGGCAACCAGGCAGGCAGGCAGGTGAGCAATTAGGAGCCAGCAGTCCAGGATTGTGAGAAGGATGTCCGACTGCCGGTTTAGGCCCGATCCCCAGGACATCCCCGGCAGTCGGACATCCCCGGCAGTCGGACATCCCCTGAGGGGTCCCAGATTGGAGAGGGTGCAGACTGGGCTGAGGGGACCCCCCCCCATGCACGGGATTCATGCATTGGTGGGGGGCATGGCCTGCGGGGATCAGCCTGCTGTGGGAGCACCGTTGATTCTGGTTAGCCAAGCGGCTGTGGATCCGCCCTCTGAGTGGCTGCTCCCACTGCAGTAGCAGCTGCTCATCCCAGTCAGCTGAGTGGCACTCCCCCTGTGGAAGCACACTGACCACCAAGGGGCAGCTCCTGTATTGAGCCTCTGCCCCGTAGTGGTCAGTGCATGTCATAGCAACTGCTCAACCAGTTGTTCTGGCTGTTCTGCTCTTCGGTCACTGGGCTTTTATTATATATACTAGAGGCCCGTTGCAGGAAGATTCTTGCAAGAAAAGGGCTTCCTGTGGCCAGAGTGAAGCAGAGAAGGGAGCAAAACCCACTGAGGCAGGCTTCACTCCCGCCTCCACCACCCCACTTGCTTCTCCGCAGCTTTGCTCCCTTCTGCAGCACTTGGCTTCCTTCTAATTGTCTTCAGTCTTTGCTCTGTGCCTGCATATGCAAATTAACCGCCATCTTTGTTGGGTTAATTTGCACACTCATCTTATTGGCTGGTGGGAGTGACACCAATTTGCATGTTTCTCTTTTATTAGTGTAGACTAGGGGCCCAGTGCACAAAGATTCATGCACAGGGGCAGGGGGTCCCTCAGTCTGACCTGCACCCTCTCCAATCTGGGACCCCTCAGGGGAGCCCTCTCTAATCCAAGAGTTTCTGTCTGTCTTTACAGTCATATGAGCAAATTGTCTGAGACCCCCAACCCAGTTTGGTTTGTTGCTCACAGAATAACAGAGGCATTTTTTTTCCTTTGCTTTATTGGTGGAGATTTCCTGGAAGTTTTAGGATATCTTCTCTTTAATTTTTCCTAGACACTCTGATTTTACTTATGTCTCTCACCTTTGCTTTCCCTCCAATCCCCACTGCAACAGTAACTTGCCACAGGCTCACTTTGCTCTAGTGTCTAGGAGATCCGTCTGCCACCAGAACTACAATTCCCAGCATTCCTGGTGCTCCCCTCACTGGGAGCAATCGAGAGAACCATGGCCCCCCAAGCCGCCGGCTCTCCTGCTCTGCTGTCAGCCCAGCAACCGAGGGAGCCACGTCCCCACAAGCTGCCGGCTCTCCCGCTTCTGCTCTCTGCCCAGCGTCTGTATATGCAAATTAACCCACCATATTTGTCGGATTAATTTGCATATCCACTCTTGATTGGCTGGTGAGCATGACGAAGGGATGGTCAATTTACATGTTTCCTCTTTTATTGTATAGGATAATTTTAATTAATAATCTTAATACTGAAAAAATAGAAAGAAAAGTAAACTTTCCATTTAATCTCATATCCACACATATGCATCAAACCACTTCCGACACATTCATATTTTAGACTTATGGATATTTTAAATGTAGCTTTTTAAATAATATTCAATGCTTTCAAAGACTGATTATTCAGCAATATTTCTTCCTTCTCTCTGTGGTTTTAACCTACCCTCTGGAGCATGTTGCTGAAAAGTTTTGTAATATATTGAGCCTTCACTGAAATTTATTGTCCTTTTCAAATGACACATATAAATATCCTAAATGAAATGTTGGCACCTCCATAAAAGTACTAAAATATGTCATCATTCATCTCCAGCAATTTCATATTTTACGTGTGTTTGATGTTAATGTGAAAATTATATTTGGGCTTAATAAATATATGGTAGGAAGAAAAGTAAATGTCAATAAGCTTCTTGAACCATTTCATTAAATGGTTGTGTTGCATAAAAATACATCATAAATATAAGAGGAATTGAGAAGTTTTGTTTATCAGCATTGTGTAGTTCCATATTTTTAAGTGATTTATATTTCTATAAATGTATATTTCCATGGAGAACAGGCTAAACTTATAAGGCAAATTCTTCAAAAATATGTTACAAGAGGAAAAGTATTACATGAGTTGGGAATGTGGTTATTACTAATAGCTTGTGTGGTAAACCTTCCCCTGGCTTCTTGCCCTGAAAGATGTTGTCCAGACATTGGAGAGATCAGCTGAGGACCAGTTTGATGATGTGATCTCTGTTTTTTGCTACATGGGATGCAAGTCTCCGAGGAGGACTAGAGAGTGAAGACAAGGGAAGAGAGATAGCTGAGGAATGGTATTTCTACAACCAGTGGAGGCCAGTTATCCAGAGAACTGAAATGGAATCCGATTGAAGTCCTCAGGGCTTCCTGTAGGCCAGCTGTTTAGTTAACCAAGCAGATCCAGTTACCTAGACTCTACGTAGATCGGACCTCAGCACCTGCAGGGGCTGTCCCTTGGCAGTAGCCCCCAGTTAATCCTGTAATGTCAAACCCAAGAAGAACACATGGGAAAATGAGATAGGATCGTCTTTCTGGAATGGCTACTCCAAAAGGCCTTGTCCCCTTGATTCCCTGGAGACAGACAGGAAAGCTTTCCAGCCATGCTTTTGAGAGGCCAAAATAATGTGCGCCCTTGTGTACATCACATCAATAATAGACATTTTCTCCAAGTATCTGCTTCTCTTTTCCTCTGGGAACCTGAATCCCACGGAGTTTAATTGGACTTCTGCCTGGTCACCCCAGCAGAAATGCCCCTCAGATGCAATGGACTGATGGATAAAACTTCAAAGTGTCGCTGCTTAATATCCATGCAATGGCATGAAATGACATAAGACACTATTAATGCCATTATTACATCACTGAAATAAAAACTCTCCTGAGAAGTTTTCTCATTTTCAGCACATTTCATACTTAAAAGTTCAATTAGTATAAAAACATGTCCTGGAAAGAATAACCAGCACTCTCTGTTCTGAAGCAGAAAGATAAAAGATAAGGAAAAGGAAAAGAAAGGAAAGAAAAGCACAGCCCTCTCAGATCCACCTGCTGACCCGTAGCCTGGAAAGCCAGCCATTGTCATGCCCTACAAGATGACAGCACTTAGACCTTCCTGGTCCTTATGGCTGCTGGATTTTGATACCTAGTTTAAGTTTATATAACAGAAATGCTACTGATTCAGAATCTAACTGAAATATTTCTGGAGGTTTGCTGTGGAGAGCCTCTTTCTTAAGTGCTTTATTTTCTCTATATCCTTATGAGAACAGATTATGGCCATTTTTTTTTTATCCTTTCCCTATTATATCACAAATACATCTCAGGATCAAAGATAATGAGTTTTCCCCTCAAAGAGAAATGTGTATTCGGATGTGTCCTTCTATATAATAAAAACATAAATTGAATTGTATAAAATTTTATTATATATAATATACTAAAGGCCCACTGCACAAAATTTGTGCACGGGCAGGGTCCCTAGCGGCTGCCGGCTGCCAGCCAGGGCCTTCCTTTGTTCTGCGCCGCCCCCTGGTGGTCAGCACATATCATAGCAAGTGATTGAACTCCCGGTCAGTCAAATTCTCGAGGAGACACTTTGCATATTAGGCTTTTTTATATATATAGATAGTTTATTTATAATATGTTATATGTAAAATTTTTATACTTTATAAAACATTTTTTATATTTTTTTAATTCTATGGAATATACTACATGAATTTTGTTAAATACCTTAAAGAGAAATAAATATCTTTCAGTGCAGTTTAACAGATTAATTTTCTCTTCTGTTAGATATTCCACCTCTTCAAGGCAGGAATCATATCTATACTAATAAAGAGCTAATATGCTAATGGTTGATATGCCATAACGGTAACAACCAGATCATTAGCATATTAACTGGGGCGTTGCTCTGGAGACAGGGCGAAAGTGGGGAGGCACCCGGAGGCGGGACCATCCCCTGCCGGGGTGGGCAAGAGTGAGAACTCATAGTTCCCCCTCACCAGTCCTTCACCACCCACTGCTCCCACTCTGAGTGCCCCGTGGCCCAACTGCCAGGGGGAGGAGCACAGCGCAGCAGGCGGGAGGCTTCCACGCTCTCCTCCCATGCCATGACAGGGCAGAGCCGCCACGTTGCGGAAGCGGGGAGGCGCCCAGACAGGGCGGGACCAACCCTAGGTGACTAGAGGGACTGAGGGCAGGGCGTGAAGCGGCCAGAGAAGGCCAGAGGGTTTGAGGGCTGGGCCAGGCAGGCTGGAGCTCTGCGTGGAGAGATTCGGGTGTCAAGGCAGGGCAGTGCTGCGCGATTTTAAATCGCGCGCTGGGCTTCTAGTTTTATTATAATAGTGAACATTTATAAACAACCTCAGAATTTACAAAACATTTTCCATACATTATCTATTTAAATCTAACTATCTCTCAATGAAGTAGTCATTGTAGATTAAACAATTGTATCTCAAAGAGGTTAAGTGGCCCTAGCCAGTTTGGCTCAGTGGATAGAACATTGGCCTGTGGCCCGAAGGGTCCGGGTTCGATTCCATATAAGGGCACGTACCTTGGTTTCAGGCTTCTCCCCAGCCCAGGCCCTGGTCAGAGTGCATGCAGGAGGCACCCAATCAATGTGTTTCTCTCACATTGATATTTCTCTCTCTCTTTCCCTCTCTCTCCACTCTCTTAAAAAAAATAAAATAAAGATGTGTCACAAAATCATTCGACGTGCAAACTGTACCAAGTTTTGCACATAGTAGTTACGCAAAAAAAAGTTTTCTAATTAAATGAATGACAAATTTGAAGCAGCATATATTGGAATCTTTTATCAAATAAGGCACTAACTTCTAAAGCTATTCTGTTAATCCACATACTAGTGGCCCGATGCACGGATTCATGCACATTGAAAGGAAATTAATTAGAAGAAAGATCCATGTGGTAATTATACTACCAAAAAAATTACATGTCAAAATAGTATATATAAAATATTATTATAAAATTAAAACTTGTGTGCAATTGTCACCAGCAAGAGCTTTATATGTATCATGTATGCACGAGTCAACATTTATTTTTAAAATGCCAGTGCACCAATTCACCACAGCTAAGATTTGGAAACAGCCTAAGTGCCCATCAGTAGATGAGTGGATTAAAAAACTGTGGTACATCTACACAATGGAATACTACACTGCGGTAAAAAAGGAGTTCTTACAATTTGCAACAGCACAGATGGAACTGGAGAGCATTATGTTAAGTGAAATAAGCCAGTCAGAGAAAGATAAATATCACATGATCTCACTCAT
>NW_005371734.1:200049-253820 GCF_000412655.1 Myotis brandtii
AGGGCAGTGAGGGGGGGGGAGGGGGGTAACGTGGGGATAAGAACACATATGTAATAACTTAATAAAAAAATAAAAATAAAAATAAATAAATAAATAAATAAGTAAATTGCCAGTGTGCGTCATATGTACCAGCCGGCCAACAGGTTGGCAGGTTGGTCGGTCAATCGGATGGACAGACGGTCGGTCAATTAGCCTTTTATATGTATTGATAGTTTTTGCCCCTAAGTAAGGATGAGAATATTAACTATGGGAATGCAGTTTTAATCTTGTGAGTGACATTATCACAAAAAGATAAAACGTAAAAGTGGGCTCCATAAAATAGGCTGCAATTTCTGAATGTCAACATAGAGTAAGAAATATTTTAATTTGTGATGCTAACTTTATTATACAGTATATTTTTCCATATCTTTCTCAAAACTATTAACTTAAAATATATATAATACACAATTGGGAAAGCAATATTTGTTGCCACAGGTGTGTATGATTTGGTCAAAGTAGTTGGTATTTATATCTGAAACTATAGAGTATTTCATTTTAAATGTCTATGTGGGGTTTTAGGAAAATAAATGGCTTACAATCAGAATTTGGAAAAATCATTTCGTCACATTAGAAGCCAACATTATTTAATTTATTTTTTAACTTTATTTTTATTGTTGACACTATTAAAGAGTATGTCTTTTTAAAGACCAGTCGTGCTTAGCAGACTGATAAATAAGGATCACAGTAATTTTTTTCAAACATTGAATTTAAATATACCTTCTATTCCAAATTATATACAGGCAGCACAATTGTGCAAGAATGCCTAATTAAAAAATATTAAATACTGTAACCATGAGTGAAACAAAAACAATTACTACCTACTCTCAAAAATAGAGAATGTTTACATGGCATATTCATTTTTAATTATATGAATGCAAGAAATATTTAAAAGAAAATAATTATTTCATCATAAACATTAATTTAATACAATATTATTATCAGCTATTTTCAAGGCATATTATGAGGAAAAAACATAAGTAATCTAGGCTTATTTCCTCATATTGTATTACTAAGTCATCTTGAAATTAAATTTGGTAAAAGTATGTATATTTTTAGATTCCACATATGAGTGAAATCAGATGGTACTTACCTTCCTCTGACTGGCTTATTTCACTTAACATAATGCTCTCTGGGTCCATCCATGCTGTCACAAAGGGTAAAATTTCCTTTTTTACAGCTAAGTAGTACTCCATTGTGTAAATATATATGTTTTTAAAGTGAGATATACTCAAAGATTAACTAACTTATATCCCAGTTCTTAGGAAACTGAATGAAAAATCTGTAAGGACACAACCTACATTGTTTGAGAATTTAGGACAAGAATTTCAGAATAGTATATACAGAGAAAGAATATGATGAGAGTAATAGATGACCATTATACAGTATATGGGAAAGCCATCCATTTCAGGGATACTTGTGAGCTCTACTGGAAGATATATTTGTCAGATATTAGAGGGGTAGGCAAACTTTTTGACTCGAGGGCCACAATGGGTTCTTAAACTGGACCGGAGGGCCGGAACAAAAGCATGGATGGAGTGTTTGTGTGAACTAATATAAATTCAAAGTAAACATCATTACATGAAAGGGTGCGGTCTTTTTTTTTTTTTTTGTTTTATTCATTTCAAATGAGCCGGATCCGACCCGCGGGCCGTAGTTTGCCCACGGCTGTATAGTGGCATTTCTGAGGGCCAGAGATTCCAGTCAGGTTATATTACCAAATAAGAGCTGATGATTCTAGAAAGGTAGATATTGTAAATGATAAACCTATTAACTTTATCAAGGAAACTGGTAGGAATAATTATCTAAACATCAATTTGCAAACATCTAGAAAAGAAAAAAATACCAGGAAATGGCCATATTTAATTTCTATAATACTTAATGTTAGTACAAAATATATCACAGCAGCCCTGGCCAGTGTCGCTCAGTGGTCACAGCATTGGCCCAATTTTACTGGGATTTCAAGATGGTGGTGGATTAAGTGGAAGCTACACTGACCTTCTCCCAGGACTAAACTAAAATTATAACTAAAATATAGAAAAATCATCCTGAGTAACCAACTGAAGACAAGCAGGAGAGACCCCTTATAACCAAGGACGTAAGGAGGAGTCCATCTCAAGACTGGTAGGGAGTGTGGAGGTATGAGAGGGTTGGCTGGGCTCCCATAGGCAGCAGCTGAAATGATGGAGAAATATCTCAGCTGCAGGTGGTTTCCCTTGAGAAATCTGGGGTCCAAACCCCAAGCTGGGCACCCCAACCCAGAGTAACAGAACCAGGAAAGGTGCCCATATAACAGTTGGCTGAGAAAAGCACCAGACATTCGGTCTGCCAGGGAGAGATGGCTAGAAACACAAGCACCCTCTTAAAGGGTCAACACATTAAATTTCATTTGTAGCCACTCACCTTGGGCTCCAGCAGAGGGAGGGAAGAGTGGACTAGAGCTGCTTGAGGAGAGTCTGAGGTTGATGGCCCTGGGGAGTGAACTGAGAAGACAGCCACCAGGATCCCTGCGCTGAATCAGTTCCCTATACTGCAGGGAACATCTTCCTCAGGCAGAGCTTTCCCATCAATGCAGCTTTAGCCTGGGGGGAAGCAACACTTTGGAAACCTTCTTGTCCCACCCTGTGGAGCTTATGCCCTGCTGAAGACTATAGCCTGAGGCTTATTAAGTGACTGAGACTAACAGCCAGCCTGTAGGCAGAGGCCAATCACTAGGTGCTCTGAGTCTTTGTCTGACCTGCTCCTGGGCCCAGGGTTAGGAAAAGCAGACCTTGGTGCTCAGCTTGGTTCTTTGCTAATGCACCAGCAGAAAGAGCCACAAGCTGTGGACCACTGAGAGCTCCAAACAAGGTACTTAAAGTCAGTCAAAAACAGAGTCTAACATTGGCCTGTACCAGAGACCTCAGAAGAGTCCTAAAATCAATAAACCCAGTGGCCGGATTTAGACAACAGAGCAGGACCCAATAAGCTGCAGAAGCAGTATATATACAGGGAGATATTGGCAGGCTCCAAACCCTGCTGAGGCAAATTCCACTTCATGTGAGAAGCACCTACAGAGCAGCCTGCACACTGCGTTGGGGGTTGAACCTTACTGTCAGCCAGCCTGGAGGTCAAGCCCACAAATGAACAGGCTAATAGCAATCAAGACTCCATTATAATAGGAGGGCCCACACAACACACACAAGGGACATCCTTAGAGCACCCACGTCTGGTGATCAGGGAGATTGTGCCACTTGGTCCCACAGAACAACTACAGTATAGCACCACCATACCAAGAATAGGAGTCCTAACAAACACCTAATACATAGAAACCAGGCTGCCAAATAGGCAGCCAAAGTGAGAAGACAAAGTAACATGTCCAAAATGAAAGAACAAGAGTATTCTCCCAAGGAAGAGCTAAATAAAACGGAGATAAGCAATTTATCAGATATAGAGTTTAGAGTAATAATTACAAGGTTGCTCCACAGCATGGAAAAAAATATAGAACTATAAAAAAATGATGAGTCAGAAATGAAAAATGACATCGCAGAAATAAAGAATACACTGGAAGGAATAAACAGTAAATTGGAGGAAGCAGAGGATTAGATTAGCAAATTAGAAGACAGGGTAGAAAAAATAACTTAATCAGAGAATGAAAAAAAATTAAAAAGAGGTGGAGAGTTTAAGGGAGCACAGGAGTACTAGAGAAACTATTTGAGTAAATAATGGCATAAAACATCCACAACCAGGTGAAGAAAAAAGTCATACAAATTCAGGAAGCACAGGGAGTTCCAATCAAGAAGAACCCAAAGAGGCCCAAGCCAAGACATATCATCATTAAAATGCCAAAAAAATTAAAGACAAGGAGAGAATCTTAAAGGCAGCAAGTGAAAAGCAATTTGATGCCAACAAAGGAGCTCCCGTAAGGCTGTCAGCTGATTTCTCAACAGAAACTCTACAGGCCAGAAGAGAATGGCACAAAGTATTCAATGTAATGAAAAGCAAGGTTATGAAACCAAGACTAAGATGTCCAGCAAGGCTATCATTCAAACTAGAGGGTGAAATAAAGAGCTTCACAGACACAAAAAGGCTAAGAATACATTACCACCAAACCCTCACTGCAAGAAATGCTAAAGGGACTGTTGTAATTAGAAGAAATAAAGAGAAAAAAACATAGGCAGAAAGAATAAACATGGCAATAAGTAAGTACTATCACTAATAACCTTAAAATAAATAGATTAAATACTCCAATCAAAAGACATAGGGTAGCTGAATGAGTAAGAAAACATGACCCAATTATATGCAGTCTACAAGAGACCCACCTCAGAACAAAAGATCCACACAGGTTGAAATAGCTCAAATGATAGTGTCCACTGAAAGTAATGCTAGATTGAGAGTACTTATTTCATCTGATGCATCATGAAGTAAGAATCTCTATACTAGGTCTTAAACTTGACTTACAGTATGACTTAAGTTTTTCTTGTTTGTAGCCCTACCCTTTTGCACAGTGATTCTGCCCATTGATTGAATATATCTGAATTTAAAGCTTGTGATTATAATTTGCCTTAAGTTAAACATCATATCAACCTTCAGGGCATAGTGTGCTTTCACTCTATCAGCTCCAGGCTGACTGTCTGCTCTGACTTCCCTTGAAACCAGCTCTCTGTGACTACCTGAAGGGTTGAGGACAGTACCTTCAAATTATTAAATCACAACTGCCAACATTCCACAATAACTCATGGATCACAGCCATCATTTTTATTTTCTGGCTGACAAGGTGTTTGTCATCTGTGTATCCTACCCTCCAAGAGTCCTCTTGCCTTCCTCTCTCTTTTTACAAACACATTTATGTTTTGTAAGGAATGTAATTAATTAGTTTATTATCACATTGAAACTAAGGCTCTTTTTGTTTCTACTCAAGTTAATAAGGCAAGAATTCGTTGACAGTTTTTGGGGGCAGAAAGCTAATTAATTGTATTTACGTGAGTGGCTTACTACTCATGTCTAAGTGCTGTTCAGTACAATACTACCAATGTAATTTTACATATTGATTTTGTTGTAAGTTTTTATTCGTTTTAACACTCAGCTCTGTGTGTGTGTACTATATGGTATTTATAGTTTTATGCCACTTTATTTGGAAATATACTCATAACTTTTAATAAATTTAGTGGCAACATTGAGCAGAACATGTGGAATAAATGAGTTTGTATACTACAGATCAAAAAGAGAAGAGAGAAGATCAATTTAAAAGATAAAGAGAAATGATAGATTTTATTCTCATGTATATGGTATGTGGTTAGACTTAGGTATACACATAGATATAGATATAGATATGGATATTATATATATATATAATAACATTATAAACATTGCCTTACCTATACAGTCATGTTCAAGTTTGTTTAATATTCAATTGTAACTTAACAATGGCAGTTAGTTGTTATTTTTTAAATAAGTGAATGAATAATTTTATACTTCTAACAAAAGATATGATTTTTAAAAATCTCATTTTCTTTCCTCTGAAATACTTGTTTTGTTCTCTAGTGTTTGTCCCCATGAAGAGAGACAGAAAAACCTGGTGGCACATAGCAGAGGCCAAATAAATATTTAGAATCAGAAGAATGAATAAGTAAAGGTAACAATAATCACAGAGTGGAATAAATGAGTTTGTATACTACAGATCAAAAAAAGAAGAGAGAAGATCAATTTAAAAGATAAAGAGAAATGTGGCTCAACTTTGATATTCTAGTCGAGTTCACCTAGACCTGTACTACCTTTATGAAATAAAGGGGGATGCCAGTATATTTCATAGTGGATATGATTTCTTCGTTCTTTTGATGTTCACTCAACTAGATGTAATTATGTTATATAGTGAGTCTGTTTTGAAGTTGTCATTAGAATCTAGTTCACCTAATTCTTAGCTCGATCTTTTTCCATCTAGGAGAAAATAAACCCCACGAAGACAGGAATTTTTGTTTATTTTGTTTATTGCTATATCTTCCCCAAACTACTGGGCACACTTTCATTCAAAATGTTCATGTTGATTTAGTGAGTGATAAACCTACATCATTCTACTTTACATTGCCATACAATTTCATTTTTCTAAATTTTTAATGTGAGTTCATGAATCATTTTAAGAGAATAAATTATTCAAGGCATATTTTCATCTTCTTTAAGATAAGTAACTTTAAGTCTTTACAAAATTAAAACATTTGGTCCTCGTCAATACCTTGCACACTGTTGACATTACCAATATACTAATAACTCTGCCTATTTTTTGGTTAATAATATGTTCCAATCTAGTTTATCAAAGCTATTGGAAATTCATTTATTTTACTGTAAAGGAAATTGTCTCTCTACACTCCCAATTATTCCTTATAAAATCAAGTCATTTCATATATAAGTAGGATTTGTAAAACTTTTCTGTTGCAGATAGTGCAAATTAATGAGACATGGATCAGAGTAGGAAAAAGAACTAAAAGGTAGAGTAACAATGTGATTCTGCTCTTGATGTCTTTGTGCCTCTTGAATTAGCTGTCCATAGTCCTCAAGGATTTTTAAAAAATAAAAAGGTGGAAAGACAGATTCCTTATTAACTCATAATGTAGAGACTGTGACAGTGGAGATAACTGGTCAGAAACCCAGATTTCCGTGTGCAGTCTGGGAGAATGGACCTTGAGAACTATGAAGACATTTCTGAAAGTGATCATAGCTGGATTACATTTGGGGTAAATAGAGATGAACTCTATGTGGTTCTATAAGCTAGTTCTTAAGGTTGGTTTTGGAAGGCTTACCACCTCAAAATCATTGTTCTTCTCATTTATCAAATCAGTTCTTTCAGCTGGAGGGCTGAAACTAGGCATGGAGTTAGTTTGGAGAGAGGAAGAAACAAAGATGCCATACCACAAAAGAAAAACAACTTTTAAGATTTCCAGAACCTTTATAATTTTCTAATCTTGTTATTGTAATTTTTACACCATCTTTTTTTTCTCTTAGTGATTAGCAAGCAAATGTTTAGTATATAGAGGATGTGTTTTTGGTGACAGCAAGATCAGAAATGGCTAGAGAAACTCATCCTCTCTACAATCTTTTTTTATGGAGAAGAACCCCCTCCTCCACCTCTACCCTCCCCACCCCACCCCCAGGGACAGTGGAGTACTCAAAGCTCAAAAGGGGAAAGATATGACACCAAATCTCAGTGACTTTGCAGGACCTGGATAAAGGGCAACTCAGTGATCTAAACTGGGCAAGAGATACGCCTTCATTCATTCATTTGTCCCCTAGCAGGCAGTATCATCCCTTTCATCCAAAGCTTGAGCTTGGTGTCAGAAAATATCAAGCCATGAGTCCTGACTTTTGCAACTAACTAGCTGAGTGACCTAGTTGTCCATTACAGATGTCAATGAGCTCATATAAAACAATAATATTTTCATATTGTAGATTTATTGTTAGTTTAAAAAGAGATGTTGCTCAGCAGGCATTTATTCATAAAGCAAGCAATAGTTACTCACCTACCATGGAGCACTTACTATGCTATAGATTGAGGATACACAAAAGGCCTGACCTCAAGGTCACACAGTACAGAAAGGTCATTGAGAGATCAATAGAGAAAACTCAAGGCCTGACCTCAAGGTCACAGTACAGAAAGGTCATTGAGAGATCAATAGAGAAACACAGTAAACAGTGAGAATGAGTGCTGTAGAGGGTGGGACAGAAGTAGGTTTATAGCTGTGGGTATGTAAAATAGAGTTTATTCTCGTGTTATTATGTATTAATTTTTGTATTATTTTCCAAATGAACAACTGTAAACTTATTTTTGCCACACTCTGTATAAATAGAACAGTATGGGAATACAGAAGAGGGAGTCATTAACTTTGCTTAGGGAAAGTTAAGCAGTAGTTTAATAGGTGTGATTTTGTATATGTTCTCTTTACCCTACTTTAAAATTGTGGCTTAAATGTATTTTGACCATGTCCAACTCTGATTTCTTTTTACAAGGCTTCTTATAGTTCGTGCTCAACAAATGTTTATAATAAGCAATTATTTTAATGCCATTTTTCATAAAGTTGTATTGTATTTGAGAGAAATCAGGGAGAGTTGAAATATCTCATGTGGATCTTCAGACAGACTTAATAGCAAGTTGTGCATAATTGTTTCTTCAAATTCTAGTATGACTCCAAGAATGCAGAGTATTTGATATTTTCAATGAGAAAAAAAATATTTCTTACAGAATGCAAAAATATCATAATCATATTTAATTAAGCAGGTGCTTGACTAAAGATATAGTACTTTGAACATAAAACACTGAATGTGAGGAGTAATAGACACATATATTCTTTGCTGGTTGGCATGTTAAATGTTATAATTATATGAAGAATGAAATATCAAGCAATCATAATTTATAATTCACAGAATCTTTGACTCAACAACACTAATTCTAGGAATGTATCCTGCAAACATACTAGCCTTTTGTGAAGTAACATTTGTATATAACATTTATGGTAGTGATTATAGTGGTAAGATTAAAAATGTTTAACACAGTGAGGATCTGGGCTATTAAATATTAAATAAATTTCAACTATTGTCTGTAATGTATACGCAACAGATATATACAGTGGAATACTATGCAATGGTTTGAAAGGATGAGAGCAAAATATGTACTGATATAATGTCAAAAAATCAGCAAAGGGCACATTTACACATGTAGCATAAAATCATTAGTGCAGAAAGATATAGATATAAATATAGATATAGCTACAGATATGGATACACACATATATCCATATAATCTTAAATATGAATAACTGTCCCAAAAAGGATACATAAGAAATACAATGATTACAGGGCTAGGAGATGAAATAGAAATATTCAGTTGTCATTATATATACTTTTAGTCTTTTTGAACATGACATTATGTGTCTGTATTATGGATTCAAAATGCATTGAGTGAGTTAACAAAAGAAATATCTAAAACCCAGAATATCTTCTTAACCATATTTATGATAATTGTCATGGTGGAAAGTATTTATGCAAATTCACAAGAGTTATACATGTTAATTCATTTTTATATTTGTGTAGAGGAAAGATTACATTTTATCTAGAGGGAGAATTTTTTTTCAATTTAAATTACTCTTTCTCAATAAACTTCAATTACTTTACTCCAAAACAAGCAGAGTCAGCTATAAAAAAGGGATGAATCCTATATTTGATAGCATAAATGAGGCATAATGATCACAGAAAAAAACTTTTGAAAAGAATGTATGAGCTACTGGATCCTTGGGACACCAGCAGTAATTTATATATCATTACTTATCCAGGGTTGCATTCCTAATTACTTCATAGAAAAAAAGAAATACATATTATACTGTAGTGATTACTCCTTTCATCATACAAGGGAAACAATGCTGATATAGGCACATCTTAAAGAAATACAACTCTAGTCTATGGAAAAAATGTTTATATACAATTTTTTAAGGTGAATGTATTAATAGCAAAAGCATATTTCTTCAAGGGGCATTGAGCTTTCTAGTAAACTCTTGTGCTCAATTATTCCTAGAAAAAAATGTACATAAATGAAGTCAATTTAATACTACATTCTAGATTTTTCATGACCTACTAGCTTTCTCATAGACATTTGTCAAAATACATTTAAATAATAATAGAGAGATCACTACTGAACTGTACAATAAGATGGTAAATTTTATGTTACTTTTTTAACCACACTATTTAAAACAAAACAAATGGAGGTTTGGAAGAGAGAAAAGGGGGAGGGAAAATTTGCTCCTTTGGTGTAAATAATGATCTACATCCTAGTTACAAAATGCCTAAAACATACACAGTGTCATTTGCCTACAATATAGATTATCTATCTATATATCTATGTCTGTGTATATTTAATCTAATTCATCTAACTATATAGAGCAATTCTTGATGGCATTTACTCAAAACACAAACTTTCCTGGTTTACCATTTGTTTAAAAATTATATTTAGTTCATGCTTTTGCAGAGGTATTTTAACAAAAAGGGATAACTCCTAATATTCTATCAACTCTTACAAATTACCTATAAAATCTATTAAGTATTAAATGTAGATCCATACTAGAAGGTATTTCTTTCCATGGCTGGTCTGGCTTTCCTGGCAATCAACTGAGGTATACTAATCAATACAAATTTTATTAGTATTCTAAGCCAAGCAAAATTGAGAAGATGAACAAGCAGAAAACATGTAAGGATATATTCTGGAGGCAAATGTGTATTCGTGATTTTTAGATTATGCACATCATTGTTTCTTCACATTACTGTAGACTAGGTATTTTACCAAATGAACCATAGAAAACTATTTTTTTTCGTAATTTGTCACTGTAAAGCAAATGTCTGAATCTGAAATGGTAGAAATGAATCTTTCATGAAATGTTTAAATACACAGAGCATACTGAGATTAAGCATTTAGAATTCACATCCAAGTGTATCTCTAATGTGTTTTAATAAGGTCATGAATAATGAAGTAATTTTATACAATGTGTAAAAGCTGTGAAGTGTAGCGTTCAAGTGATATTTATCTATGAGGTGTATCCATTTTATGGCTCTCTTTTCATAAATTTCATTTCCACTTGTGGAGTCGTGTCATAGGCAGACTAATTAATATGACTTATCCTGTGGTTAAGCTTGAATCTTTTTCACTTTTCTTTTATCCTTTCACTTTATGCAAAATTATGATTCCCCATAACACCTCATTTATCTCTCCCATTCACCCTAGGGAGTCCCTGGTGCAGAACAACTAGGAGGTATATGCAGGAGAACAACAATCTGGCAGCCTCATCATAAAACGTGATATGTTAGCTATTTCCCTTTCCAAGGGACCTATCCAGCCGAGACTGTATGAGGCCTCTGGGCCACACATGCAAAGGCAGCAAACTCACATCCCAAGAAAACTTTTTTGCCAAAACAGACAGTGGGAAATAGCTCTTTAACAGAGCTTGCACAGAAGGTGGCCGGGGGGATTCCATTTTCTGGGAGTTTGTCATGTAGGAGAAATAGCCATGTGACAAGAGTAGATATTTTTACTGGACCAAATATGCATAGAAATGGAATTCACTCCAGGTGCCTAAAATTCTGAGCTAGATGGCAGAAAGAGAAAAGAAATAAATATCCCACCATTCGGAGGGGAAGGGGGCAAAGAAAGGTAATTCAGACTTGAGAGACTTCACAGCTTTCCTCTGGCCATGCATGTCTCATCTATGCAAAGGTATGTAGGTGTTCTGTCTTCGGGCTATACCTCTAGGATGGGTGGATCCAGCTAACACTTATCATGTAAGAGAGCTGACAGGACCAGCGCCCTCTTTAAAACTCTGCTAATCTTGACTCTGAGTCACAACTACTGCTATAGATGACACAACCATGCGGGTTCCTTGATCGGAATTCTTGAGCCAACAAGCATGGCAATAAAATCAAAGACACCACCTGCAAAGAAGTATTTGTGCATAAAATTATGCGGCATTTAAGTTAAGTATATACTATGGTGGGAAATAACTGGCCAGTGCATGGTTGTCTCATACATTTAAGTTGCAATTGCGAAACTTTTCCTTGATTAAGATGTTGTACAGTTGATTGCATACCATAAGGAGAAAATGGTAAGTAAATTTGCAACTGTCCTTAAATGTCAGTCCAGTGAGTCATTTATATTTAAACAGAAAACTAATTTCCACAAGGCAGAGTTAGAAAGGATTACTTTTGAATTTTCTAGTTGCTTCAGAGATCAGTGGGAAATATTATCTCACACACACACACACACACACACACACCACAGAGACTGTAGGTTTCATCTGGGTGAGATATTATGGGGAGTCATGTTGATATGTTACAAGGAACATAACTTGTTATAGATATATATACCCCTACCACAACACATACGTATGGCAGATTGGTACTTTTAATTTTGATATTGAGATCCTACTATTTTCTTTTTAATCTTGGTCATTGGTGTCCAAGACAAAAGCAAGTTTTAATTCTCATCACTTCTGTCTTTCTTCTAATTAAAAGCAGTGACGCGGCCGTTGTTGCTCAGTGGTTGAGCATTGACCCATGAACCAAGAGGTTATCATATTGATTCCCCATCAGGGCACATGCCTGGGTTTGGAGCCTGATCCCCAGTAGGGGGTGTGCAGGAGGCAGCTGATCAATGTTTCTCATCAATGTTTATATCTATTTTTCTCCTTTCTTCTCTCTCTAAAATCAATAAAAACATATATTTTTTAAAAAGCAGCGACCATTGTACAGTCTTCTGACTAAAATGCATACATTCTTTCTTTTTTAATTTTCAAAAAAGAAACAATGACCAGTCATCTGGAGAAAGCTTTTTAATCAAGAAAAATGCCCATTCCTAAAATAGACCAAAAGTAAATGTGAAAAGGAATCTTTAATTAAGAACAGATCATTTCTTTTCCCTATATATCATGACCTCTTATTCTTCCCAGTTGGTTGGATTTTACATTAAGTTTGTTTAGCCCTAATTTGTTATAAAACATAAACCATGCCATTATTATTGATTAGGATAAGACTGCCAGCATGGCCTTGAAAAACCATTATATGCAAACATGCAAACACAGATTATTAGAGTATGAACTAAGGCTTGCTTGCAAAGAAATGTATTAAAGATATTAGTATAGTCATTAAAGATTTTTAGGAAAAATATGTTGTGTTGTGATAAGTCCCATAGTTTCAGTCAAGGAATACAGTGCTCTCAGATTTGATTTAATAATGTGTTTGTAAAATATGCATCTGTATACATATAGCTTTTTTCCTCCCAGAATTAAAAAGAAACCATCAATAGAACTCCTAGAAACTGGAAGGAGTAAGTGGAATCTTAAGTGTCACTGTCTTTAAATCCTATTTAAATGGGAAACCTTCTCAAATTATATTTGGGTGAGGCTTTTTAACTTTAATATCCTATATAATATAAAAGCCTAATATGCAAATTGAATGACCGGTCGCTATGATGCACACTGACCACCAGGGGGCAGACACCTAAGGAGCTGTCCCCAGCCCACAGGTCCCAGGCCAGCCAAGGTGGGTGCCAGCGGGCCCCTTCCCCCCCCCCCCCTCCCTCCCCCAGTAGCCCCACAGATTGGCCCTGATTGCTGGCCAGACCTAGGGACCTTACCTGTGCACAAATTTCATGCACTGGGCCTCTAGTACTTTATAAAGGCAAGTGGACTAAAAATGTCTGAACCTAGTGATGACCTTTTGGGGGGAGGTGGGGATGAGAACAAGAGGATTGACTCTCCTAATGCTCAAAATGGGTCCTTGTGTTGCTCCTAGAAGCTGAAACAAAAAAACTTTACTTGTCTAAAACTTTGCAGTCAAGACGCATTTTAATTATTATATTTTTTAGACACAAAATATTCTAAGGTGCTGTCGGTAATGATACTCATGGGCATAAGCTCCTGAGGCTTAGAGTGAGGAACACAAATCAATAAAAGAAGAAAGGAGGACAGCAGGTCTACGAGATCCACCCAAGCCTTTGGTGATGGCACTTCAAATTCCTACACTGGGGGATACCTGAGAAAATGAACTAATATGATGAGTAATCTCTTAACGATGACCTATTATGACTGGATTTTAAGCTTTACCCAGCATCCTGACAGTGCCTGTGGAGTGGTGTTGATTCTTGTCTTACCACACGGTGTTTGGTAAGAGATAGAGAATTGGTAGATACTCCATACATGTAAAGGCTAATTTAATAAGCATTATAGTCTTCTACTAAATACCTCCAAGAATTTAGAATAGTGTCACTTTTAGTCAGTAAAAGTCTTGTTATTGAAACGCAAAAATTGAACTGGAACGAGTGATGTTCCTCTGACAGGATGATTCCTGGGTCCTTGTCCGGTGGAGTCGAAGAATGAAACCACGGACAAAAGGTGGTTTAGCAAAAGATGGAAACTTATTGAGAAACAAGCACAGACTCCCACGAGGGGAGGGGGAGAGAGTCACATTAAGTCCCTTTTTTTCTACAGTTAATTAAGGCTGCAGTGCTTTGTGCCCTGACATCCCCTCCGATTGGTCACTATCCCCTCTGATTTGGTCACTATAGCAACTTCAGAGCTCAAACCTCACGTGAGGTTCTCTTCTTCTCCCTTATTGTTTTTCTATTCCCTCTGGGATTTCCTCTTCCCTCTCTGAATGAGGGGCTTTCTTCCCTTTATTCTGTAAATGTATACCTTCTGTAGCTCCCAGCTCCCCTATTCTATAAAAATGTACCTTCCGCTGTTCCCAGCTCCCTTATTCTATGAAAATGTACCTTCTGCAACTCTGTAGCCCTGTGCTTTTTCCATGGACCCCTGAATGACTAAAATTTCCTAAAACCTGTCTATTTTACCCCTAAAAACTCCTTTCATTATCACAATTATTTTGATATCAGGAAATTCTGTATAACTAAGCCATATCTATATCCCAGCATATTGCCCAAATAAGCAATGCTTCAATGATGTGATTATATTTCTTTCCTTACAACACAATTCTATACAATGGCTTTTTCTATTGCTTGCCCCTGTCATAGCCATGCTTTGCAAAGGTAAATAAATAAAATGTATGATATTTATCACATCTGAGGAGAGACAAACTGAGCTTACATATCAAATAAAAATATTTCCTCTTAATTTATTTTGTTCCTAAATACAGAAGAAATTATCCTTCAAATTCTTTTAAACTTTCTTACTCCAAATAACAGTCACCTAAATAATATGCACCAAATCACCCACTAAAGCAAAAGAACCTACATAGACTTAAAACTGGAGGGTAAGAATACAATAAAGATCTGGCCAGGATCATAATTTCTGACACTTATGCATTTCCTCCCATGAACTCCTGGGGCTTTTAACTTGCAGTGGCTGCCAACACATTGACTGACTCCTCTAAATGCTGGCCTTTTAACAGATGGCCAACCTTTGTTTGTTTATAAGGTGACTAACCAGGTTTATAACTAGGACTATATTAGTGATAATCAGGAATTTGTGAAGCTCTCTGCCATCTGGGTCTGACCTCAGCCTATGAAAGAGCAGGCCCCTCTAGACTGCTATCTGACGTGCAATATGATTTGGAAGGATGTGTCGAAAGCAATTTAATTTTTTCCTCTTCTAATTCCATGGAGCACCTTCAAAGTACTTGTTTAAGAGAAATAATCACGTGTTACTTTTCTTACTAATTAACCTACTTTCTTTCAACTTTAGTTAACAAAAAGGAGAGGTTACAAATGAGATTGGTTGATAATCAAATTGACCAGTCAAAAATACAAAGAGCCAAATGACTGATTTTTCATAAAGTGATTTCATGCCACCCCTATTTGATTGATCTTTAAGTTTTTTATTTTGTGAAATAATTGGACAACTTAATAAATGACAACCTCATGACAGTCTTCCAACTTTATGATGATTTTGCTTATCTATGATAAATAAAACTGTAAGATAAACTCAAATATTTTTAAACTTCTACTTTTAAGTTTACTAAATTTTTAAATTACAAGAGCAACACAGCTAGCTATAAGAACAAAAATACAATCCATAAAGAAAAATAATGATTTATCCAAACCATTCTCTAATTTCTTCTCCCCAGTTAACCAATACTAACCTGTCTATATTTACTAGTATATTTTCTCACTGCTCATAAAAATGCGTTTACATACATATGTATGATTATAAGTATATGTTTATCTCTCTGTAACATGACATGTGTTTCTTGGCACTACAATGTGCATAAACTTCCAAACTAATGTGGCCATGAAAGAGGTTGTTGTGAAAACACAAACTTTGCAACATGTCATGCCCTTCAGATGCAGTTTCTTCCCGATCTTTCAAAAGTCAGCAATTCGTTTCCTCCCCATTATCTACCATTAAAGCTTCCAGAGCACTTTACAGCATTTGTGTTCACTGATCCAATTACAGTTCTAGAGTATTTGCATAGAATGGAAGTGTAGGCATGGGAGTTAAAGTCTCCATGACCTTTGTTGACCTAGAGTGGTTTCAATACTAAACTTCTTTCCAACATTAGCACCTACGTGCAAGCATACACATGCACACATGTCCACGTTTCTGCACACACGTTTTGGTTCCTAGGTAGAGAATTTTAGGCAATTTCTATTGTCTGCATTAGTGTTTTCGGGTTTTTCTGTTTGGTTGGTTAGATTGTTTTTTGTTGCTGCTTTTTTTTTGTTGTTGTTGTTGGTTGGTTGGTTGGTTGATTTTTCAATCTTCTTACCATAGAAAAGAGGGAAAATGAAACAAAGTTATAAATAAGCTTCAAGAAGTGCATATTTAGCATCAATGCTTATGCTTAAAAGGTAATAATTATCTAATTAACACCAGCCAAGAATAAAGCCACCTATATTTTAAGATACTAAGTTTCTTGCCATTGCAGGTTTTTAAGTAAAAGTTCAATCACCATGAGCCAAGGATAATTATGTTGGTAAGAAAACCCGTAGTTTACATCTAGCTCTAAAACCTTGATTTCAAGTTTCATCTATGACTTTCCCGTTGCCTTGGCTATCATACTAGTGATGCAGTGATTATTCTAAGCCAGGGAACTTTGTAGGAGCGATATTTGGAGGTACGGAAACTCTGCCATAACTCTCAAACCAAATAGTAGCAGCATATTTACCAATTCAGCATCTTAGAGTCACAGTCCTCATCCTAGGTAGAGAATTTTAGGCAATTTCTATTGTCTGCATTAGTGTTTTCGGGTTTTTCTGTTTGGTTGGTTAGATTGTTTTTTGTTGTTGCTTTTTTTGTTGTTGTTGTTTGGTTGGTTTTTCAACCTTCTTATCATAGAAAAGAGGGAAAATGAAACAAAGTTATAAATAAGCTTCAAGAAATGCATATTTAGCATAATGCTTAAAAGGTAATAATTATCTAATAATAATTTAATGATTATATGAAAATATAGAAGGATATCTATTGTCAGAGATGTTGTATATCATATTTAATTACATTCTGTTCTGGATTGTTATTGTTTTTATTTTACAAATCCATGAAGTCATGTTTTAATTAGACAGATTTTAAAACCCAGAGACCCAAAATGCTGATAATCTTTCCAGAAAAGTTGAGTTTTGTGTGGATTGCAGTGGCACTCCAGCTCATAAACCTAATTATATTTTGCCACTCAGGTTATAGTGCAAACAAGTGAATATTTAAGTGGGTAATGAAGTTGAAGAAAATAACCTTTGTGTATCATCCCAATAAAACAAACTATTGCACAATTGCTAAAATAATCTGGTTTTATGAGTAGGTTGGTTGACAAATTGATAATTATTTCTGTCTTTCTGTTGTTCTAAATTTTAAAAACAGATATGGAAGTTGAATGCTTCTCTCAATTTGTTTTACATGCACAACCTTCTTGAGATATCAATGCCATTTTCATTATCTTAAATTGGGTTAATACCTCATTAACTCAATTTAAGTTTTATTTTTACCGAGTTGCCTGTCTGTATAGCAAACAAACAGATTCAAGTCCTTTCTTTTCTTCCAAATATAGTCAACAGCTTTTATTCCTGCAGGGCATGGAGGAAAGGTGCACTTGGCAATAAAACCAGCATAAAATTAGTTAAGGAGGAAAGATGGGGAATTGGGAGGTTTTTCGTGCTGCTTTTACTAATCTAAAAGAAATCACTTGGAGTCATTTACTTTCCATTCTCTTTACGATAATTGACTCACACAACCCATCTCTTTTTCTTCAAATAGTTCTGCAATGATCAAACTAGATTGAATCTTTCTCTGGTTGTGTCTTTTACTTTACAACCACAATTATTCAAATAATAAATAGGAAAGTCATCCATAAGCATGTACACCCAGTCAAGTATAAATCTGCAATTGTTCCATTAGTATTTACAGATAGTATTTCATATATGGTCCATACTTTTGCACATAACTGAATACACTGAAGATTAAGTTTTTGATTAAGCAAATAAAATTTTGTATTAGCCAGAGTGATACTGGAAGGGAAGACAACATTATTAAGAAACTATTGTTAAGTATAACAATATACTCAGAACATTTTTTCAAATTTCTCAGAAATTTGAAAAAAAATTATCATAAGAGGTCTAACAGGTTTGACAATTATTCACATCTGAGTGCATAATGCCAGTCCAGTATTATATCATGAAATATTTTTTAATATTGGATCAATCTGAGAAATTGTTAGACATAATTTTAAGTATGCCAGTTTGGGGGGTTGAGGGGACAATTCATATATTAAAAAAAAAACAACATTGTGATCCATGACACTGAAAATCAGGAATGAACAGAAAGACCAGAATCAGATCAGCAAGGAAAAAAAGTAAATTCTTACCACATAGGATTAAAACGTGTAGACAGTTTGAAATACCTACTATGTGTCAGGTACTCGCCTAATTTCTAAAAATACTAGATAAAACATGCGGTTATTTTACTTAATATACAGTCTAGTATATGCGAGAATAGTACAGTTCTGATAAAACAGGCCACAGCATGTAAAGGACACCTTAGGTCACCCTTAGGAGCTTCAGATTGGAGTTTTACCTCCCTATTCGCTCAAGGATAAAGTAGCATATAGTCAAGTGAGAATGTCCCGATGTCCTTGTTCGATGTCCAATAGTGAGCTAGGTGGACGCTCTTGCAGAAACATCCCAAAGGCTTACCACCTGGACCCAAACCAAAGTTTGCTGGCTAAGTCGGCATAGTTAACTCAACTCTTCACCACTAGGTCCCTTCACTCCATTCAAAACCAAACTCCCTCAAAAGACAATGCCTCAGCCAGTCTCTTTCTACTTATCCCTTATTTGTAATTCAAGCGGGGGGGGGAATCAATACTTAGGGCATTGATAGTAAAGAAATGTTAGAGCCAAGTGTATTCAATAGATCTCAATTTTTAATTCACTTTTTTAGCTACACGGGGAGAGACAAAGAACAACTGAAGAAAAAATGGGAGGAGAGAGAAGAGACAAAGAAACAGAGAAAGAGAAAGAGGACTATTAGGTCCTGCAAAAGACTCCATGAGGAGAAAATCTATTACAAGCTGGCTTCAATCGACAAACCTATGACTTAGGCATAGAGTAGCAGACTAATTTTAAGCTCCATCCCTTTTCCCTCTAGAATAAGACTCTGACTGTAGCAAGAAACATAGGCTTTGTTTTTTCATTTTAAATTTGATAAGAAAAACTTAGTATGGCTGCTAGCTAGAGCAATGTGGTTCGTTTACAAAAATTCTTAACCTTGGGGGATATCTAAGATTCTAGTAAGATTCCAGAAAGGCGCGTGTGCACATACCTATGAAGTCTTTTGCCTGCAGCTTTACAGTGGTCTCAGGATCCAGGCAGCCATGCTTGGATCCAGGCTCGGGGTAACATGTTCTCTCTTAGTTGCATTTCCAGTTAATTAACGAACTGAGAAAGAAGAAAACTCTGAACTCTGAACTCTATGTATATAAAAATCTAAGAAGCAGCATACTGGGTCAGATTAATGCATGTGTGTAATAAGAAGCCAAGAAACACAGCACTGGGTGAGGTTAACGGGCCTCCGGCCCCATATGCAGTTTCTAAGAGTGGTCTCTAAGAAAAATAGGAGAGCATAAGAAATACCTAATGATTCTCAGTTTATCTAAAAATATTAGAGTTCTTCAACTAAATATATCTGACCTTCTTTTAGTAATCCAACTTCTATCTATATTCAGCAGACATGAAGATGCCCAAATTTGCCTTATTTATTGAACTTCAGGGAAAAAAAAAGAAATAAAAGGGGGACAAAGAGACAGCTGGACCAGGCATGTCACCCCACTTTGACCTTAGCTGCTGTCCTTCCCAGAAACACAAATCCTTTTCTTGGGTGTGAGAAGGTAAAGATGAAATGCAATGCCAAAGTAAACTTACTGTATGACAGCCCCAAAGAGAACCAGAAAGAAAATGCCTTTAAATATCTCAGTCACTGAAACGTTCATTACTATGCCTGACTGACCTGGAGGAAGAATAGGGGCATTGGAATGTGTCTCAAATCCTCAAAATAAAATCAAAATTCACTGAAGCACTCTCAAATAATGGCTTACTAGAGTAAAAACTGTGTTAAGAATAAATTTTTTATGGGACCGAGATGTGCATTTAACCAGTGTGCCTATGTTCTCAAAATGAATGGATTTTCTTCCTGGAAAATGTTCACACATCAATGGCAACATAAAATCCAGTAATTATCTTCTATCTTCTGCCTTTCTAACACTGTGTGATGCAGTAATTCTTCTATGCCCAGACGTAAGGCAGCTGGGAATTACACAATATCAGCACACATTTCACACAGGTCATGTTCTGAGATTATCTATTTTGCCCCCAATGAAAAACACCTGTAGGGGGCAGGAGAGGAAGGTCTGCCTGGAAACCAAGAGTTGTTACAACAACAGACTTTAAAAATAATTACCCCTGCATTAAAAATGACAAAAAAATAAAATTTGAATAAATTCTAATAGTCTTTTTAGAAAGCGTTTCTGATGTTTTAAATGCTTAACATAAAACAATCAAGGTGGCTGGTTGGGATGAAGAGTACAATTACATTGTATCAGTTTCAGGATATTAGTTCAAGTCTAACAAAATTTTAATAGCAATATGTTTGATGGCATTAACTTACTGCTGAATGAATAGTGCTCTCCGGGATTTGATAGTATACGGCTCAAGAAAAGATTATTAAGAAGACATACAATGTACTTTTATAAAAGATATTTGCAGGAAAGCATTAGATGATACAGAAAATCAATAATGCCCTAGTGCCAATTTCAGCAACATTAAAATTACAGTGCTCATTGATATTTATGATGATAGAGCTAAGAAATCATTTCCTTTTTATCTTTCAGTACATTGGCATCTTCCTTTGTTATCCAGGGCCAGTTGCAAAATGTGATCAGTTCCTTTTCAAAGTGTTTTATAGATGATCTCTTTCCTAAACAGTTCTCAGAGAAGACCTTCAGCAGTGCATTCTTCCTAGTTCAGTGTATAAAAGGATTAGTAAACTTCTTTCCTTTTAGAGATGCCATAATAATTATAAAATATTAAGACTTTCAAAAGAGATCTTAGCAGAAACAAGTAAATAGGATTTGATAAACAGAGTTACTCATCTTTCTTTATTTCCTAGAAGAAATTAAGAATGATGGACTAGCTTCATTATCTCACATGTGTAAAACTGACGTCCAAATAATAACAAATTGCCCAAGGGTGGAATTCTATAGAAGTCACGAATTACAAATAAATCTCTTGAATTTCATTAATGTCTTTCTCCAATATCACCCAAACTATCATCAAACAGAAATATAAAGCTTACAATTACTTGGCTTCTGAAGTAACCCTATGAATTTTTCTAATGTGCTAACATATTATCACCAATGGTTTTAGATAAATTCATGAAACTAGAAGAGAATATAATGGATATGGTGATATATTGTTCCCACCATTTGCTGACTTAGTACTCTCTGGCTACAAGAGAAACAAAAGCTATTTGACTATATGAACTAGAAGAGAATATAATAGATATGGTGGTATATTGTTCCCACCATTTGCTGACTTAGTACTCTGGCTACAAGAGAAACAAAAGCTATTTGACTATATATCTCACTTACTGGGCTTCTCCATGGGTAAGGAGAGGCAAAGAGAGGCTCTCTAGTTGTAGAATAAATAGCAACTGCAGAGGACACATCCTTTCTCTGGTGGCTCCCGTGAATTGTGGAGTCTGCGGCACTGAGAAGTAACTGGGAAAAACATTTCACATATTATCCTGTGCCGAAGCTCCCGTGGATTTTCCTTTTCCACAGTAGCCAGCCCAGTATGCACACACACGTGCAATAGCATCAAATATGATAAAAGGTGAAGATGAAAGTTTCCATCGGCTCCTAAAGGAATCTGTTTCAACAGATGAGTCTACTGTCCCTGAACATAAAGATACTCTAATCATCTTCAAGGATTTCTGTGGGGTCACAGTCCTCTTGAGCTTAGAAAATCACTGGTAATAATGCATTTGACCTAAAAAAATTTCCAAGTTCTTGTTCCATCCAGACTAGTGCATTATTTTTCAGACTCATATAGGCCTCCCTGGACTTCATTTTTCAGGTCAATCCTGAGAGACAGGTACAATGTTTACATCCTCTCAGGGTGATCCCATCTATTCTTAGGCTGCAATTACCACCTATGGTCATTAAGTCCCACATCAATCTGCAGATCAGACCTACTATGGGCTGAATTATGCCCACCCCCCCAAATTCATATACTGAATCCCTAACCCCTTTCCCTCAGATTGTAACATATTTAAGAGATAGGTGTCACCTTTAAAGATGTGATTAAGTTAAAACACTTGCTCAAGCTTAATCCAATCAGGTGTTCTTATAAGAAGAGGGAATTTGGACAAAATGAAGAGCTACTAGGGGCACGTGTGCACTGAAGAAACAGAAGCAGCTGGCCATCGGCAAGCTAAGGAAAGAGACCCCAGGAGAAACCAAATCTGTCAACACTTTGACCTTGGACTCCTAGCCTCCAGAACAATAAGAAACAAATTTGTGTTCAGTCATCCAGTCTGTTACTTTGTTAGGGCAGCCCTAGCAAACTAATGCAAGATCCTTATCTTCAGCTCCAGACCCTAAATATAACAGCATCCTAGTTATCTCAAACTGCATGTTTCATAACTTCCCTAAACCTAATATGTTGAAAATTTAATTAACTTTATTTTACTCAAAATTTGCTTCTCCTCTTTTTATTCACATACTGATAATAGGCATATACATCTAACCAGTTGTCTAACCAGAAATCTGGGAATTGTCACTGTTGCATTTAATTTCTTCAACCACCATTTCTGTTTGGTTACCAAACAATGTTAAATCTACAGATTGAAAACCTATCCTCCTTCTTCATACCATTATATCTCTCTTAAAAATGCTTCATCAACCTACTCACTCATCTCCTGTCTTGTCCCCTGCCCTAATCAATCCTTTGCATTGTCATCAGAATGAGCTTAGGAAAATGCAAATCCTATGATGTCATTTCCTTGCTATAAATCTTTCAATAGTTTATCACCGTCTAAAAAAATAAAAGCAAGTTCTCATCATGGCATCAAATGCCCTCCATGACCTTCAGACCACATCCCACATCATCTACCATAGCCGGTCTGTACTCCAGGCATCCTGAGTAGTTTTGAATGTTTATATTCACTTTCCTCCATACATTGGAGCAACCTTCCCTTCTTTACCTGCCTACCTCTAATTTATCTCTCAAAAGTCAACACAGATAACACAATAAAGAGCCTTACTTATCTGACCTGCCACAGGCCAGCCTCATATAGGTGCCCCTCTAATGAAATCCAAAGGCATTTTATGTATATTAGTATATTTTATGTATGTTATTACCATAATAGTCCTTTACCAGTGAACCTAAGGTACTAGATTTAAGTCTTTGAAAACTTTGTGTTTGCATCCCGAGGCTCTCATGTGAGTTCAATCAATGTAAGTGAATGGAAGAATAAATTAAGGGATGAAGATATGAGTGCAGGTTTAGACATGTTAAAATTTTCTTAAGAATTTCCTGAGGCAAAGCCGTTAGTAGAGCCAGTTATATTCTATATGTCTGAGAATTTTCTTAGATAAAAAATTTTCAAATAAACAATCTGATCCCTCAAGTTGTTACATTTTTCTACTCCTATTAAAAAATGCAACCGCATCCTAAAGGTTTATTGGCATATCTTTCCTAGTTCAGCAGTTTCATAAACTTCTAGCTTCATGGTCAACCACCATGTGCCCACAAGGCCCAAGGCCCTCAAATTTAATATTACTTCACGTTTCTTATATGCCACTAGGGGTATCTATGTGAGGGGAAAGTTCTTCTTTTCTCAGGAAAGTAACATAATAAAGCATGCCTTGATAATAAAACAGATACAATAAATAATGCCTTCAATGTATGCCTTCAATGTAAAATAAATAATGCCTTTTTAGGTTATAGAGTTACCTGTAGTATTTTCTCTCTCTGGCTGAACACCACAGTTATTTTACCATCCTTGATTAGAAGTTTAAAATAAAACTTTCTCTACCTGTAACTTTTTTTGAAACCTGATCTTGTCCCCTATCTCTTTTCTTACAAGTCTTTCATCAAATCACAGCCTTTTCACTTATCTTTATTTAGAATCAGTACAAATTGTTCAACTTTGTTCAGACAACTGAAACTTGCTAACTCCTTGGGTCTTTTAACTTTTGATTCATTGTTGATTTTCAATTATTTCTCTGTGGTGGATGCATGCTTATGTGCTCATAAATCTGAGTCTCTGGGAAATGTATACGCATGGATTGTAGAGACTTCCCATCTGCCACACACCTATTTCCATTTCAGTCAGATGTCAGGAGTGAGAACTACCTCAAAGATTATTCTGTTCTCTCATACCACTTTGCTTATTCCTCAACGATCTCATGTATCAGTTATAATAATAAATGCGTAATATGCTAATTAGACCTGACAGCCGAACAACCTTCCGGACATCCTTACAGATGACCTTCCGGACAAAGCCGGGGCTGTGAGGGCCGAGGCAAGGTGGTAGGGCTGCGAGGGCGGAGCCCCTTGCACGAATTTCATGCATCAGGCCTCTAGTAGTATTATAATGAGCTACATTTTTGTTGTTTCTCGACTGGTTTGTAAGTTACGTAAGTGTAGCATCCACTTATCCCCTTTTCTATTTTCAGCACTAAAACAATGTAACATTTAGAGATGCTTAAAAATGGTGCTGTATTGAATTGGTTTTGCCCGTTGCTTTTGTATTGGCAACATTAAAGGGTTTTCTTTGATTTTTTTTTTTCATAGAGTCTTGTTTTTAAATGATTTCCTTTCTTTTTTGCAATTAAATGGAATTTTATCATTAACTGAAAACACATTTTGGATGTATTTCATTTTGTTTAATTGCAGTTTAGGCATCACTAGTCCCACTGTGCTCAGTTTTGCATCATTGATTTAACTACATCAACTTTAGTTTCTAGACGTCTTTAAATTATATGGATTGTTTGTCTTTCTGGTTATAGAGTTACCTGTAGTATTTTCTCTCTTTGGCTTAACACCACAGTTACTCATTTTAGAATATAGGAATTCTACATTGGCTACAAAATCATATTTCTTTAATAGTGCATTGAATATTATTATCTGACTCGTTTGAAGATAGACGCACTCCAAGAAATCAAAGATGACTTAAGAAGTGAGCAAAAATCCTGATCAATGATTTACATTTCTCTTGGGAAATACTGTACAAATATTTGCCATGGTAACCAGTCTGTATTTTCTGGTTTTCTTACAACATTTTCTTCCCTATGTCTGTAGCAATTTCAAAACAGATAACTAAAATGCTTACAAATCCAACAATTTGATGATGCAGGATAGAAAGGAGAAAGGAGAAGTCTGGGTGGCACAGTCTACGTGAGAACTAAGAATGGTACCTTCTTTGAAAGAGTTACCTGAAGTGATCAAATATGTTGGTTGTGGAAGGACAGAAACCTCAGGTCACACAATCATAACTAGTGAAGTTGGGTCTTGATGAAATAAAC
Organism: Myotis brandtii; assembly: GCF_000412655.1. Classification (NCBI taxonomy): domain Eukaryota; kingdom Metazoa; phylum Chordata; class Mammalia; order Chiroptera; family Vespertilionidae; genus Myotis; species Myotis brandtii. The sequence continues at coordinate 225,619 of NW_005371734.1, forward strand.
ATTATGTTAATCCAATGAGCAATCACTATGGAAAAATCAAGCAAGTTCATGATCATGAGAATCTGAAAGCTGCTATTCTTTGCTTATCTCAGAGACCCTGACAGTGATCATGCTGCCAGGATTTAAGGGCAGCAGCTGACTGGAGCAGGCTTTGGAAGTGAATGAAGACAGAAATCACAGGTATAGGGCCTTAGAATTGTTGTTGTTGTTGTTTTTAAATCAATATTTAGTGGCAATAGAGACAGTGCTACAAAGAGGACATCTGTAAAATAAATGGAAATATTTACATGACTGGCATCATAAGGTCTGTGAGTAGCCAGTCACCTGAGAATGAATCAGTTCCAGGAACGAGTAAGTCAAGAAACGGATCCTATCCAGGAAAGAATGAGGTGTGACAGGCCACTCTTTAAAACTTCTAGGACAGTTGGTATATAATATTATAATAGTTATATTAGTTTCAGGTGTACAATATAGTAACTTGACATTTTCCTCACTTTTGAGTTCCAAAACTCCCTATCCAGCTAGTCTTTGTGGCAAAGGACAGAGGTTGGTATGCAGTCAAGTTTGTATGACCATCTATCCTTGGTGGTGAGAACTTGTGAAATAGCCAATACTGATCTAAATGATACTTTAAATAACAGGAATGCGAATATCCAGAAGATAGAATATAGGAACCCCGGCTCCCAGAGACATCAGAAGCATAAATTAAATGAAGTCTGTCAGGTTTTGGACGTCATCTCCAATGATTATATATGATGTTAGCACTACTTTCGTTTTTTGCTTTCAAAATGCTAAGATACTCTAAACACTAGCTTCTATAGGGGGAAAAAATGCAATATGAATGAGTTCTTTAATTAATAAGTTGATTAATGTAAGCTTGTGTTTTAAAAGGATATTCAAGCTTATTTCTAGGTCAGTAAGAATATGTATATCAGTGTTATTTTAGGGTTAATAAATTGATGAGTAGTCCATATAGTTTAATCAATGTTCTATCTATATATTTATTAGAAATAGAGAATCATTACCAATATAAAAATGACATTGAGATTTATTTTAAAAAGGCAAATAGAATCATTAATTTGTGAACCATTTTTGTTGAATTGTCAGTGCAATAGATGGCTTTAATGAATTGTGACCAAGGCTGATCCTTCCCTTCATTTATTGAAAATAAGCCTTATCTGAACAGAACACATGCCCTGTGGTATTAGCATGGGTTATATTTAAACTTCATTATGATTCTTGAATATTAACTATAATATGGCTAGGGGAATCTGACCTTAGCAAGAACATCACTTACATTTATAATAGCAGCTAAAGAAGTACAGTGCATTTCCAAACCCCTGTTGCATTTGATGGCACAGGACTTAATACTACAAAGATATGCATATGTTTTTATTCCCTAGAACTTCTATACCATATATATAATATCACATATATGTTTGTATGTATGTAAATATACATATACATGTATGTATATCTTTTATATTTTAGTTCTCTATATATACATATAGTCCTTCCTTATAAGGGCATATCCTATATAATAAAGAGGTAATATGCAAATTGACCATCATGCCCTCGCACAAGATGGCCGCCCCATGTGGTCACAAGATGGCTGGCAGGGGAGGGCAGTTGGGGCGATCAGGCCAGCAGGGGAGGGCAGTTAGGGCGACCAGGCTGGCAGGGCAGGGCAGTTGGGGCAATTGGGCCGGCAGGGGAGGGCATTTGGGGGCCTCCAGGCTGGCAGGGGAGGGCAGTTGGAGGTGACTGGGCTAGCAGGGGAGGACAGTTTCTGGGGGACCAGGCCTACAGTGCAGGGCAGTGCCTCCAGGCTGGCAGGGGAGAACAGTTTCTGGGGGACCAGGCCTACAGTGCAGGGCAGTTGGGGCGATCAGGCCAGCAGGGGAGGGCAGTTAGGGGCGAACAGGCTGGCAGGGGAGGGCAATTGGGGGCCTCCAGGCTGGCAGGGGAGGGCAATTGGGGGCCTCCAGGCTGGCAGGGGAGGGGTTAGGGGGGGATCAGGCTGGCAGGCAGGCAAGCGGTTGGGAGCCAGCAGTCCCGGATTGTGAGAGGGATGTCCGACTGCCGGTTTAGGCCCTATCCCACAGGGATCTGGCCTGAACCGCAGTCAGACATCCCCTGAGGGGTTCCAGATTGGAGAGGGTGAAGGCTGGGCTTAGGGTCATCCCCCCACCAGTACACAAATTTCGTGCACCAGGCCTCTAGTTATGAATATAAAGTCCAGTGTTTTGGTGTGTGTGTATGTCTGTGTGTGTGTGTGTATGTGTGTGTGTGTTATGTGTGCTTGCTTTAGTTCAAAACATAAAACTTTGGAAACTTGACCCAGTTGTACTTGAGTTTAGAGTTACACTTGTTAGGTAGTAATACTTTCTGAAAATTTTCTATTGCTGTGAAGCATTAAGCCCTCCAAAGTTCTAAATGTGGTGGGAAATATACACAGACAACATGATTAGGCAGTTACAGAGCTTACATAAACAGTAGCATTTCCATATTTGTATATTTTCATCCTGTATATATTATTCCATCTGGTAGCCTACCCTGAGGCTTATTTTATCACCCTACTTGTCCCATAAAGTATCTTGAGATTTCTTATTGAAAGAAACAATGAAAATGCTAATTAGTTATATTTTTCATCATAATCTTTTTTTGATACTAAAGGATCCCTCTCCCTTTTCTGTTCCTGTACTGTGCTCTACTTCCAATGAGTCTCATTGCCCCGAAGCTATCATTTTTAGACTTCTAATATTGTTTTCTGCTCACAGGGCTTAATAACTACTTTTTAATGGATTCTGTTTACCTTAGAGGCAGGCATTTTGAAGAATTCAGCTTATATTTGGTCAGGATTAAAAACTTCTATGTGGCTTTGGGGGCTTTTTTCTTAGAAAATTAAAATTGTTTAATCTTTTGACTGAAAGAGGAACTGAAATTATTTCTTTTTAAAATTAGACACTTGAGATTTTAAAGGGATCACAAAAGAAGACAATCTTGCATGTATTTAAATTTGTAGACAGAATATTTAATGTACATAATTATTTTAGTTCTATTTATTATTTTTTACCTGCTTTAAGAAAATAGCTATCTAACCAAGCCCTATAGGTCAATGGAGGAGAAGGGGGACATATGTAATACTTTCAAAAATAAAGATTTAAAAAATAAAGAAAGAATAACCATGGAGTTCAAGATGTACAAACCTTTTGAAAGCTTCTTTTTTTAACTTAAAATTATCTCCATTTCTCTCCTTCCTTTAGCCAAGAAAATCCCATCTAAATAATGATTCAAACAATGCTAAATTCAATACCCTGAAAGAGGTTTTATTTATTCTCTAGAGACCCAGTGCACTAATTCGTGCACCTTGAAAGAAACTGTGGGCCGTGAGGCTGCGTTGGGCACAGGGGCAGATCTCTGCCCATCTTCCATGCTCCTCTTGTCACGGACCCTGGTCCCCTTTCTGCCAGCAACCGCACTCCCACCACCACCACTCCCATGCACTGAAGGAGCCGTCCCCAATCACTCTGTGCCATCAGTGGGTGCAAGCGGGGCCATTGCCGACAGCAGATGCGAGAGGTGGCTGCTGGCCCCAATTGCCCCTCAGGACCAGGGGGAGTTGGAGAAGCCCTGAGTGATCGGGGCTGGCGCCAGGCACCAGTAGCAAGAGGGGCTGGAACTGGAAGTGAGTGTGTGCACCAGGTGATACCATGGTGCATGGGAGCAAAGAATTTTCAGTAACCACCAGAGGCTCACCCTAATGACAGCAACCAGTGTCCCACCTTGGTCTGGTGCCCCCACTCACCTGCTCCACCATCCTGCTGCAGCCAATGCCCGCAATGTTCTGCACTCTACTGCCTGCTGCTGACACCCGCCATGTTCTTCTCAAGCCCCCTTGTGGTCAGCGCATGTCATAGCGACTGGTTGTTCAGTTGTTCCGCCATTCGGTCTATTTACATGTTAGGGTTTTATATAGAGAGATTTGCTCACTTAAACATGTGTTGCTCTTATGCCTCTAGTACAGTGGTTCTCAACATTCCTAATGCCATGACCCTTTAATACAGTTCCTCATGCTGTGGTGACCCCCAACCATAATCATGCACTGGTGGGGTCCCTCAGCCTGCCCTGCACCCTCTCACAATCAGGGACCCCTCGGGGGATGTCAGAGAGCCAATTTCAGCCCGATCCCACAGGCCACTCACCTTGGGAGGGCGCCAGATGCAGGGCTCACAGTTGGTGAGTGCTGCTACAGTGGCACAAGCCTCTCCTGACCGGGACTGATTGGGCGCAAGCCCGCATCAGGCGCAGTGGGGCTGGGATGAGCGGGAGCGGCAGGTAGGAGCTGCAGGGTTTCAGCCCAATCCCCACAGGCCACCCTGAGGGACCCCACCCACCATGCACAAATTCATGCACTGGGCCTCGAGTTTCCTCATAATGAGGATAATGGTAGATCAAGATAGAGGAAGACATCTGAGATGTTTTAAATTTGGCTAAATATAGATAAGAGAATTTAAAAAGAAAGATGCATTTCATTTAGATATGATTCATTTATGTGTGAATGAATATTTATCTCCTACAGAAGAATTTAAAGGGCAGTCACTAAATGAGAAACAATATTCAGAGAACAACAGTCATCATCTACAACAAACTTCCATAATCCAAAAAAAGAGGCAAACAGGAAAAGCACTGTGCCAGGGGATTGAGATACAAAGAAGAAAAATGTATCATCACCACCTTCTTATTACATATGTGACCGCAAGACAAGATTAATACAAATGAGCATTCTCTTCATTTTCTTTCCAGCTTCTGAATTCCCTTGCACTTTATCAATATAGCTTTTCTACATTTACCATCACCTGCCTTGTTTTAGTTATTACTACATACTCATATCTCTTAAGCCCATGAAAGCAACAACTTGAGTCTGCTTCATTCAGGTATAATACCAGGCAGCATGCCCCACGGCAGAGGGCCATAGCAAGTACTTAATGAATGAATAAAACAAGTTACAAGGTGAAATCACACATGTTGCCACACACATGGGATCACTGATCAACTGTCAGATTACAGAGGCTTCTCTGGCCAACCAGTCCATTTTGTTTTCCAGCCCACCGCCTCTCTAACCACTTGTTTTGCTTCATTTGCAAAGCCTTTATTGCTGCCTTTTATTATATTAAATATGAATTTTGTCAGCTCTTTGGGAGAAGGGAATTTGTTTTATCCACTGCTATGACAATACCTTTATTTTAAAGCGCTACCTTAAACAAAGAAGTAGTCAAATTTATTTGTTGAATAAAGAAATAAGGTTGAAGGGAACAGTGATGGGTTTAATTTGAGATAAAAATAAATTCATGGCAAATTATTCAGATTAAGATACCAAACACTAGGTCTTATAAGGCAGGCCCCCTCCGGTCTTGAAGCCCCTGACGGATATGTTCACATGGTACTGCCAGTTGGTGTATCTGTTGGACTAACAATAATGCCATGCTGGTTAGTGTCTTAAGTTAAAATCCCATAGTTCACATCCAAAGACCGAGATTAACCTCACATTTTGAACAACCTATTTATAAGCAGTTTTCCAAAAGAGACATATCAAAGTGGCATTTAGATGGGATGCATGACCCCAAACAGTTGAGATCCTCTAAGACTATGCATTTCTGAGTACTGAGCTGAAATTAAGAGTTCCAAGGCCTCTACAGCTACTAAATAATTGAGGAGCCTATGGTTTCTGTGTCTCAGTTTCCTTCTCCCTGGATGGAGGTGTAAGGGGTGTAGAAGAGACAGGCTTGGATTATAAAATCCCGCCCAGCTATAATGCTTCCAGATTCTACTATAGTCAGTGAAAAAGGATTTGACTCAGAGGAAAGGGGAAGATGAGAGGAAGGACCAAGATCATCATGTTCTAACTAAACATTCACTCTGTACACACAACTATTCACCTGCACCGACATCTGTTGACATTTCCGTTAGGAATGTTCACAGTGCATCAGCAACAAGCAATTTCTATACCCACCTCTATAAAATAAAGGAGTAAGCATTTTGACTTTAGTATAAGGTTACTAAATATCTTTCTACTCAATTTTTATCAAACTGTCATATGTACATAACTGTGATTTGGGCTTCATATTTTCTCTCTATCCTTTGGTCATAACTATTCACATTTTCATTATTGAGTATCAATAAACCTGTTTTTCAGCAACATTTCTAAGGGGAAAAAAACAGGTAGAGTATATGAATGCTGGTTTTATATCAGATATTAAGGATTGTATTTAATACCCTCCTACATAATATCCCTTGCTGAATGTCCATATGAGAGGTTTTATTTATCTCATAATAACATAATTAGGCTAACTAAGGAACTAATACTAACTTAGAGATAATTTAATGAAACTCCAAAAAGGCATAGTTAAATTTTAAGTACATAATAATGCAATAGAAATATACTATTTTTAAAAAATGATAAAATCCTACATGATGTATTAAATATAAATTAACTTTAATTATAGTTTATTGTCTCATTTTCACAAATATAATCTCTAACTCTGCTAGAACATGTTATAACTAAAATAATTCATTTCCTTGATGCAATAGTAACCTTCCTTCATTCTTCTTTTTTAAAGTCAAGAAACACAAACATAATTTCACAAGTTTCTGTATATTTTCTCTAAGTGAAGTTTGTTTTCATTATGTCAATTATTTCCCTCAAAGGTATGTGGAGTAATAAATGAAAATATAAACAAACATAATAGTGATAATACATCTGTTGCAGCACACAATAAATTATATTATGAGGACATTCAAAAATTAAAAATTAGCAATCGTGTGCTCGATTCAGCAGTTCATATACTAAAATTAGACCAATAAAGAGGAGATTAGTTTGGTCCCTGAGTGAGGATGACATGCAAATTTGTGAAGTGTTCCATATTTTTAAAGAACAATTAAATGAAATGGATGAAATGGAAGCAACTAAAATACCAGATGCAAATTTTAAAATAATGGTTATAAGAATGCTCAAGGACCTTAAAGGAAGAATGGATGACCTCAGTGAGAACTTAAACAAAGGGATAGCAACCAATAAAGATAACATGAAAACCATAAAAAAGAATGAGTCAAGCAGGGTTGGTGTGGCTCAGCAGTTGAGCATCAAACATTGACCCATGCACCAAGAGGTTACTGGTTGGATTCCCAGTCAAGCCACATACCCAGATTGCAAACTCAGTCCCCAAGAGTGGGTTGCAGGAGGCAGCCAATCAATGTGTCTCATCGATATTTCTGGCTCTTCCTCTCCCTTCCTCTCTCTCTCTCTCTAAAAAAAAAATAAAAAAAAAATACATAAAACATATGTTTTAAAAAAGAATGAGTCAAAAATCCTATATAATAAAAGCCTAATATGCTAAGTGTCCAGTCAACCAGTCAGCCATTCAACCAATCAAAGTGTAATATGCTAATGATATGCTAAGGCCGCTCAACCATTTGCTATGATGTGCACTGACCACTAGGGGGCAGATACTCCGACCGGCAGGTTAGCTTGCTGCTGGAGTCCTGCTGATCAGGACTGAGCGAGATGGGCTGGACATGCCCTGGAGCCCTCCCACAGTCCCTCAATGGCTGGCCAGCCTCCCACATCTCTCCCCAGCCCCGATCATGCACCAGTGGGGTCCCTCGGCCTGGCCTGCACCCTCTCGCAATCCTGGACCCCTTGGGGGATGTTGGAGAGGTGGTTTTGGCCAGACCAAGGCACCCCACTGGTGCACAAATTCATGCACTGGGCCTCTAGTAAAGAATATAATATCTGAAATAAAGAGTACACTAGAAGGAATCAACAGCAGGTTAGATGAAGCAGAGGATCAAAGCAGCAAATTAGAGTACCAGATAACAGTAAACACCTAAGCAGAGCATCAAAAAAAAGAGAGAGAGAGAGAGAAAGAGAGAGAGAGAGAGAGAGAGAAAATTAACAGAAATGAGGAAGCCCTGGCTCAGTGGCTCATATGGCTGGAGCATATTCCATGCACCGAAAGGTTCCAGGTTCAAGTCTCAGGGCACATACCTTGGTTGGAGGTTTGAGTCCTAGTCAGGGTGCATCTGAGAGGAAACCATATACTTGGGTGAGAATTTAAAAAATTCAAATTAAAAATAAGAAAAAGAGTAAAGTCTAAGAAACCTCTGGGACAACATCTACATTATAGTGGAACCAGAAGGGAAAGAGAGTGAGCAAAGGATAGAGAAACTGTTTGAAGAAATAATAGCTGAAAACTTCCCTAACCTGGTGAAAAAAAAAAGTCACCCAAGTTCAGGAACTTCAGAGTCCCAAATAAGATGAACCCAAAGAAAACCACAACAAGACACATCATAATAAAAATGGCAAAGGCTAAAGACAAAGAGAGAATCTTAAAGGCAGCGAGAGACAGACAGTTAGTTACCTACAAGGGAGTTCCAATAAGGCTATCAGTGGATTTCTCAACAGAAACACTTCAGACCAGAAGAAATTAGCATGAAGTATTCAAAGAGATGAAATGCCAAGACTACAACCAAGACTACTCTACCCAGCAAGGATATTTAAAATTGAAAGCAAAATAAAGAGCTTCCCAGATTAAAAAAAAAATTGTAAAGGCTAAAAGAGTTCATTATCACCAAACCACTATTGCAAGAGATCACATTGCGGACCAGTAGTTTTATTGCTAGCTTTACCCAGTGGCCAGATAAGTTTCTATTGAACGAGTACAAAAATCATTTTACATAAATGTTAAAGGCATACTTTAAAATTAAATACCCATTGCATTTTGAAGTTATTTATTACATGTTCTTACAAGCTAATATCTTTTTAAAGTATGATACTTTGTAAAACACTGTTTAATATGAAGCGAGAATTCTCTTGATATGTCCTCAATGTCTTAAAAAGACTGCTTGAAGAAGAAGAAATAGAGGGGGGGAACATAGGTATAAAGAAAAAATGGCAATAAATAAGTATTTATCAATAATGACCTTAAATGTAAATAGCTTAAATGCTCTAATCAAAAAACATAAGATAGCTGAGAGGATAAGAAAACATGACCCATACATATGCAATCTACAAGAGGTCTACCTCAGAACAAAAGATTCACACAGGCTGAACTTGAAGGATGGGGAAAATTTCCCATGCAAATGGAAAGAAACAAATAAACAAAATAAGCTGGGGTAGCAATACTCATATCTGACAAAAGAGATTTCAAAACAAAGGCCATAAAAGAGACAAGGCCACTACATAATTGTCCCAACAAGAGGATATAACCCTGGTAAACTTATGGATCCAATATAGGAGCAACTAAACATGGAAAGAAAATCTTGATGGACTTTAAAGGAGAGATTGACAAAGTACAGTCATAGAAGGAGATTTTTTAAAAAATGTATTTTATTGATTTTTTACAGAGAGGAAGGGAGAGGGATAGAGAATTAGAAACATCGATCAGCTGCCTCCTGCACACCTCCTACTAGGGATGTGCCGGCAACCAAGGTACATGCCCTTGACCGGAATCGAACCCAGGCCCCCTCAGTCCGCAGGCCAATGCTCTATCCACCAAGCCAAACCGGTTAGGGCTAGAAGAGGATTTTAATACTCCACTGTGATCAATGGATATATCTTCCAGACAAAAAAACAAATAAGGAAACAGCAACCTTACATGAAAAACTAGATCAGAAGTGTTTAATTGCTATTTAGAGAATATTTAATCCCAAAGTAGCAAAATATACCTTCTTCTCAAGTGCACATGGAACATTCTCAAAGATAGACTGCATGTTAGGACACAAAATAAGTCTTAACAAATTCAAGAAGATTGAAATCATACAAGCATCTTCTCATCACAGTGGGATGATATTAAAATTCAACTACAGTGAAAATACTCATCAACATTCAAACATATGGAGGCTAACCCATGTTATTAAACAATGAATGGGATACCAATGAGTTTAAAAAAGAAATAAAAATTTACATAGAAACAAATTAAAATGAACACACGACAACCCAAAATATATGAGACACAGTGAAAGCAGTCCCGAGAGGGAAGTTCATAGCATTACATGTTTACTTCAAGAAGCAAAAAAAAAAAACCTCAAATAAGCAATCTAATGTTATATATAAAAGAGCTAGAAAAAGAACAACCAAAGAGCTCAGAGTAAGTAGAAGGGAGGAAATAATAAAGGTCAGAGGAGAAATAAATGACTTAGAGAGTAAAAAACAATACAAAAATTCAATGAAAACAAGAGGCGGTTCTTTGAAAAGATAAACAAGATTGACAAACCTTTAACCAGACACATCAAGAAAAAAAGAGAGAGGGCACAAATAAATAAAATCAGAAATGAATGAGGAGAAATAACAACTGACATCACAGAAATACAAAGGATTGTAAGAAAAATACTACGAACAACTATATGCCAACAAATTGGGCAACCATGGAAAATAGTTAAATTCCTAGAAACATACAATCTACCAAAACTAAATCAAGAAGAATAAAAAAACCTGAATAGACCGATTACAACGAATGAAATTGGAGCAGTAAAAAACAAAAAACAAAACAAAAAAATCCTCCCAGCAAACAAATGTCCTGGACCGGATGGATTCACAGGCAAGTTTTACCAAACATTCAAAGAAGAACTAACACCTATCCTCTTCAAACTATTCCAAAAAATTTAAAGAGGAATGAAGACATCTAAGCTCTTTTTTCAAGGCCAGATTTATCCTAACTCCAAAACCTGAGAAGGACACTACAAAGAAAGAAAATTATAAGCCAATATCTCTGATAAACATAGATGCTAAAATAAATATCAACAAAATATTAGCAAACTGGATCCAGCAATACATTAAAAAGATTATACACCATGATCAAGTGAGATTTATTCCAGGGATGCAAGTTTGGTACAATATTTACAAATCAGTAAGTGTGATACATCACATAAACAAAATGAAAGATAAAAATCACATGATCAGATCAATAGATTCAGAAAAAGCATTCAATAAAATCCAGTACCAATTTATATTAAAACTCCCAGCAAAGTGAGAATAGAGGGATCATACTTCAACATAATAAAGGCCATATATATTATGAAAAACCTACAGCCAACATCACACACAATGGGCAAAATTTAAAAGCATTTCCCTTAAGATCAGGAATAAGACAGGGATGTCCACTTTCACAACTCTTATTCAACACAATATTGGAAGTCTGAGCCATAGCGATCAGAGATGAAGAAAAAATCAAAGGCATCCAAATTGTAAGGAAGGAAATAAAAGTGTCATTATTTGCAGACGACATGATATTGTACATAAAAAAATACTAAAAATTCCCCCCCAAAAAAAAAAAACCCTACTAGATTTAACAAATGAATATAGCAAAGCAGCAGGATACAAAATTACATATTCAGAAATTGGTGACACTTTTAAACACAAGTAATGAACTATCAGAAAGAGACACTATGAAAACAACCCTATTTACCATTGCAACAACAAATAATGTACCTAGGAGTAAATTTAGCCATGGAGGTAAAAGACATGAACTCAAAAAACTATAATCCCGGTCAGCGTGCCTCAGTGCTTGAGCATCAACCTGTGAACCAGGAGGTTTGATTCTCAGTCAGGGCACATGTCCCGGATGCAGGCTCCATTCCCAGTGTGGGGCATGCAGGAGGCAGCTGATCAACGATGCTCTTTCATCATTGATGTCTCTCTCTCTCCCTTTCCCTTCCTCTCTGAAATCAATAAAAATATATTTTATAAAACTATAGGACACATAGCCCATGGACGCAGACAATAGGGTAGTAAAGACCTGAGGAGTGTAGATGCTGGGAGGAGGCCAGTAAAAGGGGGAAAATAGGAGATATCTGTAATACCAATCACAATAAAACACATATTTTAAAAATAAATAAAAAGCAACATCAGACGTAGGGAAGACACATCCTATTGTTTCTGAACAATGTATTCTTTCTTTACATCTCCCTTTCACACCTCTCCTAATACCAGTTGATAGGTAAAAGTTGCACTTGCACTCATTTCCTTTAATTATACAAAATCTTATACTTGAACTTAAGAGCTCTACTGTTGGCTGAAATAGAGGACTCTGCTTTAAAAAAAACACTCTAAGACATTGAAGAAAAATTAAGGAAGATACAAATTAGAAGCATATAACATGTTCATGGATTGGAAGAATTAACATCATTAAATTGTCCATCCTACCCAAAGCAATCTATAGATTCAACACAATCCCTATTAAAATACAAACAGCATATTTCACAGATCTAGAAAACATACTCCAAAAATTTATATGGAACCACAAAAGACCCCGTATAGCCTCAGCAATTTTGAGAAAGGAGAACAAAGTTGGAAGACTCACAATACCTGATTTCAAACTATACTAGAAGGCCATTATAATCAAAACAAGCTGGTACTGGCATTATACTAGTAGATCAATGCAATAGAACAGAGAACCCAGAAATCGACTCATGCTTTTAGGTCAATTAATATTTGACAAAGGAGGCAAGAGCATACATGAGGAAAAGACAGTCTCTTCAATAAATGGCATTGGGAAAACTGGACAGATACATGCCAAAAAACGAAACTAGACCACCAACTTACACCATACACAAGAATAAACTCAAAATGGATAAAAGATTTAAATGTAAGTCATGAAACCATAAAAATACTAGAAGAAAACATAGGCAGTAAAATCTCAGACATCTCTCATAACAATATTTTTGTTGCTATTATCTCCTTGGGTAAGGGAAACTAAGGAAAAAATAAACAAATGAGACTATATCAAAATTAAAAGCTTCTGCACAACAGAAGAAACCATCAACAAAATGAAAAGGAAACCCACTGTATAAGAGAACATATTTGGCAATGAGACATCTGATAAGAGGTTAATTTTCAAAATATATAAAGAACTTATACAACTCAACACCAAGAAAACAAACAATCCACTTATAAATTGGGCAAAGGAATTAAATAAACACTTCTCCAAAGTGGACATGCAGATGGCTAAGAGACATATGAAGGAATGTTCAATGTCACTAATCATCAGAGAGATACAAATTAAAACAACAATGAGGTATCACCTCACACTTGCCAGATTGGCTCCTATCAACAAATAAAAAACAGTAGGTACTGGCGGGAATGTGAAGGAAAGGGAACCCTAGTGCCTTGTTGGTGGGAATTCAGCCTGGTGTAGCATAGTAGAAAACAGTATGGAATTTCCTCAAAAAAAGTTAAAAATAGAACTACCTTTTGACCCAGTGATCCCACTTTTGGGAATATATCTTAAGAATCCCAAAACACTATTTGAAAGAATAGATGCACCTCTATGTTAATAGCAGCACTATTCACAATAGCCAAGGTCTGGAAACAGCCCAAGTGCCCATCAATAGATGAGTAGATAAAAAAAATCTGTGGTGCATTTGCACAATGGAATACTTCACAGCCATAAAAATGAAGAAAATCTTGCTTTTTATGACAGCATGGATGGACCTGGAGAGCATTATGCCAAATGAAAGAAGCCAGTCAGAGAAAGACAAATACCATATGATCTTATTTATGTGTGGAATCTAATATACAAAATAAACTGACAGACACAATAGAAATAGAGTCATGGTACATAGAAGAGACTGAAAGCTGTCAGAGGGGTTGGGGGAGTGGGGAACTGGATGAAAGAAGGTGAAGGGATTAGTGAAAGAACCCATAGACACAGACAGCAGTGTGGTGGTGGCCAGAGGGAGGGAAGGGTGGGGGCTGGGTGGAGATGGGCAAAGGGTGTGGGGGAATGGGGCCATCTGTAATAGTATCAACAATAAAAATAAAGTTTAAAAATTAGCAATCTTTCAGATAAAGATTTTTTAAAGTGTTTGAGAGTACTAAAAATGAATTAAATCTAGGACTGTGAGTTGAAATAGAATGTAAAATAGTTTAAGATCCCTATGGTGTACTGTTCTTTCTATTAGACATCAATATATACAAAAAGCACAAAGACTTCATGGAACCAGTCAAAAAATTACCCCAGCTCCCCACTAATATCATAAACACTGGTCCTGCTGATCAGCCATTTAAATGAGTATTGAATGACACAGCAGTCTTTCACTGTTATACAGCTAGAGCTAAGGAAAACTTCAGAGAAGAAGCAATGAACTAGATTATGTCATTGGGAAATGTGGTTGTAACATGTATCATTTAAGATTTGTTAGCTATATGTAACACAATGCCCAATTAAAAGTACTTGAAGAAATAGTCGTTTATTGTCTCTCTCAGTAAGAACTCTGGAGTTCAGCAGTCCCATGGTTGATGTAGTAGCTTATGATGTTTGTTCCACTATTCTGCTACACCATCATTTGGTATGTTGGTGATAACGCTGCTTAAGGTTTTAAGATGACTATAGCAGTTGTAAGGATCATGTCTTCATGGAGCAACTTTCAAATGAATAAAGAAGTCAGTCTTTTCATGTGTCAGAGACTTTCAGCAGACTCAGGCTATCTTTTTGGCCAAAACTGCTTCATTATCCAATTCACAAATCACTTGTTGGCAAAGACAAATGGGGTTCATATGACTGGCTTAAAGAACAAAATGGTTTAGCCCAGCTGGCATGGCTCAGTTGGTTGAGCACCATCCCTGGAATCAAATCACCAGTTTGATTCCAGGTCAGGGCACATACCTGGGTTGCAGGTTCAGTTCCCAGTAGGGGGCATGCAGGAGGCAGCTAATCAATGTTTCTCATCAATATTTCTATCTCTCTCTCCCTCTCCCTTCCTTTGTCTGAAATCAATAAAAACATACTTTAAAAAGAATATAATTATCTCTTAAAACACTAGTTGGGTGGCCTTTATTTGGAGAACAATACTATCCCATACCTGAGAAAAATTGGTCTTCTTTAGGAAAGAAGAAAGGGATATGACTATGGAAAAAGAAAACACCAATATCTGCCACAAAATTATACATGACAATTTTTCACCTGAAAAATCTGATGAAATGCTGACTTTTAACCAATTCTGAAAGCAGAGAGGCTAACTGAGTAAATTACTCCCTTCTCCCAGCAATCTAAGGCAAGTTCATAAGCCAAGCACGGTGCCTGTCTCTCAGTGCCTGTGTGATGAATCAATGAAAAGGGCCAGCAATTGTTGCTTTGCTTTCTCTAGTAATGATCTTGCAAATGGAGATGACTCGTTGGCATTTCTTAAGCAAGTCAGCATGGGGACACACTAGTAATGCTGAGTGTCCTAGAGACTGTAGGGTCCAGTGCTGAACGATGTCAGGGGAACTCAGAAGTCTTTTATTCTCTGTGAAAAGGAATGACATCAAGACAACTCATTGAAAAGATGCTAATAGTATTTTTATAGTCAGTGCAAGAAGCAAACACTCAAAACAAATGTAAGTGTTGTGTTTTATAAGATACTTAGTAAAAGGGATAATTATTTAAAGCAGGGGTCCTCAAGCTTTTTAAACAGGGGGCCAGTTCACTGTCCCTCAGACCGTTGGAGGGCCGGACTATAGTTTAAAAAAAAACTATGAACAAATTCCCATGCACACTGCACATATCTTATTTTGAAGTAAAAAAACAAAACGGGAACAAATACAATATTTGTATTTGCATGTGGCCCGCGGGCCGTAGTTTGAGGACCCCTGATTTAAAGAATAAAATGATACTACAACAGGCATGTGTCATATGTACAATTTGAATGTGTATAACACAATTAGAACATTCTATACTCAGAGAGGAAAGATGATTAAGGAGCATGAAAATTTTGAGGATAGCTCTGTAAATCAATGACCAGATCAGATATGCATACTTATTGACAAAAGCAAGTTCTCATACAAAAACTTAAATAAGGTAGAAGAGAACTCTGACTAATCAAAATATTATTCCCTTCTGGCATTTATTGAAGACGAAAAATAAACTAGAAGTGGAAATAACATTTCAGAGATTCAACAGACTTGAGTTCTGAGAGATTAAATGTAGGTGGAGTAAACCTAGTTGATTCTACTGCAGCTTGTATAAGATAACCTGTTCTTTCTCTTTTTATTTTATTGTCTTTTTCTGGCTTCTTATTTGAGCCATTGGGATAATAGGGGCCATCTCCAAATCCAGCCTCTATGTAGTTAAAATCCCGCATAATAAAAGGCTAATATGCAAATGACAGAATGGTGGAATGACCAGTCAGTATGATGCGTGCTGACCACCAGGGGGCAGACACTCAACACAGGAGCTGCCCCCTGGTGGTCAGTGTGCTCCCACAGGGGGAGTGCCGCTCAGCCAGAAGCCAGGCTCACGGCTGGTGAGCACAGCAACAGTGGTGGGAGCCTCTCCCGCCTCCGTGGAAATGCTAAGGATGTCCGACTGATGGCTTAGACGCCCTAAGCCATCAGTAGGACATCCCCCCAGGGCTCTCGGACTGCGAGGGCACAGGCCAGGCTAAGGAACCCCCCCCCCCCAAGTGAACAAATTTTGTGCACCAGGACTCTAGTAGTAATATAAAAAAATGGAGTACTTCATCATCACCTAAAAGCAAGGGATTACTACTGATTTACTAGAAAGCCTTTCTCAAGATAAGGCCACATTTTGTACAAAGGATTGAACTCTTTGTGTGCATGCTAACATGGAGTAGCCTTACACCTGGGACCCTCAAATATAGCAAGTTCATCTTTGCTAAAACATATATATATATATATATTTTTTGGGGGGGCGGGGTCAAAAGCTCTTCATTCTTTTAGATCTAGAGAAAAATTCTAGAAGATGAAAAAGAAAGTATCACAAAACATAGCATGATGTTGGTAAAATAATAATAAAACATATGGATAGGATTTTATGTTTTAAATTTTTGTAGTATATTTAGTTCAAAATAGATAATAATTATACATCTCGCAATAGACGAAGATAGCAGTAGAGGCATATGAAATTGTACTCTTGAGCTCCAAATGGCTAAGTTGGAAGCATTCAAACTCCAAAAAGGGACCATTTAGAGGCTGTAACGGGCTTAGTGCTATTTAAAGTAATGAAGCACTTTCTCTACTTTCTGGATTCATTTCACCAAATGATTTCCTCAGCAGGTCAGATATAGATTTGCAGTAAGTGGAAAATATTTTCCAGGAATAAAACAACTGATTCCTAAGGCTCAGCTAACTTAGCTTTTCCAAATAATAACTTTTTATTATTATTATTTTGGTCAGACATGCCTTGGTTTCTGAGAAGGCGGTCACTGATGTTCTCAGACTCTCCCTGACCTTGCCAGACCCTCTACTTCATGTGTACTGAGCGCTCCTGAGAGGGAGGGACTACCAGCTGTGTGACCCTGAGTGAGCTACTCAACTTCTTGTGCTTAGTTTCGTTGGCTCTAAAAGATTAATAATAGTACCTGCCTCATGGAGCTGTGAATGGGGATTAAATCAGTGCTTTTTTAAAAAGGCCTTGGCACAAAGTAAGTACTCAATAAACCTCAGCCTTTATTACCCCTGTTATACAACAAAGCTTTCCCCTGGTATCAATAATGATCATTTTGCTCACCTTTTTTTCTTACAAGCAAAGCCTTCGTTCAGAATGCCTAAGTCTCTTAGATCTGAAGAGGAAATAATTTCCTTTCTAATGCCTAACCCTTTTAAGTTTGGTCTCACAATGAGAATTAACTGAAGCCATCTCATTTGTATCTACTTCTTTCTATGCTTTCCAGAGCAGTTTACATTCATTATTCATTTGGATCTCTCAATGATACTGTGCAGGATATACAATATCAATTCTTATTAGGCCAATTTTTTAAAAAAGATACAATAAAAAAGAGAGTAATGCTTTGCTTAATGGTTGTGCTGCTACCAAACGGCAGAGGGGCCTAAATGCCAGAGTTTAGAACACCCAGTGTTCTTCCAGCTATGCAAGTTAAGATAGTCTAAGATTCCTCTGGAGCAAATGAAACCATTCTATTTATATTAACAAAAGTCCACACTTTATTCAGATTTCCCCAGTTTTCCCCAATGTCCTTTTTCTGGCGTACGATCCCATTCAGGAGATGACATTACATTCAGTAGTCGCTTACTTACTTACTTTGAGTGAACCAGTTTCTCAGACCTCCTTATCTTTGATGACCTGACAGTTCTGAGGAGCACTGGTCAGGTGTTTTGTAGAATGTCCCTGAACTGGGATTTTTTTGATGTTTTTCTAATGATGAGACTGGAGTTATGGTTTTGGGGGAGGATACTACAAAGGTAAAGTCCGTTCTCATCACATCATGCTATCACATGGCCTATCACCAATGATGTTAACCTTGATCCGGGCTTGTGTGTGTCCCCTTGCAATACTATACTCTGGAGGGGAGTCAACACACACACTCACACTTAAGGAGTGGGGAATATCACACACATTATTTGAAAATCTTTTGCATGGGAGAATCTGCTATCGTAATGTATATATTTACTTATTCAATCATTTATTTATGTCAGTATGGATTCATGAATATTTATTTTATAGTTTGGGTTATAATCCAATGCTACTTAATTTTTTACTTGAATTGTTCCAGCTTTGGTTACTGGGAGCTCCTTCAGTTGGCTCTTCTGTCCTTCTGACATCCCCAACCATTGTGATTTTTTTCTGAGCACTTTCTTTCTTTTCTTTTCTTTTTTTTTCTTTTGGCACAAGATGCTCCAGGCTCATCTTGCGTATTTATAGCCCTAGTCCTAGAGTAAGTCATTTCTCCAAGGAGCCCTGGTTCCTTTTATTGGAACCAAGATCTGGGCACTAGGTTCTCCCATTCTAATTATTTTTTAGCCACACGGCACTAACAAAGATGCTTCATTCTGGCTGCACCTGTGTGAACTGGGAACTCTGGCAGAAGAGCTCAGCTCCAGAGAACAGTAATCCCCCAAATTACTTCTTTTCTTTCAAAGAATAGGTCAGTCTAAGCAGAAACAGATAGGCAAATAATTTCCATTAAAAACTAAGACAAACCATCAGGTTTGCAGTATTGCAACCAACACAACCTAGTTACAACAGAACTGCAGAAGGATCCTTAGGATATCAGAGTCATTTGTCGGGGGTCATCAGGGAGAATACTGTTAGTATCTTCAGCTTTGCCACATAACAAACACAGCATGGTGTGCTCCTGAAATTCATCCATGATACTGAATGTCTATTCATGCCTGGCTACTACGTGATGACAATTCTAACAGATGATCATAGGTAACTATTTCTTCTCCATCTTCCTCTTTCAAAGATTTGTTTGTGATCAGCATAAAATCCCGCTTACCGCACACTGCACAGCCAGTAAAGTTCAGCAAGAAAGATCCATTCTCCAGGCAAATGTTACCCCGATTGGGATATTCCTTCTCCACACAGTCCCCACAAATGGCGATGCCTTTAACAGGGAAGTGCTAAAATATATTTTTATTAAGTTCAAGATAGCACACTCATTTTAGTGTTCCGGGCCTCATGGCTTAAGCAACTGCATGTAAATAGAAGTTATTTTCAAGGAGACAAAGAGTTATTTTAAAAGAAAATTACAAGAGGCTCTCCTGGAATAAGAGTATATGTGAATTTCCTTCTTAGGTAATGAGAACTACAGCAGATTGGTTAATATGTTTCATCCTATTTTCACCAGCTTTCATTTTAAGAACTCAGAGCTTTTGCAAGATAAGCCAACTTTCAGCTACATAGGAAGTTACATATTCTGGGTAGACATCAAGTGTCTCTTGGTAGTTACCATGGGTAGACACTGGTAAACCTTGAAGCTCAGAGCAGTTTACAGCAAGGCCCAGACACAGCACAGAAGAGTGCTGATAAAGGTAGTCTCTGGATATGGCTAAAGCAAGACTATGAGAAAGATGAACTCCCTCCCTCCACTATAGGGAAGATCACCCTTACAGATTTGGTTGTTAAAAATTGGGCAGTTACCCACCTACCTAAACACTAAGATCACGTAAGCTCTTCTTCAACGACATTAGAACTGTCATAGTCCAATATATATACTAAAGGCCCATTGCATGAAATTTGTGCACTTGGGGGGTGGGGTGAGAGGGGTCCCTCAACCCAGCCTGTGCCCTCTTGCAGTCCGGCGGGCCTAAGCTATCAGTTGAACATCCTTAGCACTGCTGCAGAGGCGGGAGAGGCTCCCACCACCACTGTTGCACTCACCAGCCATGAGCCCAGTTTCTGGCTGAGCAGCGCTGCCCCTGCATTGAACATCTACCCACTGGTAGTCAGTGTATGTCATAGCAACCAGTCGTGTCTTTTGGGTGATTTGCATATTAGCCTTTTATTATGTAGGATATACACATTCATGCAGGAGTCTGTCCAGGTTCTCGCAAATACTTATTTTCAGATTATATTTGACAATATGTGTATAATACTTGGAAGTTGATGTGATGATATCAGATGCCAGAATTTGGAAGTCTGAGATAAATGCATGACCACAAAGATGAAGACAGAAATATCCAAATTCAAGTGTAGCCAACTCCTACTCTGAGTATTTGACACTGCAGATTCTGGTTTCATTTAGCACTAGTGTCAACTCCATATCTGCTGTTATGAAAGCAGTTTCATTTCTACTCCACAGCTTTATTTGAATTCTGATAAAATGTGTTTTGTTCTACATATGGGAATAAGCTTTTTGAAAAAGCAATTTCTAAGAAATATACTGACCAAACAATTTTTCTTTAATTGAATTTATTGGAACGAAATTGGTTAATGAAATTATACACGTTTCAGGTATACAATTCTATAATACATTACCTGTATATTGTATTGTGTGTTTACCACCCCAAGTCGAATCTCTTTCCATCACCATTTATCCCTCCTTTGCTGTCTTTCATCTCCCCCTCCCCCCTTCCTTCTGTCAATCACCATACTGATGTCTGTCCATGAGTCTTCCTTTTTTTCTTTGCTTAGAGCTCTCCCCTACTACGAAAAAGTAAAAAGCAATACCATTCCAATGGGAAGGGAACCTCTTTCTTCCCCTCTCCCTTCGTGGTCAAGAGTTGTCCTATCAGAATGTCTTTCTGCCTTTCCTCTGAGTCCCTTATAAGGAAAAGAAGCAAGAATTTCTAGACCCTAAAGAGCACATTCAAGAGACTGAAAAGATTAACCATTCCTCTCCTCCCGCAGTCATTCCTGCACAGTAAACAAAAAGTTAGAAAACTTCCTCTCCAAGAAATGCCAAGAGATTAGTCCCTGAGGAGATAGATGGAGGATCTTTACCTCAAACATGTTTGCAGTTCTGGAGCTCCACATAAGAATATCTGGATTCCAAATGAAGATTGACTTATAAATCATAATAAGCAATACACTAATCATGGTGTTTTCATAAGATTAAGGGCACAGCCCTGGCTGGTGTGGCTCAGTTGGTTGGGCAACATCCTTTGCACTTAAAGGTTGCTGGTTGGATTCCCAGGCAAGGCACATACATAGGTTGTAGGCTTGATCTCTGGTAGGGGTTATATAGGAGTCAGCTGATTAATGCTTCACTCTCACATCAATATTTCTTTTTCTCTCTCCCTCCCTCTCTCTCTAAAAATCAATTTAAAAACCACCATATCCTCAAGTGAGGATTACAAAAAAGATTAAGGCCTGGCCTGTGTGGCTAAGTGGTAGAGTTTCAACCTATGAACCAGGGTTTGATTCCTGGTCAGGGCACATGCCCAGTGTGGGGCATGCAGGAGGCAGCTGATTAATGATTATCTCTCATCATTGATGTTTCTATCTCTCTCTCCCTCTCCCTTCCTCTCTGAAATCAATAAAAACATATTTTAAAAAAATATTATGGGCACATAAATACATAATCTTTACAATGGGTGAGATTGCAATTAAAGTTTGCCTTTTAAACACTTCACCTTTCTCAAACTTTATTTCTTTCAAAAGTATCTCTTTTGTTATTGAAGTTCAGTTCTTTAATCATACTATTAGTTACTATACTAATTTTTTTAATATTTCAAGGAAAACTATTTTAAATATAATAATGTTACATGCAATAAACATTAACATTTCAAGGGAAAAAGATTCTAAATATAATATTACCAAAATGTACTAACATAGTATAATATCACAAAAGCTGTAGGAAATATTAAAAATCTGCAAATAACAGGATTACTACTATTATATTCTACTAAAATATTTCTCTGACTCTATTTTTGTTCATCAGTTTATATTGTTCATTATATTCCACAAATGAGTGAGATCATGTGATATTTATCTTATGTGATATCTATCTTCTACTGGCTTATTTCACTAAGCATAATGCTCTCCAGGACCATCCATGCTGTTTCAAATGGTAAGAGTTCCTTCTTTTTTACAGCAGCGTAATATTCCATTGTGTAGATGTACCAACGTTTTTTAATCCACTCATCTGCTGATGGGCACTTAGGCTGTTTCCAAATCTTAGCTATGGTGAATTGTGCTGCTATGGCCATAGGGGTGCATATATCCTTTCTGATTGGTGTTTCTGATTATTAGTAATTATAATATTAAGTATGTCTCTGATAGTAAAATAAGAGTAGACAAATCACTGTTCCAATACAGAAGTATGGGAAGCATTATGTCTTGACCTTGAGGCAGAAACCTTACTGGGACCCAAGAATGCACTACTGAGTCTCAGGTTCAGTCTGGTACAAGGATGAAGTGGCATTTCTAACAGTGAGGACTGCAAAAATGAGAGCTATGCTGAGTAACAGATATGTTTATCCCAGAGCTAATAACTAATGTAAAAAATTGCAAGTGACTTACCAGTCAATTATAGGGAAAGGTTATGTAAATTATATCAGGAGTCCACAAACGCTTTTCTATAAAGCACCAGACAGTGAATACTTTCAGCTTTGCAGGCCATAAGATTTCTGTCGAAACTACTCAGCTCTGCTGTTGAAGCATGAAAGCAATAATAGAAAATAGACAAATAAACACATGGAATTCCAATAAAACTTTATAGGCACTGATACTGGGATTCCACACCATTTTCAGTTGTGAGGAATTATTCTTCTTTTGAATTTTTGCAGCCATTTGACAATTTAAGAACCATGCTTAGCTTGCAGGCTGTACAAGAACATGGGGATGACCAAATTCACACATGGACAAACCTGGCTCTATTAGGTGGAAGTCTTTGCAGGCCCTGGAGATCTTGTACACAGCAACGCGTAATTCGTTGTCTTCATCTCTGTGCTTCTGAAATCATATCTGTTGTTCTCAATGTTTATTTTAAGACTCCAGCTTGATTCCACAACATAGCCCTCAAAGGAAAAGAGTTTCAAGAGTAAGAGTCAAGCCTGTTTATGATTTTAAAATTCTGTGATACTCTGCAAATACTTTTGTCTATATTTCCTATCGTTAATATTCTCAAAAAAGAGCTTATAAGATTGAGCATGAGGAAGTCTAAGCTCCTTATGCCAATAGCCAGATCCTGAAAATGAAAAAAAAAATGTTTTTTTTCAGATGGGATAACTCAGTGATGGAGCAAAACTCCACACAGTCAACCCTCTATCCCACTGGTACCTTCTCCGCTTTCCCATTCTTCCAGATGCTTTGGAGAACTGTCTCACTGTTATAATACACACGCAGTGTCACTATATCACAGTCTTATGAAAAATGGGACTATGAGCTGAAAAAAAAAGTGGGCTTCACTCAAATATTCACTTGCAATATCACTTTGCATTTTTGTATCTGGACAAGAAAAACTCAATACAGGACACCAAATAAAAACATTCGGCAAGCACAATACAGAATATCAGGAAATGTTGGCATTGCTTTCGTTTTGCTTGTCACTAATTTCATCAGTGAGTAATACTGCCATAAAAATTTGATTCTTTTTTTAAAAAAAATGTTATGCCCTAGATACATTCATTGAAATAATTGTTTAATTTTTTTCTTTGAACTAAAATGTTTCCAGCTCAATAATCTGAGCCTAATGTTGCATCTGTATAATTTGGACCTAATATTTACTTGAAATATATAAAAAATTCCAAATCAGAAAATTTATAATTCAGGTAGCCCCTCATTTTACTTAGGGATCAATATTCTGGTTTAGAAATTGTGATTTATATGAAAATGTCATAAATCATCTCTCTTTCTCTCTAAAACTACTTGGATAATGTATTTGAAGATTCCAATAATACGCTTCTTTGTAGCATGGGATTTGTGTAAGTCAGCTTCATTTGCAGTCTTGTTTTTACTCCTTTGAGGCAAATAAGTAAAATGAGGGTAGGAGATGAAACAACCTTTTATCTTGGGAATATTCTCCACTAAGAAATGTTCTAGAATGTCCTTCAGCTAAGCAGCAGGATTCTTGGTCCTCTATCAATGCTGTGGAGAGGAAGAGTGTAGAGGTTTCTACTAGTGCCCATCTCTCAAACCTTTTATAGCATCTGCTGAAGGAAGTGTAGAAGTTCTGGTCAAATCAACAACACTGCTGTATGCTTCCTGATTTTTCTGCTTGATACCTTGTAAATCTTTCTACATGATCCTGGCATTAGAAAATGTATCTTTTTAAAACAATAATTTTTTATCAAAAAATAGAAATATTGCTTAATTTCAGTGACAGGCACTCAATATGCAAGTGTGTGCCCTGGCTAATGAGCTAATGTATTTATTATAGAGCATAAGGCACGCAGAAAAATACCTTCTTCTGAATGACTTTTAACTTTGCTTTATTCTCTTTTAAATAAAAACATTCATACACACAGAGATGGTTCTATTACCTTTTAATGTAATACATCTTATAAAAGAAAGAAGGTCCGCAAGTAACTCCCAGAGGAATCCTGACACTCAGCATTTAGTTATTTCCTAGTGTCACAGAATGGGTGGCCTCGGTGCAGCGGGGGGAACCATGTGCTTACAGACAAGCAGCGGCACCAGAGCGCCAACCACATCTAGTGACATAGTTCTATTGGCATCACCCCGTCATCTTCCTAAACAACCAGTGAGGGCAGGAGACTGGAACAGCACACAAGAAGCAGAACGGGGTCAGATGTAAAGTAGAAACATATCAGTCAGGGTGAGGATGCATTTTAAAGTCTATTGACAATTACATTTATCCAACTGAGAAATATTAATTGACCACCTCTGTGTACCAACCACTGTCCTAAGCCAGGGGAATACAGCAGTGAGTAAAAGAGACCTTTGCTTTCACGGAGCTTGCATTTTTGTGGAAGAAAGATGTGAGAAATAGAAAGAGGCAACATAAATAAGTAAAATACTTATCATATTAGAAGATGATTGATAAAAATACAGAGAAAAAGAAAACTCGGATGAGTAAAAAGAGGGTTGGGAAGAGGTATAGATGTTGGGATTTTAGTTGTGCTGTAGTCCAGAAAATACATGTTGAGCTGACATTTAAGAACTAATAACCTTGGATATCCAGGGAAAGAGAATTCCAGGAAAGTGCAGAAGCCCCAAGGCAGGAGCGTGTCTGGGTCTATGAGGAACAGCAAGGAGGCCAGTGAGTGGCACTGGTACAGAATTAGTTCAGGGCCTTGCTAAACTGGGCTCAGATACCATATGACCTTGTAGACCATTCCAGTGATTCTGGCTTTATCCAGAATGAGACGGGAAGCTAATGCAAAGTTTTAAGCAGAGAAGTAGCAGCTCTGAAATTTCTAACATCTGTTTTAACTAGATCTCTGGATCCTAGACTAAATTGGTCTGTGAGGGACAAGGCAGAATAACAATGATTCAAGAGAGAGAAGGTGGCGGTTTGAACCAGAATGTTGGCAGAGGAAATGCAGAGAAGGGATTACCAGCCGTGGGCAAACTACGGCCCGCGGGCCGGTGAGACGGGAAGCTAATGCAAAGTTTTAAGCAGAAAAGTAGCAGCTCTGAAATTTCTAACATCTGTTTTAACTAGATCTCTGGATCCTAGACTAAATTGGTCTGTGAGGGACAAGGCAGAATAACAATAATCCAAGAGAGAGAAGGTGGTGGTTTGAACCAGGATGTTGGCAGAGGAAATGCAGAGAAGGGATTAGACACTAAGTATATTTCAAATGTTGAGCTCACAGACTGGACAGTGAGTATAAGAGAACGAAGGCTATGAGGGCTCTAAGGTTTTTGGCCTGAGCAACTTGGAGAATGATGCTGCCTTTAACAAAATTGGGGCAACAGGACCGGATGGGAGGATTAGAAGTGGAGTTCTGAGATGCTTACTAGACATCAAGTGGACATGAAACATATAAGTATATTTCAAATGTTGAGCTGACAGACTGGACAGTGAGTATAAGAGAACGAAGGCTATGAGGGCTCTAAGGTTTTTGGCCTGAGCAACTTGGAGAATGATGC
This sequence comes from Myotis brandtii, assembly GCF_000412655.1. Classification (NCBI taxonomy): domain Eukaryota; kingdom Metazoa; phylum Chordata; class Mammalia; order Chiroptera; family Vespertilionidae; genus Myotis; species Myotis brandtii. Next base: position 251,859 of record NW_005371734.1, read on the forward strand.
TGCCTTTAACAAAATTGGGGCAACAGGACCGGATGGGAGGATTAGAAGTGGAGTTCTGAGATGCTTACTAGACATCAAGTGGACATGAAACATAGGCAGTTGGGTATATGAGTCTGAAATTCAAGGAAGCAATCTTGCCTGGAGATATGCTTTTGGATGTCATTCGCATATGAGTGTTAGAAAGCTGGTCACTGGATATGGTTTCCAAGGGAGTGACGAATATGAATATAAAAATAAGTGGAGCTGGTGCCGTGAGCTGGGTCGCTCCTGGGCAAAGGGGTTGATGCAATGCAGAGACTGAGTAGCAGAGGGCAGTTAGGTGGGAGGGAAACCAGGAGAATGCAGGGTGCAAAGCCAGGTGAGGAAGGAGGAGCTGTGGTCAGCTGTGTCAAATGCTGTCAATGAATCAAGCAAGATCAACACTTTGATCTTAGAACAAAGAATTGACTTTTTGATTCAGCAACTTAGAGCACCTTCGAAGGAGCAGTTTCAGTGAGTGGTGGGGAAGAAAGTATTGGAGTGTAATAGAGAGAGAATGAGAGGAGATGAACTAGAAACGGCAATACTCTTGAGGAAAGCTGCTTAGGGGAGGAGAGAAATCCGGACCTAGCCAGAGAAGGAAGTGGGATCAGATGATGGGTAGTGGGAGAGAGATACAATGTGTGTGTGGGGGTTGGGGGGGGGCGGGTAGGTGTTACATAAAGGCCATTTCTAGTACAACAAATGTCACCATAGATGAATGATCTGCACCAATGTGACTTCTGAAATGGAGGCTCTTGGCTGTGATGGTTTGTGAATCAGTTAACTCCAAATTCTCTGTTACAGATTTGGGGCAGCCATCTTATTTTTGTCTTTCAAGTTTCATGCCCAAAAGAGTCACTTACTATAAGAAGAGGAAATGTTATATCAGATTATGTTTATGTGACATAAACACACTGACAGGACCCCAATTCCCCAGCCTTGGCAGGCAGGGAGAGTGAAGCAAAGAGATTTCCCAGGAACAAGCCTTTAAGAAAAAGCCATTTTTATTCCAGACTCTAAGGCCCTTTGCAAAGGACCCATCCCTTCTGAGAGCAGCAAGGCTAGAATTATTATCCAATAAGAGAGTGCCTTGCTGCTAGGGATTGCTGACTTATGTGGATGGGCACTTTGAGTTCTCGGTTCTGTCCAAGCCGCAGAGCCTGGGAGAAGCTTCGGTCCCTAAAGGGCATTCTGTACTCTGAAGCTGCCTCAGCTCTTTTCATTACAGTGAAACTCCTATGAGGGACGAAGCTTATCTTCTATTGAGTGTTTGCAATGTGATTGAACATATAGCTTCTGGGCAACCCACTGTTTTGAACTCCGAAGTACATTATTCCCCCAGAGGAAGGAAGGGATTTCTATTCATTTAATCAAAGGAAGAGGAAACCGATGAAGTCTACTAAAATTACTATAATCCAAAAGTAAAAATTAACAAAAGTAGCATAAAAGACAAACATGAAATATAAATCTGTTAGGTTGTCATGTCTGTTATTCATCTTCCTGATTCCAGAATTTTAACATACAGAAGTACCAACCTTCATATATGTTCAAGATCAATCCAACAACATATAAACATTTACATTTCTAGTGATTTACTGGGGTCTAGTATAGTATAATTTATTCTTCTGTTTATACTTACAAAAAGGGAAAAAGGAAAAGATATGAATAATCCTATTATTTACTCATAGCACCATGTAATTCTGCTTGAAATGAAACAGTTGTAATTTTTGCATTCATTCATATCCTACTCTGATCAATGTTTGTCTCTCATTAGATGGTAAGCTGATGATGGCAAGGACTTATTCCCCATCAAGGCACCATTTTTTTCCTCAGTGCCAAGCATAGTACTTGGCAAATGAGAAGTGGTTAAACCACATTTTTCAATAGATAATAAGTAAAGAATGAGGCAAAGAATGGAGAGACAGGGAGGAGAGGTAAAAT